>NC_135236.1:560237432-560540462 GCF_051348905.1 Ranitomeya variabilis | reverse complement strand
ATTTTATTTAATAGTGTATATACATTAAAGCAAGGTGCATCAGATGAAAAGGCGACAAAAATAATAATAATGTTTCGACCCATCCCGCGTCTTTGTCGAAGGTGCAGAATATCTAAAATATAAAATAAAAATACAAATACCAAATAATACAGTATATATAGTGTATTTAAAAAAAATGAAAACAGAGTAATAGTATAAACAATAACGCCATACATATATAACAAGTAATTTTGGTGAATTTATTACAGAGACCAGCAGAATAGACATAAAAGTATATAACTGTATACATATTGTATATACATGGTCATAAGAGAAATTACACAAAGTGTAATAAAGTAGATATAGTTTTCGCAAGGGTAGGAAGCACAAAAAATTGTATAGACACATAGTCCGTACTCATATATTATGAAAATACATGCAATTGGATAGGTATCATTTTTCAGCATCATATATAGTAGCATATACAGTGGGTATGGAAAGTATTCAGACCCTTTTAACTTTTCCACTCTTTGTTTCATTGCAGCCATTTGGTAAATTCAAAAAAGTTCATTTTTTTCAAATTAATGTACATTTTGCACCCCATCTTGACTGAAAAAAAATGAAATGTAGAAATTTTTTCTAATTTAATACAAAAGAAAAACTGAAATATCACATGGTCATAAGTATTTAGACCCTATATTCAGACACTCATATTTAAGTCACATGCTGTCTATTTCCTTGTGATCCTCCTTGAGATGGTTCTACTCCTTCATTGGAGTCCAGTTGTGTTTAATTAAACTGATAGGACTTGATTTGGAAAGGCACACACCTGTCTATATAAGATCTCACAGCTTACAGTGCATGTCAGACCAAATGAGAATCATGAGGTCAAAGGAACTGGCCAAGGAGCTCATAGACAGAATTGTAACAAGGCACAGATCTGACAAAGGTTACAACAGAATTTCTGCAGTACTCAAGGTTCCTAAGAGCACAATGGCCTCCATAATCCTTAAATGGAAGAAGTTTGGAACCATCAGAAGTCTTCCTAGATGTTGCCTTCCAGCCAAACTGAACAATTGTGGGAGTAGAGCCTTGGTGAGAGAGGTAATGAAGAACCCCAAGATCACTGTGGCTGAGCAGATATGCAGATATATGCCAGATAAGCAGTAGGAGATGAGAGAAAGTTCCACAAAGTCAACTATCACTGCAGCCATCCACCAGTCGGGTCTTTATGGCAGAGTGGCCTGACGGAAGCTTCTCAGTGCAAGTCATATGAAAGCCTGCATAGAGTTTGCTTAAAAACACATGAAAGGCTCCCAGACTATGAGAAATAAGATTCTCTGGTCTGATGAGACGAAGATAGACCTTTTTGGTGATAATTCTAAGCAGTATGTGTGGAGAAAACCAGTCACTGCTCAACATCTGCCCAATACAATCCCAACAGTGAAACATGGTGGTGGCAGCATCATGCTATGGAGGTGTTTTTCAGCTGCAGGGACAGGACGATTGGTTGTCATTGAAGGAAACATTAATGCGGCCAAGTACAGAGATATCCTGGATGAAAACCTCTTCCAGAGTGCTCTGGACCTCAGACTTGGCCCTTCCAAAAAGACAATGGCCCTAAGTACACAACTAAAATAACAATGGAGTGGCTTCAGAACAACTCTGTGACCATTCTTGACTGGCCCAGCCAAAGCCCTTACCTAAACCCAGTTGAGCATCTCTGGAGAGACCTGAAAATGGCTGTCCACCAACGTTCACCATCCAACCTGACGGAACTGGAGAGGATCTGCAAGGAAGAATGGCAGAGGATCCCCAAATCCAGGTGTGAAAAACTTGTTGCATCATTCCCAAGAAGGCTCAAAAGGGTGCTTCTACTCATTACTGAGCAAAGGGTCTAAATACTTATGACCATGTGATATTTCAGTTTTTCTTTTCTAATAAATTTGCAAAAAGTTCTACATTTCTGTTTTTTTAGTCAAGATGGGGTGCAGAGTGTACATTATTTAATGAGAAAAAAAACGAAGTTTTTTGAATTTACCAAATGGCTGCAATGAAACAAAGAGTGAAAAATTTAAAGGGGTCTGAATACTTTCCGTACCCACTGTTTATGCTACTATATACAGGTCCTTCTCAAAAAATTAGCATATAGTGTTAAATTTCATTATTTACCATAATGTAATGATTACAATTAAACTTTCATATATTATAGATTCATTATCCACCAACTGAAATTTGTCAGGTCTTTTATTGTTTTAATACTGATGATTTTGGCATACAACTCCTGATAACCCAAAAAACCTGTCTCAATAAATTAGCATATCAAGAAAAGGTTCTCTAAATGACCTATTACCCTAATCTTCTGAATCAACTAATTAACTCTAAACACATGCAAAAGATACCTGAGGCTTTTAAAAACTCCCTGCCTGGTTCATTACTCAAAACCCCCATCATGGGTAAGACTAGCGACCTGACAGATGTCAAGAAGGCCATCATTGACACCCTCAAGCAAGAGGGTAAGACCCAGAAAGAAATTTCTCAACAAATAGGCTGTTCCCAGAGTGCTGTATCAAGGCACCTCAATGGTAAGTCTGTTGGAAGGAAACAATGTGGCAGAAAACGCTGTACAACGAGAAGAGGTGACCGGACCCTGAGGAAGATTGTGGAGAAGGACCGATTCCAGACCTTGGGGAACCTGAGGAAGCAGTGGACTGAGTCTGGTGTGGAAACATCCAGAGCCACCGTGCACAGGCGTGTGCAGGAAATGGTCAGAAGCGCCTGACCTGGGCTACAGAGAAGCAGCACTGGACTGTTGCTAAGTGGTCCCAAGTACTTTTTTCTGATGAAAGCAAATTTTGCATGTCATTCGGAAATCAAGGTGCCAGAGTCTGGAGGAAGACTGGGGAGAAGGAAATGCCAAAATGCCTGAAGTCCAGTGTCAAGTACCCACAGTCAGTGATGGTGTGGGGTGCCATGTCAGCTGCTGGTGTTGGTCCACTGTGTTTCATCAAGGGCAGGGTCAATGCTAGCTATCAGGAGATTTTGGAGCACTTCATGCTTCCATCGGCTGAAATGCTTTATGGAGATGAAGATTTCATTTTTCAGCACGACCTGGCACCTGCTCACAGTGCCAAAACCACTGGTAAATGGTTTACTGACCATGGTATTACTGTGCTCAATTGGCCTGCCAACTCTCCTGACCTGAACCCCATAGAGAATCTGTGGGATATTGTGAAGAGAAAGTTGAGAGACGCAAGACCCAACACTCTGGATGAGCTTAAGGCCGCTATTGAAGCATCCTGGGCCTCCATAACATCTCAGCAGTGTCACAGGCTGATTGCCTCCATGCCACGCTGCATTGAAGCAGTCATTTCTGCCAAAGGATTCCCGACCAAGTATTGAGTGCATAACTGAACATTATTATTTGATGTTTTTTTTGTTTGGTATTAAAAAACACTTTTATTTGATTGGTCGGGTGAAATATGCTAATTTATTGAGACAGGTTTTTTGGGTTATCAGGAGTTGTATGCCAAAATCATCAGTATTAAAACAATAAAAGACCTGACAAATTTCAGTTGGTGGATAATGAATCTATAATATATGAAAGTTTAATTGTAATCATTACATTATGGTAAATAATGAAATTTAACACTATATGCTAATTTTTTGAGAAGGACCTGTATGATGCTGAAAAATGATACCTATCCAATTGCATGTATTTTCATAATATATGAGTACGGACTATGTGTCTATACAATTTTTTGTGCTTCCTACCCTGGCGAAAACTATATCTACTTTATTACACTTTGTGTAATTTCTCTTATGACCATGTATACACAGTATGTATACAGTCATATACTTTTATGTCTATTCTGCTGGTCTCTGTATTACTTTCCGTACCCACTGTAGAAATTGTAGCAATTGGTGTGTCCCTAGAAGGGGCATATACAAACTAGAAATTATATGAACTAAATAGAGTGAGAGTGGGCGTCTCAATGAGTGTATCAGTAGGCATAATCAAACTAGGACGTGTATGAGCTAAAGAGCTCATACATGACCTAGTTTCTATATGCCTATCCCATTTTTTCACCGCTGGAGTGGTGTTTAAATGTAAGCCACATGCACCCGTTCATATACTCACCTTTCGGTGGCTTCACCTTTTACTGGTGCTGCTCTGGTCCTGCGGTGCCAACTAAATGTGGGTATGACACAGGGGAGAAGGGGGCCTACATTTAAAGCACCACTCCTGTGGTGCAGTAAAAAAACGCTGGACTGGTGCTTTAAACCAGATATTAAGAAATTAGACCACCAAAGACACTAGGCTCAACTACTCTAGACCAGAAACACCATAACTAACCAGTAAACACCCTACATAAAATGTAATGCATGTAAAAAGTTGGCAAAATAAGTATAATTCGATATGCAGGGGAAGATATAGGATTATGAAATGCAAAAGTCCCCTATCTTCTTGCTCTTCAAGTTCCATGCAGTAGGTTTTCTTCACTACACTGTTTGTTATTTATTGCTATCAGTGGGAATATTTTTTAAAATAGACATGAATAAAATGTTTTTTTGGGGGGTTTTAAAGAGATTGATCTCTTTCTAAAATGTTAAAAAAAAACCTGATAAATAAAAAAGGCCATACAAACATCACACTACACTGTTTGCTGTTGGGCTGTCCATCATTATAAATGAAAAAAATTGTAAGAATGGTGAAACTTGCAACAGCGCCTCCTAACAGAAGCTCCAATAAATTAAAGTGGTCCATTTCCACAAAGAATAAAAAGTACTGGGACCATTTGTTGGCAGCTTGTAAACTAGAATATATAAGCAACTATTCTGAAGCGGAGTGTAACAGAATAAAGTGGATACTCAAAGTGTACACACCCCTGTTAAGATGCCAGGTTTTTGCTATACAAAAAAATAATTGCAAGAAAAATTATTTCAATAATTTTTTCCACTATTAATGAATAATAACAATCATTTTATTTATATAGCGCCAACATATTCCTCTACAATTATGGAGGGGACTTGTACAGATAATAGACATTACAGAATAACAATAAACAGATCGAAACAGATACCAAAAGGAATGAGGGCCCTGCTCGCAAGCTTACAATCTATGAGGAAAAAGGGGAGACACGAGAGGTGGACGGTAACAGGTATTGTCACTAGGGTTGAGCGACTTTTACTTTTTGGGGGTCGAGTCGGGTTTTGCGAAACCTGACTTTGTCAAAAGTCGAGTCGAGTGAAATCGGCCGATCTTCTTGAAAAGTCGGGGTCGTTGTTCGGCCGAAACACGAAACCCAATGCAAGTCAATGGGGAAGCATAGTCGGCAGTGAGTGGAGGCCAGGAAAACACCTACAGTGCCCATTTTAATGCCAAAAACATCAATTCTTGTTACTTAAGCTTGTCAATCTTAATTTACCTTACAATAATAGGTAGCCATTGAAAATTAGGGGGTCATTTGGCTAAAGTTGTGGGGGGTAGGGCTGGTTCAAGTTTTTAGTGGGCCCAGAAAACGTGGACTACGTCACGGCGGTGGAGCAGTTAGAGGTAAGTATTGCAACATTGTAAGTGCTGTGATCCTGAGCAAGCAGGGGGTCCCACTCGTTCGCATTGGCACTGGCACAGGGCCCCTCACAGTATGGCGGTGTGTTTGCACGGCGGGGGCGCCTCCCACTGGCAGCGACACTTTTGCGTACTATGAGGGGCCCTGTGCCAGTGACGTCGCCAACGAGTGTGCCCCCCCACCTGATGAAGGAACCTGCACTTTCACCTGCACCTTCCTCTTTGTCCCCGTGTAAGGTGGTATAGTATGCGGGAATAGGAACCAGACTTTCAGCAGGGTCAGATTCAGGCTGTGTAGAGTGCAAGGGGAATGTAGTGGTCTGGGTCAATGTACCAGCGGGCTAATCTAGCAGTGGCTGGGCAATGGGCAGGATGAGGAGGAAACACAGATCTAGGCCCAAATAATAAAGTGGCCTAAATGCAGTTCAAAATTGGTAACAGGACTAACCAGGCGGCATTGCTTTGTTCAGTGGAGGACAACTGTAATGAGAGGCTGACACAGTGAGTAGGGCCAAATAAGTAACTAGGCTAAATGCAGTTCTAAATTGCTAACAGTAGGAAACAGGCAGCACTGCTTTGTTCAGTGGAGGAGAACTCCAAGCAGCGGCAGACACCGTTACTAGGCCCCAACCCAAGTAGTAGGGCAACAAAAGTGTTACAGTTAAAAATACTTAATGGGAGCCAGAAGGTTGAAGCTCAGACAAGGAAACCTGGAGGAGAACACCAAGGAGGAGGAGAACACCAAGGAGCGGCAGACACCGTTACTAGGCCCCAACCCAAGTAGTAGGGCAACAAAAGTGTTACAGTTAAAAATACTTAATGAGAGCCTGAAGGTTGAAGCTCAGCTTTTTCAGTGGAGGACAGCATGATTTAGTGGCGCAGACAGACAAAGGTAGTATGTGTTAACTAAAAAAGTTGGCTCTATGCAGTATTAAATTGGTTACAGGGGTACACAGGCAGCATTGGTGTGGTCAGTGGAGGACAATTGGAAGGAGGGAAAGCAGACAGACTTCCTAGGCCTAAAATAATAAAATAGGCTCTATGCAGCTTCCATTAGGTGGCAGGGGTACACAGGCAGCATTGGTGTGGTCAGTGGAGGACAATTGGAAGGAGGGACCGCAGACAGACTTTCTAGGCCCAAAATATTAAAATAGGCTCTATGCAGCTTTAATTTGGCTACAGGGGTACACAGGCAGCATTGGTGTGGTCAGTGGAGGACAATTGGAAGGAGGGACCGCAGACAGACTTCCTAGGCCTAAAATAATAAAATAGGCTCTATGCAGTTTTAAATTGGTAACAGAGGTACACAGGCAGCATTGGTGTGGTCAGTGGAGGACAATTGGAAGGAGGGACCACAGACAGACTTCCTAGGCCTAAAATAATAAAATAGGCTCTATGCAGCTTCCATTAGGTGGCAGGGGTACACAGGCAGCATTGGTGTGGTCAGCGGAGGACAATTGGAAGGAGTGTCTTACACAGTAAGTACTCCGAGTCCCAAAACCTAAATTGATGTTAATGTATCCCAAACAAAACCGAACCCCCCCCCCAAAAAAAAAAGGGTGGCATACTTAGGTACAGGGGTGTGCTCCTATGTAGGGTTGAGCGAAACGGGTCGATCATTTTCAAAAGTCGCCGACTTTTGGCTAAGTCGGCGTCTCATGAAACCCGATCCGACCCCTGTGCTTGTCGGCCATGCGGTACGCGACTTTCGCGCCAAAGTCGCGTTTCAATGACGCGAAAAGCGCCATTTCTCAGCCAATGAAGGTGAACGCAGAGTGTGGGCAGCGTGATGACATAGATCCTGGTCCCCACCATCTTAGAGAAGGGCATTGCAGTGATTGGCTTGCTGTCTGCGGCGTCACAGGGGCTATAAAGGGGCGTTCCCGCCGACCGCCATCTTACTGCTGCTGATCTGAGCTTAGGGACAGGTTGCTGCCGCTTCATCAGAAGCAGGGAGAGCGTTAGGCAGGGTCCACTAACCACCAAACCGCTTGTGCTGCAGCGATTTCCACTGTCCAACACCACCTTCGGTGTGCAGGAACAGTGGAAGCTATTTTTTTTTTTTTTTCCCCTCAGCGCTGTAGCTCATTGGGCTGCCCTAGAAGGCTCCGTGATAGCTGTATTGCTGTGTGTACGCCACTGTGGAAACCAACTGCTTTTTTCAAAGCACATATCCTCTTGTTCCTTCCTTTCTGCACAGCTATCTTTTTTGTTTGTCCACACTTTTTATTTAATTTGTGCATCAGTCCACTCCTATTGCTGCCTGCCATACCTGGCTTACATTACTGCAGGGAGATAGTAATTGTAGGACAGTTTTTTTTTTTTTTTTGTTTTTTTTTTGTGGGAGATTAAGATTGGCATTTCTGCTACAGTGCCATCCCTGTGTGTGCCATCTCTCACTGAGTGGGCCATAGAAAGCCTATTTATTTTTTCCGTGATTTGTGTTCTAAAATCTACCTCAACACAGAAACACTACATCAATCAGTGGGAGAAAAATATTGGCCTCAGTCAGGGCTTGTGTGCCACTGCTGTGTGTGCGCTATCTCTCATTCAGTGGGCTATAGCAAGCCTATATTTTTTTTTTTTTTTTTTTTTTTTAATATTATTTGGTTTCAAAAGTCTCCCTGAAAAAAAAAAAAAACCTAAAAAAACAGTGGGAGAGTAATATTGCCCTTTCAGCTTGTGTGCCAGTCTTGACTCCTGGGTGTGCCACCTCTCTCCCTCTCATTCAGTGGGCCATAGAAAGCCTATTTATTTTTTTTTTTAAATATTATTGGGTTTCTAAAGTCTCCCTGAAAAAAACAAAAAATACATAAAAAAACAGTGGGAGAGTAATATTGCCCTTTCAGCTTGTGTGCCAGTCTTGACTCCTGGGTGTGCCACCTCTCTCCCTTTCATTCAGTGGGCCATAGAAAGCCTATTTATTTTTTTTTTTAAATATTATTGGGTTTCTAAAGTCTCCCTGAAAAAACAAAAAAAACCTAAAAAAACAGTGGGAGAGTAATATTGCCCTTTCAGCTTGTGTGCCAGTCTTGACTCCTGGGTGTGCCACCTCTCTCCCTCTCATTCAGTGGGCCATAGAAAGCCTATTTATTTTTTTTTTTAAATATTATTGGGTTTCTAAAGTCTCCCTGAAAAAAACAAAAAATACATAAAAAAACAGTGGGAGAGTAATATTGCCCTTTCAGCTTGTGTGCCAGTCTTGACTCCTGGTTGTGCCACCTCTCTCTCTCTAATTGTGGGCCATAGAAAGCCTTTTTTTTTTTTTAAAATATTATTGGGTTTCTAAAGTCTCCCTGAAAAAACAAAAAAAACCTAAAAAAACAGTGGGAGAGTAATATTGCCCTTTCAGCTTGTGCGCCAGTCTTGACTCCTGGTTGTGCCACCTCTCTCTCTCTAATTGTGGGCCATAGAAAGCCTTTTTTTTTTTTTAAAATATTATTGGGTTTCTAAAGTCTCCCTGAAAAAACAAAAAAAACCTAAAAAAACAGTGGGAGAGTAATATTGCCCTTTCAGCTTGTGTGCCAGTCTTGACTCCTGGGTGTGCCACCTCTCTCCCTCTCATTCAGTGGGCCATAGAAAGCCTATTTATTTTTTTTTTTAAATATTATTGGGTTTCTAAAGTCTCCCTGAAAAAAACAAAAAATACATAAAAAAACAGTGGGAGAGTAATATTGCCCTTTCAGCTTGTGTGCCAGTCTTGACTCCTGGGTGTGCCACCTCTCTCCCTCTCATTCAGTGGGCCATAGAAAGCCTTTTTTTTTTTTGGTTTTTTTAATATTATTTGGTTTCTAAAGTCTCCCTGAAAAAAACAAAAAAAACATAAAAAACAGTGGGAGAGTAATATTGCCCTTTCAGCTTGTGCGCCAGTCTTGACTCCTGGTTGTGCCACCTCTCTCTCTCTAATTGTGGGCCATAGCAAGCCTTTTTTTTTTTTTTAAATATTATTGGGTTTCTAAAGTCTCCCTGAAAAAACAAAAAAAACCTAAAAAAACAGTGGGAGAGTAATATTGCCCTTTCAGCTTGTGTGCCAGTCTTGACTCCTGGGTGTGCCACCTCTCTCCCTCTCATTCAGTGGGCCATAGAAAGCCTATTTATTTTTTTTTTTAAATATTATTGGGTTTCTAAAGTCTCCCTGAAAAAAACAAAAAATACATAAAAAAACAGTGGGAGAGTAATATTGCCCTTTCAGCTTGTGTGCCAGTCTTGACTCCTGGGTGTGCCACCTCTCTCCCTCTCATTCAGTGGGCCATAGAAAGCCTTTTTTTTTTTTGGTTTTTTTAATATTATTTGGTTTCTAAAGTCTCCCTGAAAAAAACAAAAAAAACATAAAAAACAGTGGGAGAGTAATATTGCCCTTTCAGCTTGTGCGCCAGTCTTGACTCCTGGTTGTGCCACCTCTCTCTCTCTAATTGTGGGCCATAGAAAGCCTTTTTTTTTTTTTTTTTTAATATTATTTGGTTTCTAAAGTCTCCCTGAGAAAAAAAAATAAATAAATTAGGTGGGAGATTAATATTGACATTAGTGCTTGAGTGACAGTCCTGCGTGTGTGTCATCTCTGTGATTTTGTGCCACAGAAAACAGAGTGTGTAACATTGTGCCTGATTTTCCTTGTGGTCTCACCAACCTGTTAAGGGATATTGAAATCATACTGAAGTTATAGCTCACCGTGTAAGTTGTTTGATAGCAACAAATAAAGTTACTTTGGTTAAGATTTTAAAACAATGAGGAAGTCTGGTGCAAGAGGTCGTCGTGGGCGTTCATTGTCAGCTGGTAATGATGGTAGTGGTAGTGGAGCATCAGGTGGTCGTGGGGATAAAAATATTCCACCTAAGTCTGGAGCTGTGGAGCCAGTTTCGTCGTCAGGCTACACAAGGCCTCGAACGCTCTCTTTTCTGGGAGTAGGAAAACCGCTTTTAAAGGCGGAGCAGCAACAGCAAGTTTTGGCTTACATTGCAGACTCAGCCTCTAGCTCTTTTGCCTCCTCTTCCGAAACTGGTAAATGTAAAAGCAGCGCGTCGCTTGTGGATGTTCACGGTCAGGGACAAGTCGCTTCCTTGTCCTCCTCAGCAAAAACTACAACAAGAGAGAAGGATGCAGCAGGCGACACAACGGGTCACTCCATGGAGCTCTTTACACATACCGTCCCTGGCTTAGAAAGTGAAACATTTAACAGGCCATGCCCATTACAAGTATATTCTGACATGGAGTGCACTGATGCACAGCCACAGCCAGAGTACTATGCTGCTCCTTTGACTCAGACCACCACATTGCCCTCTCAGGGTACAGATCCACAATCAGACCCTGATGAGACTATGTTGCCCCGCCACGAACGCTATACCACCGACCGACACAGTGACACAGACGAAGTTGCACACGAGCTCGAAGAGGAGGTAATAGATGACCCAGTTATTGACCCCGATTGGCAGCCATTGGGGGAACAGGGTGCAGGCGGCAGTAGTTCAGAAGCGGAGGTGGAGGAGGGGCCGCAGCAGGCATCAACATCGCAACAGGTTCCATCTGCCGGGCCCGTATCTGGACCAAAACGCGTGTCAAAGCCAAAACCTGTTGGAGCACAGCGTTGCCATCCGGTTAAAGCTCAGTCTGCAATCCCTGAAAAGGGATCAGAGTCTAGGAAGAGTGCAGTCTGGCATTTTTTTAAACAACATCCAACTGATCAGCGCAAAGTCATCTGTCAAAAATGTTCAACTAGCTTAAGCAGAGGTCAGAATCTGAAAAGTCTAAATACTAGTTGCATGCATAGACACTTAACCACCATGCATTCTCAAGCCTGGACTAACTACCAAACGTCCCTCAAGGTTGTAGCACCCTCGGCCAATGAAGCTAGTCAGCAACGCAACATCCCTTCCGTCACTGTAAGGCCACCATTTTCCGCACCACCGGCAGTATCTGTGCAGGTTTCTTTGCCAGCCAAAAGCAGTCAGGGTCAGGGAATCACCAGTTTTGTAGGAGGAAATATTGCATGTAGGGCACCGGCGGAAACAATACCGTCTCCAACCGTCTCTCAGTCTGCCATGTCCACCGGCACACCCGAAAGTTCCACGATCTACAGCTCTCCAGTCCAGCTCACCCTACATGAGACTCTGGTTAGAAAAAGGAAGTACTTATCCTCGCATCCGCGTACACAGGGTTTTAACGGCCACATAGCTAGACTAATCTCGTTAGAGATGATGCCCTACCGGTTAGTTGAAAGCGAAGCTTTCAAAGCCCTGATGGAGTACGCTGAACCACGATACGAGCTACCCAGTCGACACTTTTTTTCCAGAAAAGCCATCCCAGCCCTGCACCAGCATGTTAAACAGCGCATCGTCCATGCACTCAGGCAATCTGTGAGTACAAAGGTGCACCTGACTACAGATGCATGGACCAGTAGGCATGGCCAGGGACGTTATGTGTCCATCACGGCACACTGGGTGAATGTGGTGGATGCAGGGTCCACAGGCGACATCAATTTAGGGACAGTTGTGCCTAGCCCACGGTCTAGGAAACAGTTGGCTGTAGGCGTTCGCACCCCCTCCTCCTCCTCCTCGTCCTCCTGCAGAAGCTACAGCTCTTCCACAGAACGCAGTCGGCCAACCACTCCATCGGCAGATGACACTGTTGCACACCAGTTGTCCCATTATGGGCCAGCTACTGCCAAGCGTCAGCAGGCTGTATTGGCTATGAAGTGTTTGGGCGACAACAGACACACCGCGGAAGTTCTGTCCGAGTTCTTGCAACAAGAAACGCAGTCGTGGCTGGGCACAGTAGATCTTGAGGCAGGCAAGGTAGTGAGTGATAACGGAAGGAATTTCATGGCTGCCATCTCCCTTTCCCAACTGAAACACATTCCTTGCCTGGCTCACACCTTAAACCTGGTGGTGCAGTGCTTATTGAAAACTTATCCTGGGTTCTCCGACCTGCTCCTCAAAGTGCGTGCACTTTGCTCACATATCCGACGTTCGCCTGTACACGCCAGCCGTATGCAGACCTATCAGCGGTCTTTGAACCTTCCCCAGCATCGCCTAATCATAGACGTTGCAACAAGGTGGAACTCAACACTGCACATGCTTCAGAGACTGTGCGAACAGAGGCGTGCTGTTATTTATTTGTGGGAGGATACACGGGCAGGCAGTAGGATGGCAGACATGGAGTTGTCAGGTGTGCAGTGGTCGAAGATACAAGACATGTGTCAAGTCCTTCAGTGTTTTGAGGAATGCACACGGCTGGTTAGTGCAGACAACGCCGTAATAAGCATGAGCATCCCCCTAATGCGTCTGCTGATGCAAAGTTTGACGCACATAAAGGAGCAGGCGTCTGCACCAGAGGAAGAGGGAAGCCTTGATGACAGTCAGCCATTGTCTGGTCAGGGCAGTGTACAGGACGAGGTAGCGGGCGAAGAGGAGGTGGAGGACGAGGAGGATGATGGGGATGAGTATATTTTTAATGCGGAAACTTTCACGGGGGCACAGGAAATTGGTTGCGTGTCACGGCCGGGTTCTGGTTTTTTGAGGGACACAAGTGACGTAGATTTGCCTGCAACTGCCCCTCAACCAATCACAACCGGAGATTTGACAAGTGGAACTTTGGCCCACATGGCGGATTATGCCTTACGTATCCTACAAAGGGACACACGCATTACGAAAATGATGAACGATGACGATTACTGGTTGGCCTGCCTCCTTGATCCACGCTATAAAGGCAAATTGCAAAATATTATGCCACATGAGAACTTGGAACTAATATTAGCAACCAAACAATCAACTCTTGTTGACCGTTTGCTTCAGGCATTCCCAGCACACAGCGCACGTGATCGTTCTCACACGAGCTCCAGGGGGCAGCAGACTAGGAGTGTTAGGGGTGCACACATCAGAAGTGGCGTTGGACAGAGGGGTTTTCTGACCAGGTTGTGGAGTGATTTTGCTATGACCGCAGACAGGACAGGTACTGCTGCATCAATTGAAAGTGACAGGAGACAACATTTGTCCAGTATGGTTACTAACTATTTTTCATCCCTTATCGATGTTCTCCCTCAACCGTCATTCCCATTTGATTACTGGGCCTCCAAATTAGACACCTGGCCAGAATTGGCAGAATATGCATTGCAGGAGCTTGCTTGCCCGGCAGCAAGTGTCCTATCAGAAAGAGTATTCAGTGCTGCAGGGTCAATATTAACCGAAAAAAGGACTCGTCTGGCTACCCAAAATGTTGACGATCTAACATTCATTAAAATGAACCACAACTGGATTTCAAAATCTTTTGCCCCACCTTGCCCGGCCGACACCTAGCTTTCCTATGAAAAGCTCTTGCCTGTGAATTACTTTTCTAATGTCTAATTTGCTGCTGCAGATTGTACAGCATACGACATGTTTACACCTCCCTAAATGGCCAAACTCCCCACACGGGGCCGTGGTATCGCGACTTGGCGCAAGCACCCGTGAGACTGCTGTTTGTCTGAAGAGGTGGGTGTGCTCGCTTTTGGTTGACGGCATTGCTACTGGGTCCCTCATAGTACAATGTAGTGTCTCTGGCGGTGGTGGTGCGCACCCAACGTCAGACACACCGTTGTAACATGAGTGGCCCTGGGGCGGTCCCGCCGGCCTCAAGAGAGTTCCCCCCTACCCCAGCTCAAACTGGGCTCTACTACGTGCAAAATTATGTCGCACAGCTCCACCAATCTTTAGTCTATTCGCTGACATCATTCAATGTCTGGCACTGACAATACAAATTTGTAGACATCTATGATGCAACTTAAAGTAGTCTGTGTCTGTGTCCTATATTGGCACCATTAAATAGTTACTGCCAAATTACTATGTCAGAAACACAGCAGATGAGCCCACCCCTGTACCTAAGTATGCCATCTTTTTTTTTGTTTTGGTTGTTTTGCGAGACATTAACATCTATTTATATTTTGGGAGTACTGGGACAGACACTCCTTGCACTACTCCTCCACTCAGCACCAAGCTGCCTGCCCGTGTATCCATGTAACCGCTGTAAAACTGCCATGAGCCTATTGTTTGTTATTTTAGGCCTTTGATAGCCTGTCTGCGGTCCCTACTCCTCCACTGACCACCAAGCTGCCTGCCCGTGTATCCATGTAACCGCTGTAAAACTGCCATGAGCCTATTGTTTGTTATTTTAGGCCTTTGAAGCCTTTCTGCGCTCCCTCCTTCCACTAGTCCTCCACTGACCAGACCACTGCTGCCCGTGTACCCCTGGAACCAATTTTAAAGTGCCTACAGCCAGCCCATTTTATTGTGTTAGGCCTTCGAAGCCTGTCTGCGGTCCCTCCTTCCACTAGGCCTCCACTGACCAGACCACTGCTGCCCGTGTACCCCTGGAACCAATTTTAAAGTGCCTACAGCCAGCCCATTTTATTGTGTTAGGCCTTCGAAGCCTGTCTGCGGTCCATACTTTAAATACTCCTCCACTCACCACCAAGCTGCCTGCCCGTGTATCCATGTAACCGCTGTAAAACTGCCATGAGCCTATTGTTTGTTATGTTAGGCCTTTGATAGCCTGTCTGCGGTCCTTACTTTAAATACTCCTCCACTCACCACCTAGCTGCCTGTGTATCCATGTAACCGATGTAAAACTGCCATGACTGCCTACTGTTTGTTATTTTAGGCCTTTGATAGCCTGTCTGCGGCCCCTACTTGCAATACTCCTCCACTGACCACAATGCTGCCTGGAGTGCCTGCCTGTGTATCCATGTAACCGATGTAAAACTGCCATGACTGCCTACTGTTTGTTATTTTAGGCCTTTGATAGCCTGTCTGCGGCCCCTACTTGCAATACTCCTCCACTGAGCACAATGCTGCCTGGAGTGCCTGCCTGTGTATCCATGTAACCGATGTAAAACTGCCATGACTGCCTACTGTTTGTTATTTTAGGCCTTTGATAGCCTGTCTGCAGCCCCTACTTGCAATACTCCTCCACTGACCACACCAATGCTGCCCGTGTACCCCTGGAACCTATTTAAAAGTTCATAGAGCCTAGTTATATATTTTATTTACTATTAATAAGGCCATGATGGACTACGCTGTACCACGCTACAAGCTAACCAGTCGACACTTCTTTTGCGAGAAAAGCCATCCCAACCCTCCACCAGCATGTAGAAGACCGCATTGTCCATGCACTCTGGCAATCTGTGAGTACAAAGGTGCACCTGACAACAGACGCATGGACCTGTAGGCATGGCCACGGAAGATTACGTGTCCATTACGGCGCAATGGGTTAATGTGGTGGATGCATGGTCCACAGGGGACAGCCTACTAAGTCTGTCTGCAGTCCCTAATTCAAATTGTCCTCCACTGTCTAAATCGGAACTTCCACCTTCTGGCTTTCGGCCTATAGTATCAGAAATTAAACTGCATTTGGCCTTCAACTTTGGTTAGGGCCTACTAACGGCTTCTGCCCCTCCCTGGTGTTGCCCTCAACTAAATAAAGCTGAGCTTCAACCTTCCGGCTCTCATTATGTGGTTTTAAAAAAAAAAATGGTGGTTAGGGCCTACTAACGGCTTCTGCCCCTCCCTGGTGTTGTCCTCAACTAAATAAAGCTGAGCTTCAACCTTCCGGCTCTCATTATGTGGTTTTAAAAAAAAAAATGGTGGTTAGGGCCTACTAACGGCTTCTGCCCCTCCCTGGTGTTGTCCTCAACTAAATAAAGCTGAGCTTCAACCTTCCGGCTCTCATTATGTGGTTTTAAAAAAAAAAATGGTGGTTAGGGCCTACTAACGGCTTCTGCCCCTCCCTGGTGTTGTCCTCAACTAAATAAAGCTGAGCTTCAACCTTCCGGCTCTCATTATGTGGTTTTAAAAAAAAAAATGGTGGTTAGGGCCTACTAACGGCTTCTGCCCCTCCCTGGTGTTGTCCTCAACTAAATAAAGCTGAGCTTCAACCTTCCGGCTCTCATTATGTGGTTTTAAAAAAAAAAAAAATGGTGGTTAGGGCCTACTAACGGCTTCTGCCCCTCCCTGGTGTTGTCCTCAACTAAATAAAGCTGAGCTTCAACCTTCCGGCTCTCATTAAGTGGTTTTAAAAAAAAAATGGTGGTTAGGGCCTACTAACGGCTTCTGCCCCTCCCTGGTGTTGTCCTCAACTAAATAAAGCTGAGCTTCAACCTTCCGGCTCTCATTATGTGGTTTTAAAAAAAAAAATGGTGGTTAGGGCCTACTAACGGCTTCTGCCCCTCCCTGGTGTTGTCCTCAACTAAATAAAGCTGAGCTTCAACCTTCCGGCTCTCATTATGTGGTTTTAAAAAAAAAAAAAATGGTGGTTAGGGCCTACTAACGGCTTCTGCCCCTCCCTGGTGTTGTCCTCAACTAAATAAAGCTGAGCTTCAACCTTCCGGCTCTCATTAAGTGGTTTTAAAAAAAAAATGGTGGTTAGGGCCTACTAACGGCTTCTGCCCCTCCCTGGTGTTGTCCTCAACTAAATAAAGCTGAGCTTCAACCTTCCGGCTCTCATTATGTGGTTTTAAAAAAAAAATGGTGGTTAGGGCCTACTAACGGCTTCTGCCCCTCCCTGGTGTTGTCCTCAACTAAATAAAGCTGAGCTTCAACCTTCCGGCTCTCATTAAGTGGTTTTAAAAAAAAAAAAAATGGTGGTTAGGGCCTACTAACGGCTTCTGCCCCTCCCTGGTGTTGCCCTCAACTAAATAAAGCTGAGCTTCAACCTTCTGCTCCAAATTACCATTTTAAAAAATGCAATAGGCTTTTCCGGCCTACTAAAGGTGTCTGCCCCTCCCTGGTGTTGTCCTCAACTGAACAAAGCTGAGCTTCCACATTCTGGCTTTCGCCCTATACTATCAGATATTAAACTGCATTTGGCCTACTAGTGTGGTTAGGCCCTTGAAACAGTGTCTGCTGCTCTTGGGTTTGCTACTCCACTGAACAAAGCAATGCCGCCTGTTTAGTCCTGTTACCAATTTTGAACTGCATGTAGCCTACTTTATTCTTTGGCCCTATATCTGTTTCCTCCTCATCCTGCCCATTGCCCAGCCACTGCTAAATGAGTCTGCTGGTACATTGACCTAGACCACTACATTCCCCTTGTACTCTACACAGCCAGAATCTGTCCCTGCTGAAAGTAAGGTTCCCCTTCCCGCATGTTATACCACCTTACACAGGGACAAAGAGGAAGGTGCAGATGAAAGTGCAGGTTCCTTCATCAGGTGGGGGGGCATACTCGTTGGCGACGTCACTGGCACAGGGCCCCTCAGAGTACGCAAAAGTGTCGCTGCTGGTGGGAGGCGCCCCCGCCATGCAAACACACCGCCGTACTTTGAGGGGCCCTGTGCCAGTGGCAATGCGAACGAGTGGGCCCCCCCTGCTTGCTCAGGATCACAGCACTTGCAACTTTTAAATACTTACCTTTCCCTGCAACACCGCCGTGACGTAGTCCGCATTTCCTGGGCCCACGAAAAACTTGAGCCAGCCCTACTCCCCCCACAACTTTCCCCCAATTCCCTATGCCCAACTATTATTATACAGTTAATTAAGATTGGCAAGCTTCAGAAACAAGAATGGATGTTTTTGGCATTAAAATGGGCACTGTAGGTGTTTTCCTGGCCTCCACTCACTGCCGACTATGCTTCCCCATTGACTTGCATTGGGTTTCGTGTTTCGGTCGATCCCCGACTTTTAGCGATAATCGGCCGACTGCACTCGACTCGACTCTGGACAAAATCGGGTTTCCCAAAACCCTACTCGATCTTAAAAAAATGAAAGTCGCTCAACCCTACTCCTATGCTGTCTTTCAGACATTGTAATTTGGCACAAAGTATTTACTGGTGTAAATGTAGGACAGGGCCCCTGACTATTTTAACTAGCATCATACATGTCAACAAATTGTTATTGTCTGTGCCAGGCATGGAAGGATTTCAGCGCATAGACTAAACAGTGGTGGAGCAGCGACAGATAATTTTGCAAGTGGTAGAGCACTGTTTGACCTTGGGGGGGGACACTCTCTCCTGGCCGGCGGTACAAGCCCAGGGCCCCTCATGTTACAATGGTGTGTCTGACGTTGGGTGCGCGCCACCACCGCCAGAGACACTTCATTGTACTATGAGGGACCCAGTGCCAGTGCCGTCGACCAAAAGTGGGCACACCCACCTCTTCAGACAAACGTCACTCTGACGGGTGCTTGCGACAAGTGGCAAGACCACGGCCCCGTGGGGGGGAGTTAGGCCATTTAGGGAGATGTAAACATGTCGTATGCTGGACAAACAGCAGCTGCAAATTAAGAGATTGGAACAGTCAGTAACACCAGTCCCAAAGCAAGACCTTTTTACAAGAAAGCTAGGTGTCAGCCGGGAAAGGTGGGGCAAAATAATTTGAAATCCATGAGTGGTTCATTTTAATGAAGGTTAGATCATCAACATTTTGGGTAGCCAGACGAGTCCTTTTTTCGGTCAGTATTGAACCAGCAGCACTGAATACTCTTTCTGATAGCACAGTAGCTGCTGGGCAAGCAAGCTCCTGCAATGCATATTCAGCCAATTCAGGCCAGGTGTCTATTTTGGATGCCCAGTAATCAAAGGGGAATGACGGTTGAGGGAGAACATCGGTAATGGAGGAAAAATAGTTAGTAACCATACTGGACAAATGTTGTCTCCTGTCACTTTGAATGGATGCTGCTGTACCTGTCGTGTCTGCGGTCATTGCGAAATCACTCCACAACCTGGTCAGAAAAC
Organism: Ranitomeya variabilis; assembly: GCF_051348905.1. Taxonomy (NCBI): domain Eukaryota; kingdom Metazoa; phylum Chordata; class Amphibia; order Anura; family Dendrobatidae; genus Ranitomeya; species Ranitomeya variabilis. The sequence goes on along the minus strand of NC_135236.1, from coordinate 560,521,215 downwards.
CCCTCTGTCCTACGCCACTTCTGATCTGTGCACCTCTAACACCTCTGCCCTGTTTCCCCCTGCAGCTCGTGTGAGAACCATCACTGGCGCTGTGTGCTGGGAATGCCTGAATCAAAGGTCTACAAGAGTAGCTTGTTGGGTTGCCAATATCTGTTCGAGGTTCTCATGTGGCATGATGTTTTGCAATTTGCCTTTATAGCGAGGATCAAGGAGGCAGGCCAACCAGTAATCGTCATCTGTCATCATTTTTATAATGCGTGGGTCCCTCTTGAGGATACGCAAGGCATAATCCACCATGTGGGCCAATGTTCCAGTTGTCAAGTCAGTGCATATGCTGGGTTGAGGAGCACTTTCTGGCAAATCAACGTCACTTGTCTCCCTCAAAACCCTGAACCCGGCCTTGCACTGCCAGCAGTTTCTATTGCCCCCTGAGAAGCTTCCTCATCCAAAAAATAGTCATCCCCATCATCCTCCTCGTCCTCCTCCTCTTCGCCCGCCACCTCATCCTGTAGACTTCCCTGAGCAGACAATGGCTGACTGTCATCAAGGCTTCCCTCCTCCTCGGCTGCAGACGCCTGTTCCATTATGTGCGTCAAACTTTGCATCAGCAGACGCATTAGGGGAATGCTCATGCTTATTACGGCGTTGTCTGCACTAACCAGCCGTGTGCATTCCTCAAAACACTGAAGGACTTGACACAGGTCTTGGAGCTTCGACCACTGCACAGCTGACAGCTCCATGTCTGCCATCCAACTGCCTGCCTGTGTATGTATATCCTCCCACAAATACATAACAGCACGCCTCTGTTCACACAGTCTATGAAGCATGTGCAGTGTGGAGTTCCACCTTGTTGCAACGTCGATGATTAGGCGATGCTGGGGAAGGTTCAAAGACCGCTGATGGTTCCGCATACGGTTGGAGTGTGCGGGCGAACGTGAGAGCAAAGTCTGCGCACTTTCAGCAGCAGGTCGGGTAACCCCCGGATAACTTTTCAAGAAGCACTGCACCACCAGGGTTAAGGTGTGAGCCAGGCAAGGAATGTGTTTCAGTTGTGAAAGGGCTATGGCAGCCATAAAATTCCTTCCGTTATCACTCACTACCTTGCCTGCCTCAAGATGTACAGTGCCCAGCCATGACCGAGTTTCTTGCTGCAAGAACTTGGACAGAACTTCCGCGGTGTGTCTGTTGTCACCCAAAAACTTCATTGCCAATACAGCCTGCTGACGCTTGCCACTAGCTGTTCCATAATTCCACTGCGGTCTGTGGACGAGCTCTCGCTTCTGCTGGAGGACGAGGAGGAGGGGGGACGAACACCTACAGCCAACTGTTTCCTAGACCGTGGGCTAGGCAGAACTGTCCCAATATTACTGTCCCCTGTGGACCCTGCATCCACCACATTAACCCAGTGTGCCATGATGGAGACGTAACGCCCCTGGCCATGCCTACTGGTCCATGCATCTGTTGTCAGGTGCACCTTTCTACTCACAGATTGCCTGAGTGCATGGACAATGTGGTCTTTTACATGCTGGTGGAGGGCTGGGATGGCTTTTCTCGAAAAGAAGTGTCGACTGGGTAGCTCGTAGAGTGGTACAGCGTAGTCCATCAGGGCTTTGAAAGCTTTGGTTTCAACTAACCGGTAGAGCATCATCTCTAACGAGATTAGTCTAGCAATGTGGGCGTTCAAACCCTGTGTACGCGGATGCGAGGATGAGTACTTCCTTTTCCTAATGAGAGTCTCATGTAGGGTGAGCTGGACTGGAGAGCTGCATACGGTGGAACTAGCGGGGGTGCTGGTGGACATGGGTGACAGAGAGGGTTGGTGATGGTATTCTTGATGGTGCCCTACATACAGTTTTTCCGACCACGAACCTGGTGATTCCCTGAGTGCTTTGGCCTTGCGACGAAACCGCAACATTACCTGCAGGTGGTGTGGTAAACGGTGGGCTTACAGTGAGAGAAGGGATGTCGCCTTGCTGATTAGCTTCATTGTGAGAGGGTGCTACAACGTTAGGGGACGTTTGGTAGTTTGTCCAGGCTTGCAAGTGCATGGTGGTTAAATGTCTATGCATGCAACTTGTATTTAAATTTTTAACATTCTGACCTCTGAAGGTCCTTGAGCATTTCTTACAGATGACTTTGCGCTGATCATTGGGATCTTGGTTAAAAAAATTCCAGACTGCACTCTTCCTATCGGATACCTTTTCAGGCATTGCACACTGAGCTACTTTAACCTGATGGCCACGCTGTCCTACAACTGGTTTTGGTTTTGCCACATGTTTTTGGCCAGATATGGGCCTGCCAGATGGAACCTGTTGCGATGTTGATGCCTGCTGCGGCTCCTCCTCCTCCGCTTCAGAGCTACTTCCGCCTACACCCTGTTCCCCCAATGGCTGCCAATCGGGGTCAAAAACTGGGTCATCTATGACCTCCTCTTCTATGTTCTGTGCACCTTCCTCAGGGTCACCGTGTAATCCGGTGCTATAGCATTCGTGACGGGGCTCCATAGTCTCATCGGGGTCAGATTTTGGATCAGTACACTGCGAGGGCAATGTTCTGATCTGAGTCAAAGGAACAGCATAATAATCTGGCTGTGGCTGTGCATCTGTGCACTCCATGTCCGATTCATCTTGTAATGGGCATGGCCTGTTAACAATTTCCCTTTCTAACTAATGTGTAAAGAGCTCCATGGAGTAACCAGTTGTGTCGCCTGACGTATCCTTCACTGTTGTTCTGGGTGAAGGACGCAAGGAAGCGACTTGTTCCTGACCGGGAGCATCGACTGACGACGCACTGCTCTGACATTTGGCACTTTCCGAGGGGGAGGCGAAAGAGCTAGAGGCAAAGTCAGCAATGAAAGCCAATACTTGTTCCTGCTGCTCTGGCTTCAAAAGTGGTTTTCCTACTCCCAGAAAAGGGAGCCTTCGAGGCCTTGTGCAGCCAGACGATGACGCTGGCTCAACAACTCGGGGCTATACTGCTTTTCCCACGACCACCACCACTACCATCATTACCAGCTGCCAATGACCGCCCACGGCCACGACCTCTTCCACCAGACTTCCTCATTCTTGGAAAAATGTTACCAAACTAACAACCGTTATGTGGTCCTGTAAAACCAGGTACAAGGTGTGCGTGAACTTGTTGGGAATGTAAATCTCCCTTTTTTATGTGTGGGAGAATGCAGTGAAAAATGAGGCCCACTGTATTACACTAGACAGTTTGATTGGCAGAAAGAGGCTGGCAGATATGGCACTAACAGGATTGACGCAGATAAAAACACTGGCAATAGAAATGTCCCTCTTTATGTGTGGGAGAATGCAGGGAAAAATCAGGCCCACTGTATTACACAACACAGTTTGATTAGCAGAAAGAGGCTGGCAGATATGGCACTAGCCGGACTGACGCAGATGCACACACTGGCAATAGAAATGTCCCTCTTTTTTTTATATGGGAGACAAGGGATTGAATCAGGCCCACTATATCACGGTATAGTTCCTGTGGCACTAAATGACTGACAGATACCACAGACAGCACTCGCACACATGCACAGGTTTGGCAAGATTATTCTCCCTTTATTTGAATTTTTTGGGGGGATATGTGAGACAAGTGATTTAATCTGGCCCACTGTTACACAGTAGGTTTTTCTGTGGCAGAAAAAAAAAGACAGATGCCACACACAGGACTTGCACTAATGCAGATTTGCCAGTCTTAATCTCCCACTTTTTTTTTGTTTTATGGGAGAATTAGGAAGAAATCAGGCACACTGTTATACAGTAGGTTTTCTGTGGCAGAAAAAAAAGACAGAAGCCACACACAGGACTGGCACTAATGCAGATTTGCCAGTCTTAATCTCCCACTTTTTTTTTGTTTTATGGGAGAATTAGGAAGAAATCAGGCCCACTGTTATACAGTAGGTTTTCTGTGGCAGAAAAAAAAGACAGATGCCACACACAGGACTGGCACTAATGCATATTTGCCAGTCTTAATCTCCCACTTTTTATTTTTTTTATGGGAGAATTAGGAAGAAATCAGGCACACTGTTATACAGTAGGTTTTCTGTGGCAGAAAGTGGCTTGAAGAGATATAACAAAAAAAAAAAAAAAAGTACTACAATTACTATCTCCCTACAGTTATCTCAGAAAAGTGTGGCAGGCAGCAATAAAAAGGAGTGCTGCACACAAAAGTCAAAAGTGTGGACAAACAAACAAGATAGCTGTGCAGAAAGGAAGGAGCAACAGGATTTGTGCTTTGAAAAAAGCAGTTGGTTTGCACAGCGGCGTACACACAGCAACGCAGCTATCAGGGAGCCTTATAACCTACAGAGCTGTTGCACAGAAATCGAGCCTCCACTGTCCCTGCAAAGAAAAGTTGGTGTAGGACAGTGGAAATCGCTACAGCACAAGCGGTTTTGGGGTCAATTTACCCTGCCTAACGCTATCCCTGCTTCTGACGAAGCGACAGCATCCTCTCCCTACGCTCAGATCAGCAGCAGTAAGATGGCGGTCGGCGGGAACGCCCCTTTATAGCCCCTGTGACGCCGCAGAAAGCAAGCCAATCACTGCCATGCCCTTCTCTAAGATGGTGGGGACCAGGACCTATGTCATCATGCTGCCCACACTCTGCGTGCACCTTCATTGGCTGAAAAATGGCGCTTTAAGCGTCATATGAAACGTGACTTTGGCGCATAGATCGTGTACCGCATGGCCGATCCCACGCTGGGATCGGGTCGGGTTTCATGAAACCCGACTTTGCCAAAAGTCGGCGACTTATGAAAATGACCGATCCGTTTCGCTCAACCCTAATTGTCACCGATAATCTGTAGAAATCTATTGAGAAACAAATTGAAATCACTTTGAGGGGAAAAATAGAGCTAAAATAATGTGGTTGCATAAGTGTGAATACGCTCATATAATTGAGATTGTGGTTGTGTTCAGTATTAGCCAATCACATTTAAACTCATGTTAAACAGTAGTCAGTACACAGTTGACATCATATGCAGTGATTTGGCTTATCCCCATATAAAGTTTAGCTGCTCTAGTAGTTTACAACACAGCAAAAGAATTTCATTTTTGAAAGTTATCAGTTAGGAGAGAGATACGGAAAAATATCCTAGCCATGGAACACTGTGAAGATGGTCATCAAGAAGTAATTTAAGTTTGGCACTACCAGGATGTTACCTAGAACTGGATGTCCCTCATTAAAAGAACTGCAGGAATTTCTGACAAGTATTGATTGAGTACAGCATGTGACAACAATTTCCTGTATTCTTTATACGTCTGGCCTGAGGTGTAGGGTGGCAAGATGGAAGCCTTTTTCAAAAAAAAAACATTTAAGTCCATGTTTTCCAAAAACCTTAATCAAGACTGCAAGTGGGAAACCGTGTTGTGGTCTGATGAGACCAAGGTTGATTTTTTTGTGATAATTCCAGTTATCACTGTTTATCATTAAAAGAAAAACATACCCACAGTGAAGTATGGAAGAAGCAGCAATAAGCTTCAGGGCTGTTTAGGGCTTTATTCAAGGTGGAGGGAATTATGAACAGTTCCAAAATATGAGTCAATTTTGCAACAGACTTCAGTTGACCCTTTCCGGCCAATTCCCGTTTTTTTGTTTTCCATTTTTGCTTCCCTTTTTCCAAAAGCTATATCCTTTTTATTTATTTTATTTTAGGTTTTCACATAACCTTGTAAGGGCTTACTTTTGCACGAAGAGTAACACTTTTGAATAACACCATTTTATCACGTGATGTACCATAAAGACGGCAAAAAATTCAAAGTGTGTTGAAATTGCAAAAAAGTACAATTACACAATTTTTTGTTCACTGCACAGTAAAACTGACCTGGCAATATGATTCTTCTGGTCAGTGTGATTATGTAAATACCAAGCATGTATTTTTTTTTTATTTTTAAGTGGTGAAAAAAATCTGGCAATTTGAAGAAAAAAGGTTTCTTGTGTCGCTATAGTCCAAGACTCATAACGTTTTCAATTTTCAGCATATGGGGCTGTGAGAGGGCTTTTTTTTGCACCCCAATACATGATGCTTGTTGCACCTCTTATTGCATTTGATTGAAATATTGCCATGGCCAAAAAAAACCCAATTCTAGTGTTTTTTTTTCCCATTACACTGTCTACTGATTGGATTAATGACTGTATATTTTGATAGGGTTTTGTCTGTGAAATGGCAAGAATATAAATTTGCTTCTACACATTGCGCTTATGCCATCTTTTTCTCCTATTCATTTCTTTGATTTTGCTGTAGTTTGGTGTACTCTGTACAAATGGGGGTGTCTCCCCCTTTTTTGAGCAGGCATTTCATCTATAACTTCCCGGTGTCTGAACAGTCTGGCCTGTTTCCTGCTCTGCCCTTATTTACATCGAGGTTGGCTGACACAAGGCAAGGTTTTATTACTAGCGACAGCATAGGATCGTCCCAATCGGGTACACCTTGTTGCGGATGGCTTTCATGCTGCTTTTTTTTAAATCAAAATGGTGTTAACTCAGTACCCTATGTTATTTCCATGTACTACTACTATGAACTCCGTTACTTACTATAGGATATTTGCTTATTTTTTTGTTTTTTTGGGGGGGTTGTCCAAAAAGACTGAATGCTGTCATAAATTCAATGGTTACTTCAACAAAGTTTTCGTTTAAGTGTGTGCATATTTATGCAACAACATTAGTTTAGTTCTTTATTTATATTTTTCCACCTGACAAGATTTCAGTTTGTTTTTCAATGCAATTGTACAGATTATACGTGACAAAAAACTGAGAGCATATGGCCCATTATGACCAATGTGCCAGTGCACATGGCTGATTTTCCACACAGGCCATTGGTCTGCATGGAAAAAATTGCAGCAGGCATTATTCTGGTATGATTTTTATAGAGAAGACTAGTGCATGTAAATTGCAGGCAGCTCCTGCACCTGTGTTGCAATGCAAATAACCATACAAAGCCAGTATCACTTTCAGGCATGACTAGCCATAGTTTTAGTAGAGCTGTGTAAACCCAGTCCAACTTTTATTACTGAGAATGATATGCAACTTCACAGTTTAATTGCACTTCAAATTCAATCTCTAATCTAAGATCTTGGGGGACAAACATTTTAGGACAATACATTTACCTGAAGGCCTCAGGAAAGTTGGATGCTATCTTAGATATGAAGTTCATGTGAAATGCATAGATATAAAGCTCCATTACTGGATTTCAATGTTAATCAAATAGCATATGCAAAGAATCTCAAAATATGGAAGGTACTTGACAATGCATTACTTTATAGTTATAAAATCAGAAAGGAGAAGTTAAACCTCCAGGAACTTATTAACTCATAGTGACCTTTTCTTTTGTTCTTCTTCTTGTTTCTAATTAATGGGGTTATCTCCTGCATTAATATCCACACGCAATGGACCCTATTGAGTATAACAACCCTATGGACTACCATGGTTTCCGTTTTTTCCAGACAAGATTGTGTAGCCCGCTGTGTAATTTTGTCGAGTATTTTTGGGTGGATCTGCAATGGATGAAGATTCTGAAAACAGCCCCCAACACAGATGTGATCAAAACCAAACATCTTTATTAGACATTGTTTATCTACAACCTAAATACAAGCAAAACAGATTTATGTTATGTTTCTTGTTTTGTCTTTCCCGGGAATTTTGTAAAGATTCCAGTATGATGAGTTTTAAATGCAGACCATATTGCCACATTATGTCTATTAAAGCAACTTACTGCAGAACCTCGAAAAGAAGTAACTTCAGGTTTATTGCCTTTGTTCCCACAGATGTGCTTTATAGACAACCTATCTAAAGGAAGACCACTAACATCTGTGGATAGCATACCTGTTATGTCAGGACTATAAACTATAACACTGGAAACAGTCTCATATCTGTTCATTATATTGTATCCTAGAATCCAATAAACCAGCTTCTAATAAAGCACATAAATCATATAAGGATATAAGGATAACATGGATTTTAAGACATGTTTTATAAATATCACATTAGTGTAATAACAATGAAGAAAGATATTTATTACAAACGCTACTTACTATTTAATTCATATAATTTATTTATAAAATTGGAATTCTATTTCTTGATTTAAGGCTCCAGGTCTCTTTTTAGCTACAGAATTATACATCTTGGCTTTTTCCATTAGTCTTAAAGACTTTGAATGGAACCTAGCAGCGAATGCTTGACTAAGTTGTCATATTCCTCCTCACTGCAGTTGCAGTGGTGAGAAGAAATAGTCCAATCATATCTGATCAGTTGAGATCCCAATTTTTCGGTCCCCAGTTTAATGGGCTTCCCTGGGCTTATAATATTGATTGACCTATCCTTACGATATTTCATTGACATCAGATCAATGCAAGTCCAATACCCAACACTCCCATTGATCAGCTGTTATAAGCTGGGCTGTTTGATGCTTACCTTTTACTTACAGCAATTCAGTAGTGTTGCATGATGTCAGACCTCGCCAAAGTGATATTGATGATCAATATTGCAAATTGTTCGATTTGGCCAGATTGATCGAATTACTAAAAATTCAAAAATAATTTGATTTGCATTGAATCAATTGGCTCATTGCTATATTCAATCGCTACAGTTCGGTAGTGCTTATAGCATTCCTCCCAAAATTTACAGTACAGAAAGAAAGGCAAACTATACATTTTGACGTCACCCCTAGTAGCGTCCCCATGCCACACTCATTTACCATCTTTTTCTACAATGGCAGGAGGAGATGTCAAAGGAGGCAGTGCAAGTGAGTGACATTCAGCAGACTTCAAAAGACAGAGGGGAGTAGACCCAAATCCGGGACTGTCATGCTGAGACCAATGGATCACTGTCATAGAAAAAAAATAAATCTATAAGTCATCTCCAGGAGAAGAAGGAGCTAATAATCCAAACCCCTTTTGGTAGTAGGACAAGAAAGTGCGCTTCCAACTCTTTGGAATAGATCTCGTTAGACATATGGGGCAGAAAGCAAACTATGTGTAGCTAGGAAATGAGAGACTCATTAACCCTTTCACCCCCAAGTGTGGTTTGCACGTTAATGACCAGGCCAATTTTTACAATTCTGACCACTGTCCCTTTATGAGGTTATAACTCTGGAACGCTTCAACGGATCCCGGTGATTCTGACACTGTTTTCTCGTGACATATTGTACTTCATGATAGTGGTAAAAATTCTTTGATATTACCTGCGTTTATTTGTGAAAAAAACAGAAATTTGGCAAAAATTTTGAACATTTTGCAATTTTCCAACTTTTAATTTTTATGCAATTAAATCACAGTGATATGGCACACAAAATACTTAATAAGTAACATTTCCCACATGTCTACTTTACATCAGCACAATTTTGGAACCAAAATTTTTTTTTGTTAGGGAGTTATAAGGGTTAAAAGTTGACCAGCAATTTCTCATTTTTACAACACCATTCTTTTTTAGGGACCACATCTCATTTGAAGTCATTTTGAGGGGTCTATATGATAGAAAATACCCAAGTGTGACACCATTCTAAAAACTGCACCCCTCAAGGTGCTCAAAACCACATTCAAGAAGTTTATTAACCCTTCAGGTGTTTCACAGGAATTTTTGGAATGTTTAAATAAAAATGAACATTTAACTTTTTTTCACACAAAATTTACTTCAGCTCCAATTTGTTTTATTTTACCAAGGGTAACAGGAGAAAATGGACCCCAAAAGATGTTGTACAATTTGTCCTGAGTACGCTGATACTCCATATGTGGGGGTAAACCACTGTTTGGGCGCATGGGAGAGCTTGGAAGGGAAGGAGCGCCGTTTGACTTTTCACTGCAAAATTGACAGGAATTGAGATGGGACGCCATGTTGCGTTTGGAGAGCCACTGATGTGCCTAAACATTAAAACCCCCCCACAAGTGACACCATTTTGGAAAGTAGACCCCCTAAGGAACTTATCTAGAGGTGTAGTGAGCACTTTGACCCACCAAGTGCTTCACAGAGTTTATAATGCAGAGCCGTAAAAATAAAACAAAATTTTTTTTTTTAGCCCCCAGTTTTGTATTTTCCCAAGGGTAACAGAAGAAATTGGACCCCAAAAGTTGTTGTCCAATTTGTTTTGAGTACGCTGATACCCCATATGTGCGGGGGAACCACCGTTTGGGTGCATGGGAGGGCTCGGAAGGGAAGGAGCGCCATTTGGAATGCAGACTTAGATGGAATGGTCTGCAAGCGTCACATTGCGTTTGCAGAGGCCCTAATGTACCTAAACAGTAGAAACCCCCCACAAGTGACACCATTTTGGAAAGTAGACCCCCTAAGGAACTCATCTGGATGTGTTGTGAGAGCTTTGAACCCCCAAGTGTTTCACTACAGTTTATAACGCAGAGCCGTGCAAATAAAAAAAAATTTTTTAGCCCCCAGTTTTGTACCCCAAAAGTTGGACCCCAAAAGTTGTTCTCCAATGTGTTCCGAGTACGCTGATACCCCGTATGTTGGGGTAAACCCCTGTTTGGGCGCACGGGAGAGATCGGAAGAGAATGAGCACTGTTTTATCTTTTCAACGCAGAATTGGCTGAAATTGAGATCGGACGCCATGTCGCATTTGGAGATCCCCTGATGTACCTAAACAGTGGAAACCCCCCAATTATAACTGAAACCCTAATCCAAACACACCCCTAACCCTAATTCCAACGGTAACCCTAACCACACCTCTAACCCAGACACACCCCTAACCCTAATCCCAACCCTATTCCCAACCGTAAATGTAATCCAAACCCTAACCCTAACTTTAGCCCCAACCCTAACTGTAGCCTTAACCCTAGCCCTAACCCTAGCCCTAACCCTAGCCCTAACCCTAGCCCCAACCCTAGCCCCAACCCTAGCCCTAACCCTAGCCCTAACCCTAGCCCTAACCCTAGCCCTAACCCTAACCCTAGCCCTACCCCTAATGGGAAAATTGAAATAAATACATTTTTAAAATTTTTGAATTTTTCCCTAATTAAGCAGGTGATGAAGGGGGGTTTGATTTACTTTTACAGCGGCTTTTTTAGCGGATTTTTATGATTGGGAGCCGTCACACACTGAAAGACTCTTTTTATTGCAAAAAATATTTTTTGCGTTACCACATTTTGAGACCTATAATTTTTCCATATTTGAGTCCACTGAGTCATGTGAGGTCTTGTTTTTTGCGGGACGAGTTGACGTTTTTATTGGTAACATGTTCGGGCATGGGAGATATTTTGATCGCTTTTTATTCCGATTTTTGTGAGGCAGAATGACCAAAAACCAGCTATTCATGAATTTCTTTTGGGGGAGGGGTTTTTACCGTTCCGCATTTGGTAAAATTGATAAAGCAGTTTTATTCTTCGGTTCAGTACGATTACAGCGATACCTCATTTATATCATTTTTTTATGTTTTGGCGCTTTTATACGATAAAAACTATTTTATAGAAAAAATAATTATTTTGGCATCGCTTTATTCTGAGGACTATAACTTTTTTATTTTTTTGCTGATGATGCTGTATGGTGGCTCGTTTTTTGCGGGACAAGATGATGTTTTCAGCTGTACCATGGTTATTTATATCCGTCTTTTTGATCGCGTGTTATTCCACTTCTTGTTTGGCGGTATGAGAATAAAGCGTTGTTTTTTGCCTCGGTTTTTTTTTTTTTTTTTACGGTGTTCACTGAAGGGGTTAACTAGTGATATAGTTTTATAGGTGGGGTCGTTATGGACGCAGCGACACTAAATATGTGTACTTTTATTGTTTAATTTTTTTTTTTCTTTATTTAGGATTTTTTTTTTCTTTTTTTTTTACACATGTGGGAATATTTTTTTTTACTTTTTTACTTTGTCCCGGGGGGGACATCACAGATCGATGATCTGACAGTTTGCACAGCACTCTGTCAGATCACCGATCTGACATACAGCCGTGCAGGCTTACCAGTGCCTGCACGGCACCCGGAAGTAATCCCTGCAGGACCTGGATGCAGCCCCACGGCCATTTTGGAATTTTGGATCCGGGGCCTGCAGGGATAGGAGGTAAGAGACCCTCGCAGCAATGCGATCACATCGCGTTGCTCCGGGGGTCTCAGGGAAGCCCGCAGGGAGCCCCCTCCCTGCGCGATGCTTCCCTGTACTGCCAGCACACCGCGATCATGTTTGATCGCGGTGTGCCAGGGGTTAATGTGCCGGGGGCAGTCCGCTCCTGGCACATAGTGCCGGATGTCAGCTGCGATAGGCAGCTGACACCCGGCCGCGATCGGCCACGCTCCCTCCGTGAGTGCGGCCGATCGTGCTGGACGTACTATTCCGTCCTTGGGAATTAGGGCCCACCCCACATGGACGGAATAGTACGTCCAATGGCAGAAAGGGGTTAAAGCAAGGACCTACTTGTGTGGACAGGTAAGTAAGATTAGTATAGTTGCTGGGAATAGATATGAAGTCTGGGCTTTGTTTAATAAAAGGCAGATAAATACCCTTTCAGAAGAACCAGCCTGTTCGGTTCAAAGACTTCTTTAGACTTGGGCACCAGTGGAAACTTTTGAATATTGGGGTTAGTATCAATCCGATATTAATAGGATATACATTTTCAACTTGGGAAGCAAGAGGGAAAGAACATATATATTTTTTCATAACTGTGAGACATGCCTATTAACCATAAATGAATAGTGGCCAGATACCTGACAATAGCCATGCAGCCATGCCATGTTTCCTATATATAAACAGGTAAAATCGGGATAAGTAATTTGACGATATCTTCCGCCCATGAACCCCAGGGATGGAGATATTCTGAAATCCTGGAAGTTGGGAATCTCATAATTTTCTGAAACTGAACTGTCTGTTTACTTTCTGGAGTACATACCTACATAAATCTGAAGCCATTACAGTGATGGCAGGTTTAGTAACTTTCTTTTGTTTATTCTTTTATTCTATGTAATTGTAAATGTTGTATTGCTTTGTCACCTTTGTAAATTCTTTTGTAAATTTTTTTTTTTTATAAACACTACCTATATTTCTGGATTAAATATAAAATTTAATAGTTCTGTTCCTCTTGCTCCTTAATCTGTACCTCTGAAGCCATACGCTACGTGTAACAGGTGTCCAATCATCCTGTAAAACAATTGGTGGTGGCAGCTAATAATCATTCTTGGGTTATTGTGGAGTTGCCAGTGACCGTACCAAGGCATATATATCCTGAGGCTTGAAGTTCAGACCAAGATTAAGACGCAAGTCGAAATGCATTGGTTTTAACCATTGCACCCATGTATTTCTGTCCATTATGTGTATATATGTACTTATCAAGCATCAAAAGCTTGTTTTAAATGGCTCAATAAAAGCTCTAATTTACTTAAAAAGGCATACAGCCTATATCGCTTGATCATCACTCCTGTTTCCTTGTGCATATTGAAGTTGCTCGGACCAGATCCATGCAAGGCTTGAACCTTTTGTTAAGAGTAACACACCCAGACAGGTGAGCTGACTACCTTCTTTTGTTTTAAGACATATATTTATTCCATGTGTTGGAATTGGTTGTATAAGTGCAGCGCCCCAGAGTTCTGGTCGTTGCAGTACTGTGGATCCGCCACTATGGGGAGCCATGGTGCGTTCGATGGCACTGAAGGAGTTCATCTGACCAGGTATCACAGACACCAATATGTTTCACAGCAGGGCCTCCGGGGGGAGCTAAGGGTGCTATTCATTAGGCCACTCCCCACCATAGTGGGTAAACTGGGGGTCAGGCAGGAAGTTAGAAGAGAAAGCTGACTGGATTGAACGAAGCAACACCTTGTGGCAGAGGGTGTTGTGGAGGAAGAGACAGTAGGGTCTCTGTCAGGGGTGGGATCCTGACAGAGGCTTGGCATTGGAAAGAACGTAACGGGACCGTGCCTGCTCAGCATAGCGGCGGTGCCCAAGAAAGGACTAGAAGCGAGATAGATTGTGCTGAGTGAGAAACGAGATCAAGCAAAAAGGAGAATACCAGTAGGGGTCATGCTGTAGGACTGGAGCAACATCCTACTGAGGCGCATTACCGGTGGCCGGAACGCTGAGGGAGTGGAATAGCATACAGCTTCAAGCCATACTCCAAACAGCGGCAGGGCAGTCAGTTTAAGGCGGGCTGTCTACCACATATCACCTATGAAGTCTTGGGGGGCAATTGCGGGAGAGGGGCGTCTCTAGGGTCCTGGAAGAACTCCAGGCCTACCTGACAAACGGGTGCCGTTCCAACCTGAATAACAGGGAGGGATGGAATACAAGAAGAACATCAGTGAATCGAGTTGTGAGGGAACTTAAGAAACAGACACGACAGTTGTGGGGTACTTTCCGTGAGCACAGCAGGGAAGGACTACAACACATAGCGCTAAGAAGGAGGGCACTGATTTCCACCGGTGAGGAGAACTCTGGAGGTGCCATCGGACCGACCGGACTTGCGCAGCCTGGTGAACCGTATTCTGGACTGCAGACTGAGAGATCTCCAGTAAAGAGGTAAAGAGACTGCAACCTGGTGTCCTCGTTATTTACCGCGACCTGCACCCCACAACTGCACCGCTACACCACCGTTACTGCACCATCATCATCACTTATTGCACCGGACGTCCCCCACTGACGGACAGGGCCACGGACCGGGTCCAGCCACCGTGACAACCCCAGGACTGAGACCCAGAGGCCCGGCTCCGGGTACCCCTAGGCCCTGCGGCGGTGTGGGGGCGCTCCAACTTGGCGTCACGAACAGGATCTACTTAAGCCTGAAGAATCAGGTCATGTGTGCCTAGAGACTGTGATTTATTGTGCTTGAACTGTACTTTATCGAGAGGCTGTATATTGCCATTGACCAAGAGAAGTTCCCGCCAAAAGCCGCCGCCATTGCTACGCCAGCGAGGAAGGAGGGCGTGCTATGGGAGGAGACTACCAGAATGGCGCGAGAAATGGATACCGCCCCCTGCGCTTCTGGCTGCAAGGAGATGACCTGCCCCAAAGCAGAGGACAACCCCCTGATTTGCAACGGCGGGAAGCGGGTGACGGAGAAGCTCGACCTCGGAGAAATGGCGGAGTCAGATGCATGCATTGCCACCGATCAGCAGATCATGATGAAGAACAGCGAGTGCCGGGATGGGGAAGGAGCAGTCCCGGCTTACCCTCGTTCATTAGAGGTGGACCCGTGTCCTCTACAGCCGGCGGATCCGAAGCCTGTGGAACAGATAGCGGAGCCGAGTCCCCCAATCCTGGCCTCGGAGTCAGCGGAGGAGGAACCACAGCGAGCGGAACAGCGTTCGAGGTCCGCATCGGAGGAGCCGCGGTCCGGGCTGTGGCCGATTCCAGCCCCCTCGTTAATGGACCAGGTCGGCATCGATGGAACCACGTCAGGCGCAGGTACGGAAAGCGCCCCTGCTTCCCCCCACGAGCCCGCTCCCACGATCCGCCCCCATTTCAGTGAGGGTCGACGCTTCTCGGCGGGGTTAATGGTATTACCTCCCGATGCCCTGGGAAGGATGGTGCCACCGCTGCCGACTAGAATGGGGGAACCCGTGGATGTGAGCCCAGATGGGGTAGTTCTTCGGTGGGACAACCCCTGGGTTGGGACAGATGGATCCCGGGAGAACGGATTCACTCTTGCGGTGCTTACGTGGGAGCAATATAGACAGTGCTTGATCCTACATTGGGAAGGACGGAAAGAGATCGAGTTGATGGGTCCATTGAAAGTACAACAATCCCCTCCGGCATGGGATGACCGAGACGCGGTCAGGCGGGGAACTGTGTTGGCCTACCATGAAAAGAGGGGATGGGGCCTCATACATGAGCCGGGATTGGATACTGATGTTTTTGTTGCGCACTGTAACGTAAGGACTCCCTGCTGTGGCCGAGGCGGAGAACCGTTGAAAAAGGGGGATCAGGTGACCTACAACCGCCACCAGAACCCACTTGGGTGGTATGCACGGAACGTTCGGCGGTGTATGTCTGGAGCCGTGACACTCACCACTCTGGACCTGGTCCCAGGAGCACCCGACCTTGTCACCATCGCAACGGTGCGCCTGGTAGCCGCCACCGAGTTGGCCAGCCGAGTTCACCTTCACGTTCGGGCCACGAGCACCGGCGCCACAGCAGCCGGGGGCCCGGACCCCCAGCCACCTGAACAAGAGTAAACCTCGGAAACCTGAAAATGTAGATAGTTTTCTAGTTAACTGTTTGAGTACTGTTTGCTGCTAAACCCGTCCAGGGTTAACTCCTTATGGATCCCTTAGTTGACCCGGGATCCCTATTGTTTGCTTTTCCTACCAGTTTTGCACAAGTTTTACAAACTGAGAAATCATGAACAGTGCATGATCCAAACTTTCTTGTAAATAGTTTGCACCTTATTAAAGGCGCTTCCTACTGGTTTTATTTAAAGACTCTTTGCGAAGATACCGTTCTGGAACCTTTGCGGAGCAAAGACTGGTAGGCTGAGAAGACGAGCTACCTCAGAAAGACTTGGTTCTCTTTTGAAGGGGATGTACAACAGCGTACTTATGAGAAGATACTGTTTTAGAACAATAATGCAATGATAATGTTTGAACGAGAAAAGTTGTATGTGTTTTAACTAGTTAAATGTGAAGAAATACTGATGATGATGCTATGGAAAGAAATGTAACTGTTTTGCATGAAGAAAAGTTATGTGTGTTTAATTTGTTTAAAGTGAGAAATCTAGATAATGTTCTTTAAAAGGAAAGATGCAGAAAGCCCGTAGGGGTAGATTTAGAGTTCTGCTTAGTTGAAAGTAAAGAAAGTAGTAATGAAGGTGAGGATAGAAGGTAAACCCTGAGTCCCCATAGAAAGTTCGTTCGTTACTAAGGACAGAGAGTGAACCCGTAGGGGTTAGAAAGTGAGTCCTAATAGGAGCCAAATAGAGCTGGCTCAATGTTCTCTAATTGAAAGGAATGTTATGTCTATACCATGTATAGTAGCGAAAGGCAGTAGGCCCTGGCTGAACGGGGCGGTCCTGTAATAGAAAGGAGAGGCAGTAGGTCTGGTGCCGTTAGGACAGGCGGTCCTGCAGGTTCAAAGTAGGAGAATGCAAAGTTAAAATACCTTATAATGTGATTATAGGAAGGTCTTTAGCGGATTAAGAGTGTATATCCTTAAAGGCAAAGTTAAATTATTGGTCAATAATGTTTGCACCTAGTAGAATACCCGGTTGGGTAATGAGAGTTAATTGTAGCCTGTTGCTATGATATTTAATTATGTTTGTAACGTTAAAGTGTCCTCACCTCCCATAAAGGGAAGCTTGTTCAAGTATGCTTATTGTTTTGCACTCAACAAAATTGTATGTCTTTTTGCTAACCTGTATTGTTGTTTTCTTCCCAGTCCCGGAGTACTGTGTTTAACCAGGGGGGAGTGCAGCGCCCCAGAGTTCTGGTCGTTGCAGTACTGTGGATCCGCCACTATGGGGAGCCATGGTGCGTTCGATGGCACTGAAGGAGTTCATCTGACCAGGTATCACAGACACCAATATGTTTCACAGCAGGGCCTCCGGGGGGAGCTAAGGGTGCTATTCATTAGGCCACTCCCCACCATAGTGGGTAAACTGGGGGTCAGGCAGGAAGTTAGAAGAGAAAGCTGACTGGATTGAACGAAGCAACACCTTGTGGCAGAGGGTGTTGTGGAGGAAGAGACAGTAGGGTCTCTGTCAGGGGTGGGATCCTGACAGAGGCTTGGCATTGGAAAGAACGTAACGGGACCATGCCTGCTCAGCATAGCGGCGGTGCCCAAGAAAGGACTAGAAGCGAGATAGATTGTGCTGAGTGAGAAACGAGATCAAGCAAAAAGGAGAATACCAGTAGGGGTCATGCTGTAGGACCGGAGCAACATCCTACTGAGGCGCATTACCGGTGGCCGGAACGCCGAGGGAGTGGAATAGCATACAGCTTCAAGCCATACTCCAAACAGCGGCAGGGCAGTCAGTTTAAGGCAGGCTGTCTACCACATATCACCTATGAAGTCTTGGGGGGCAATTGCGGGAGAGGGGCGTCTCTAGGGTCCCGGAAGAACTCCAGGCCTACCTGACAAACGGGTGCCGTTCCAACCTGAATAACAGGGAGGGATGGAATACGAGAAGAACATCAGTGAATCGAGTTGTGAGGGAACTTAAGAAACAGACACGACAGTTGTGGGGTACTTTCCGTGAGCACAGCAGGGAAGGACTACAACACATAGTGCTAAGAAGGAGGGCACTGATTTCCACCGGTGAGGAGAACTCTGGAGGTGCCATCGGACCGACCGGACTTGCGTAGCCTGGTGAACCGTATTCTGGACTGCGGACTGAGAGATCTCCAGTAAAGAGGTAAAGAGACTGCAACCTGGTGTCCTCGTTATTTACCGCGACCTGCACCCCACAACTGCACCGCTACACCACCGTTACTGCACCATCATCATCACTTATTGCACCGGACGTCCCCCACTGACGGACAGGGCCACGGACCGGGTCCAGCCACCGTGACAACCCCAGGACTGAGACCCAGAGGCCCGGCTCCGGGTACCCCTAGGCCCTGCGGCGGTGTGGGGGCGCTCCATATACACAATACAATACTTATATTTGGAAACAATTGCGGTGTATTCCGTTCATAGGCGGTCAATTGTGTAATTGCTCTGACAATAGGGGCAGCAGAGTACTTTTCATGACAAAAAGGTAACAGTGGGATAGATCTGCAAAACCCTCCCCACACACACCCCAGCTGTGATCTTTGACAATTATAGTTGCTGCAACCATAGCTTTCTCATTCTGCCACAAACACAAGCTTCACTATATGATATCTTGATTTGTGTCTATAAGGCTGTGTTCACATGTTGTGGTGGATAGCGGAATTTACCACATTAGTCCACCACATAGATCTGAGCAATGCATAGGATAATATAGGGTCCCTTTATCTCATAGATATATGAAGTCAACTCACCTGCAACAGATTAATCTGGAATCGAATCCTCACATATTTTAGAGGGTTAAAACGGGACCTTCACATTAAATCACTCCTGACCAACACTAAGGCTACTTTCACACTAGCGTTAACTGCATTACGTCTCAAAACGTCTTTTTTCAGAAAAAACGCATCCAGCTGGATGCGTTTTTTTCCCATAGACTTGTATTGGCGACGTATGGCGACAGATTGGCATACGTCGTGTACGTTTTACGACGGATGCGTCGAAATTTGGCGACACGTCGTCTCAAAAAAACGTAGATTGTAATGTTTTTTGTCTCCGCCTAAAAAACGTGTCGCGACGCATCCTGCGGCATACGTCGTTGGCTGCAATGGAAGCCTATGAGCGACGGATGCGTCGGGACACGTCGGACGACGCAATACAGCGCTGCAATACGTTTTTTTTACACTGAGCATGCTCAGAAGCAGAATTTTGTTGCCAATTGGTCAGACACCCCCAAATCTATATAAACCTGGCCTGGGCCTTCAACCCCACATATGCCAGCAAGAAGACAAAAGAGAGAAGCCCGCCAGCAAGACCCCAGCCAGCCACAAGACCCCAGCCAGCCACAGGAGCCAGCCACCATAGAGCCAGCCACAGGAGACAGACACAGGACCCCAGCCAGCCACAAGACCCGAGCCAGCCACAGGAGCCAGCCACAGGACTCCAGCCACAGGAGCCAGCCATAGGACTCCAGCCACAGGAGCCAGCCATAGGACTCCAGCCACCATAGAGCCAGTGTGAGTATTGCAATTTTTGTGTGCATCTGTGTGCCTGTGCATTTGTGTGTGTATATGAGGTACTGACTACAGAAAGAGCTTAAAACCTGAAGAGAACCTGAGGCCTGCCATCGTCCTGCACCAGCCAGTGCCATGCTAGAGTCCAGATGCAGCCTGATTCCAGCCACTGTGAAGACCTGCTGCTTCAGCCAAAGGATTGTCAGCCTTTTGTATGTGTGTGTGTGTGTTTGCGTCTTCTGATTGGGTTCACCTTTCTGCCTTTGTTGTACATATGTGTATTTGCATAAAGCTATGTGCGTGCATGTGTATGTGTGTATTTTTGGACGGTTGTGTGCTTTTGTATCATGTGCCTGCACCTTATTATGCCTTTGCCAATTTTATGCCTGTTCATGTGGGAGGGTATGTGTCCATGTGCAGGATTGCATCAGGATGTGGTCAGGATTTTCCATCAGTATTTGTACGCCAAAACCAGGAGTGGGTGATAAAAGCAAAAGTGTGCCTGTTTTCCTATTATACTTTCCCTCTAATAATTGTTACACTCCTGGTTTTGGCTTACAAATACTGATGGGAAATCCTGACCAAATCCTGATGCGATCCGGAATGTGGACACATACCATGCATGTTTTTTGTGTGCGTCTTGTTGATTGCATGTGCATTTGTCCATGCTGTAATTGGTTATTTGCCTTTTTCTGATGTATTGACTGTATAGTGGTCTGTGCAGCATGTGGTTTAAATGTGTGTGTTTTTTTTTTTTTTCAATCTGATGTGTTTTTTAAAAAAGTCTAGTGGTCTGCAGCTTGTGGTTTGAATGTGTGAGTGTGGGGTTTTTTCTATTTAATAAAAGTGTTGATTTTATTTTAATTACAGTTATAACCATTTGCAGTTGAAGTACTTGTATTTAAAATAAAGAGCATGTCAGCTCCTAATTGTGATTTTTAAAAAAAGAGAAAAAAAAAAAAAATAATAAAATGTTTTTTAAAAAAATGTCCGTAGTATTATTTCATAAAGGTAAATTTAAAACTGGTGTATGTACCAATGGTTACACATGCAATACAGGGTTGGTTGAGGGCTCATTTTTTTAATAAAGGTTACCCTGTAAAGTTTGTTTGTTTGTTTTTTTGGGGGGGGAGGTTATTTTTTTTAAATAAAATGTGTCAAATATATTTTTTCATTGTGTTAACATTTAAAAATTTAATTTTTTGGGACATGGAAATGAATGGTATAACGTGCAACTTTTTGGGGGGTTTTTGGTGTTCACCTGTATGAACATTTCTGACATCATTTTAGTAGGGTGTTTATCGTTGAACATTACCTAGTTCAGGGGGTGGTCTAACTATAGATCCATTATACATATTAACAGATAAACCAGGACCGCAGCCGCTGCCCACCAGGACCACAGCCGCTGCCCACCAGGACCACAGCCGCTGCCCACCAGGACCACAGCTAAGAAGTGTTAGAAGTAAGTTTTGAAGACCCCCAATCTGCTACTTCAATGTGTCGAGCAGATTGCAAGTGTCTCTTTAACTTACAGAAACACCAGGACCACAGCTGCTGCCCACCAGGACCACAGCCGCTGCCCACCAGGACCACAGCTAAGAAGTGTTAGAAGTAAGTTTTGAAGACCCCCAATCTGCTACTTCAATGTGTCGAGCAGATTGCAAGTGTCTCTTTAAGGCCGGAGACACACTGGTGCGAGATACGGCCGAGTCTCGCTGGTTAAAAGCAAGCTGTGGCACCTGCACTCCGGAGCGGAGCGTGCAGCTGCATAGCAATACATGGAGCCGCACGCTCCGCTCCGGAGTGCCGGTGCCACAGCTTGCTTTTAACCAGCGAGACTCGGCCGTATCTCGCACCAGTGTGTCTCCGGCCTAACTTACAGAAACACCAGGACCACAGCCGCTGCCCACCAGGACCACAGCCGCTGCCCACCAGGACCACAGCCGCTGCCCACCAGGACCACAGCTAAGAAGTGTTAGAAGTAAGTTTTGAAGACCCCCAATCTGCTACTTCAATGTGTCGAGCAGATTGCAAGTGTCTCTTTAACTTACAGAAACACCAGGACCACAGCCGCTGCCCACCAGGACCACAGCCGCTGCCCACCAGGACCACAGCCGCTGCCCACCAGGACCACAGCTAAGAAGTGTTAGAAGTAAGTTTTGAAGACCCCCAATCTGCTACTTCAATGTGTTGAGCAGATTGCAAGTGTCTCTTTAACTTACAGAAACACCAGGACCACAGCCGCTGCCCACCAGGACCACAGCCGCTGCCCACCAGGACCACAGCCGCTGCCCACCAGGACCACAGCTAAGAAGTGTTAGAAGTAAGTTTTGAAGACCCCCAATCTGCTACTTCAATGTGTCGAGCAGATTGCAAGTGTCTCTTTAACTTACAGAAACACCAGGACCACAGCCGCTGCCCACCAGGACCACAGCCGCTGCCCACCAGGACCACAGCCGCTGCCCACCAGGACCACAGCTAAGAAGTGTTAGAAGTAAGTTTTGAAGACCCCCAATCTGCTACTTCAATGTGTCGAGCAGATTGCAAGTGTCTCTTTAACTTACAGAAACACCAGGATTACAGCCGCTGCCCACCAGGACCACAGCCGCTGCCCACCAGGACCACAGCCGCTGCCCACCAGGACCACAAAACAATGTCCTCTTCTGACAGCCCTCCTCCACAGCAACAGCGTGTATCGGTAAGTTAACACAAAAAATGGGTTTATTTTTTTTTGCTTTTTAAAATTACATTTTGATGTCTAACCACATGCATAAATTATGTTTTAACAGGAAGCTGAATCAGATGAGGAGCTGTCAGAAGGGGGCGAGATGGGTGGAGAGATGCAAGTGGAGGAGGAACCAAGTGTTAGTAGTGGTGAAACAGTTGCTTCGCACATCACACTGCACCATACACAAAACAGATTACTAAACACCTGCCTACCTTAACTGAGAATTTGTTTACTTTATTTCAGGCTGCTGCTGCTGCCGCTGAAGGCTCTCCCAGAAACTCCCAGAGTCGGCGGACTCGTCGCCGCGGTCGGCCATCAGTGAGTTTTTTTTTGGGGGGAGGGGGATTCTATTGGTACTTTAGTATTTCAGTGTACTAATTTGTTTGTTTTTTTTTTTTGTTTTTTTTTTACACAGGCTTCACAGCGTGCTCCCGCAGAAGAGGATGATGATGATGACATTGACATCGATTGTCTCATCGAGGAGGTTCGCGAGCGGGAGCCGCTGTGGAACATGGCTGACCGCAGGCATGCTGATACCGGTGTCACCCGTCGGCTCTGGGACGAAGTGTGTCGCAACCTGTTTCCAAGGCGGGAGAGCCTTCATCCTCAGCAGCAGAGCAAACTAGGTAAGTATTCACTTTCCAGTGATGTTTTGAGATGACTGTAATGTATTGCATTTACCAATTTTTTGTTTTTTCTATTGATTCTTGTCTTCACAGTTGGAAAGGTTAGGAAGCGGTGGCGGTCACTGAGGGATCGCTTTAAGAGGGAATTCAACGATGAGATGAAGGCCCCGAGTGGCTCTGCAGGAAGGAAGAGGAGCAAATACAAATATGGCCAGGCCCTCTCCTTCCTGAGGCGAACCATGCCGAGCAGAGTGTAAGTATTCTACAGCCCACTAATAACCATGTTAACCTGTCTACTTAGTTTGCTTTCAGTCAGGGCTTTTTCATTCCAATTTATTAATTTCTTTTGTTTTTTCTTTCACAGCACCTTCTCCAGCCACCGGGCGCCTGCATCTTCCTCTGCGCCCTCTGGAGCGATCCCTCCTGAGTCCGCCACTGAGGGCCACGTCGGTAGGCCCCACACCTCTGTCCCCTCCTCTGACCCCTCTGTCCCCTCCTCTGACCCCTCTGTCCCCTCCTCTGACCCCTCTGTCCCCTCCACTTCATCCGCCCCAAGCAGTGGAGCATTATTGCAGGCTTCATTGCTCGCATCTGATGCTGAACAGTTAGCGTTCCCTTTACCCCACCCCTCTGATCCTGCCACCTCGACACCACCATTAGGTTCGTGGCGGCAGCGACAGAGGGGTCAGGAAAGGAGCTATGCTCCTGAGTTCTTACACCTGAATGCATCCTTCCAAGGCTCTTTCAAAATATTGGGAGAGCAAGTGACTGCTGGTTTCAACATGGTGCAGTCACGCATCAGTGAAACAAGCCGTGAAACCAGCAGTCGCTTGGATAGGCTGCATTCAGCTGTAAGTCCCGATCCGGCCAATCTTTTTTTCCAATCCATGCTCATGAGCATGGAGAAGCTTTCTTTTGAGCAACAGATGCGGGTAATGAATACCTGCCATAATGCTGCACTGCAGGCCATTAATGAATCTACCCACACACCTCCCCACACCTCCACTCCAATTCCACCCCAGGCCCCACCCCAGGCCCCATTTCCACACCATACCCCCCATTACCAAACCCAGCCCCAATACCCACACCAGCACCATTACCAAACCCAGCTCCAATCCCCACACCAGCACCATTACCAAACCCCACGCCAGCCCCATTACCCAACCCAGTCCCACTACCCTACCCAGTCACAATACCCGACCCAGTCCCCACAAAAATCCCGGCCCCCAGACCAAATTATTTCCCCAATGTTTTCTTTACTCAGCTTTTCTCTTCCCCCTACCCCAACACCACCCCCCTCTGGTCAGCCTCTTGGTTTAACCCCCCCTTCCACTGCACCCCAAACAAGTAGGGTTTCCCCACCTATCGACGTGGTCCAACCTTCCTGCCCCTCCTCCTCTCATATCTCCACCCAAAACTTTGAAGACTTGTAAATATGTTTTTAAAATGTTTGTCAAAAAAATTTTGCAAAGTTTTCCAAAAAAAAAATTGGAAAATAAAAAAAAACTTTTTTTTTGGCAAAAAAAAAAAAAAAAAGAGTTAAAATAAAATTCTGATTATTATTGTACTCTTTGTGTGTGTGTGTGGATTTATTAAGGTAATATAATAAAAAAGGTTTAATAAAAACAAACACCAGACATGTTAAAGGTATAACATAATGGTTTTACTAGCAAGAAAACCACGCTTTTTTGCCTTTTTTTTTTTTTTTTTTGGGCAGAAACACATTTTTTACATAAACAAAACACATGGGAAACTGGTTACACAATCATGTCTTGCCACGGGATCCGCCCGACAGGTGAGACAAAATAATCGGCAAACTGGTCCCTCATCCTTGTAACTGAACTTGTAGAGCGAACCGAGCTGCTGCGGTAGTCCCACAAGTGGGTCTCCAAATCTTCATCATCCAAGGAAACGGGCTCCTTTGAAAGGACAAAGTTGTGGAGCACCACACAGGCTTTAACTACCTCGTCTATAGTTGTTGTTTTCAGCTTGATAGCCGTCAGCAGAACTCGCCACTTCGCCGTCAATATGCCAAAGGAACACTCCACTACTCTTCGTGCTCTAGTAAGCCGGTAATTAAAGACCCGCTTGGTATGGTTTAAGTTCCGGCTACTGTACGGTTTCAGTAGGTGCGGCGACAGTTGAAAGGCTTCATCACCTACAAAGACATATTCCAGGGCTGGGTCATTTGTTCCTGGCAGTGGTCTGGCTGGCGGTAAATCGTAGCTCTCTCCATAAAGGCAACGACCCATCGGAGAGTTTTTAAGAACTTGCGAATCGTTGGACCGTCCATATGCTCCGATGTCCACGGCAAGGAACCTGCAGTTGGCATCTGCAATAGCCATAAGGACGATGGAGAAATACTTCTTAGGCCGGAGACACACTGGTGCGAGAGACGGCCGAGTCTCGCTGGTTAAAAGCAAGCTGTGGCACCTGCATTCCGGAGCTGAGCGTGCAGCTCCATGTATTGCTATGGAGCCGCACGCTCCGCTCCAGAGTGCAGGTGCCACAGCTTGCTTTTAACCAGCGAGACTCGGCCGTATCTCGCACCAGTGTGTCTCCGGCCTTATAATTATAATACTCCGATCCTGTTCCTGCCGGTTTCGCAATCCTTATATGTTTCCCGTCAACTGCACCCACACAATTAGGGAAATTGCAAATTTGCTGAAACTCTTCAGCACTTCGCAACCAGATTTCCATGGATGGTTGGGGGATATACTCTGGTTGCAAAGTGGTCCAAACAGCCCGACATGTGTCCTTCACTATTCCAGAGATAGTTGAAATGCCCAGCCTGAACTGATAATGGAGCGAAGTCATAGATTCACCCGTAGCTAGGAAACTTTAAAAAAAAAAAAAAAAAATGTTAGAAAAAATTGCACAGACCAACAAGTTTTAATATGGCACTGTTAATTTTTTTTTAAGGACGGGACACCCAATAAAACCAGCATGAAACCGGTGTAAAAAAACAGTGGAATGTCCGCCAAGAAAACCCAAATTACATGCTGCAGAAAATAGTGCGCAGTATGCCAGCGTAGTATTGTCTGCAGCATGTAATATAACATTCAAAATGACCAATGACAGAAAAAAAAGCAGTTGCATGTCATCAAACCCAAAAAACCACAAAAAAAAAAAAAACTGCAGAAAATGCAACGCAATATTTCAGCGCAGTATTTTCTGCAGTCTGTTATCTAACATTCAATATCAGCAATGACATTTAAATAAAGCAGTTGAATGTCCGCCAAGAAAACCAAAATTACATGCTGCAGAAAATAGTGCGCAATATGTCAGCGCAGTATTGTCTGCAGCATGTAATATAACATTCAAAATGACCAATGACAGAAAAAAAAGCAGTTGCATGTCATCAAACCCAAAAAACCAAAAAAAAAAAAAAAACTGCAGAAAATGCAACGCAATATTTCAGCGCAGTATTTTCTGCAGTCTGTTATCTAACATTCAATATCAGCAATGACATTTAAATAAAGCAGTTGAATGTCCGCCAAGAAAACCAAAATTACATGCTGCAGAAAATAGTGCGCAATATGTCAGCGCAGTATTGTCTGCAGCATGTAATATAACATTCAATATCAGCAATGAAATAAAAAAAAGAGGCTTACCGCAGAGTCACCATCAGCCGCTCCGCCGGTGTGATGGCAAGCCTCATCCTTGTATCCTGTCTTCGGATGACATCCTCCAGTTTTTGAAGCAAAAAATCGAAATGTTCAATCCTCATCCGCACGTAGTTGTGGAATTTGTGTGGATTGTGCCGCAACTCCAGGTACAGAGTGGACTGGCCCCCCCGGGTCATCCGTAGTTGATTAATCGGATGAATCCACAGTCGCCTCCGTCTCCGTTGCTGCAGAAGCATCCTACGCCTTTCCGCTGCCGCCTCCTTCTCCCGTACTATGATATCCAGGCGATTTGTCTCAAAGATAACGTCGGTAACCAAACTAGCAATCCTCCCAAGAACACCTTCCATCGCTGCCACAAAACTAAAACCCACAAAGATGGGCTGTAAATACAGTACTATATAGTTTTTCAAATTTTCCAGTAGCCAATCAAATTTGGGAGCCTCCCATTTTAAAAACGGATCCGTCGGAAAAACGGATACAACGGATGGTAAAACGTATGCAACGTATGCAACGCATCCAGTATTTTCGACGGAAACGTTTAGCGGATTTGCGACGTATCCGTCGAAATGCTGGATGCGTGGCATACGTTTGTCACCGTTTTTCACTTTTTTGACGCATCCGTTTTTTCGGCAAAAAAACGGATTTGCGACGTTATGCAGTTAACGCTAGTGTGAAACTAGCCTAAGCTATAGGATCCAGTTTAGGACCTTCCACGATTTTTGGCGTGAGCCACATATTCTTGATTTTTTCCTGTACAGCAGTGAGTGTACTGAGGAAGGTCAGTTGTATTGACCGAAACATTTTTACCAGTGACTGCCAATAAAACTCTTTCATTCGACAAGTTGAGTGCCAAAATTTATTATATTAATATTCTGGTTTGGGAACCTTCTTTTGAGCACCACTACAGCTGTGCCATGATATACATTCACAGATTTGTTTTATTGTCACAAGAAGATGGACAAAAACTGCATCTATTCCTTTTTTGGCTGGTAGCTGTGCTGGTGGAGGCCGTGGTGTCTCTTTCTTGAGCATGCTGCTGGACAATCTTCACAGTGGCTGCTGCTCCTTCACTTCTGGGGTTTACTTTTCTGGCTTCGATATACAGCCTAACTAGGGATTGCGCAAATCACCTGAGATGACGTCAGACGACCTTGATTTCACAAAGTCCTTCGCGCAAAGCATCCCTGGGAACGGAAGCCGCCGGGTGCACCGCTAAGAGTCGGGAGGACTCCGGGGGCCATCAGAAGGTAAGTATATTCCTATTTTTTAATTTTAACATAGTTATTAAGGTTGAAGGAAGACTTTAAGTCCATCTAGTTCAACCCACAGCCTAACCTAACATGCCCTAACATGTTGATCCAGAGGAAGGCAAAAAAACTCATGTGGCAAAGAGTAAGCTCCACACTGGGGAAAAAAATTCCTTCCCGACTCCACATACGGCAATCAGACTAGATCCCTGGATCAACACCCTAACAAGGAATCTAGTATATATACCCTGTAAAATTATACTTTTCAAGAAAGGCATCCAGTCCCCTCTTAAATTTAAGTAATGAATCACTCATTACAACATCATACAGCAGAGAGTTCCATAGTCTCACAGCTCTTACAGTAAAGAATCCGCGTCTGTTATTATGCTTAAACCTTCTTTCCTCCAGACGTAGAGGATGCCCCCTTGTCCCTGTCTCAGGTCTATGATTAAAAAGATCATCAGAAAGGTCTTTGTACTGCCCCCTCATATATTTATACATTAACATAAGATCACCCCTTAGCCTTCGTTTTTCCAAACTAAATAGCCCCAAGTGTAATAACCTATCTTGGTATTGCAGACCCCTCAGTCCTCTAATAACCTTGGTCGCTCTTCTCTGCACCTGCTCTAGTTCAGTTATGTCTTTTTTATACACCGGAGACCAGAATTATACACAGTATTCTAAGTGTGGTCGCACTAGTGACTTGTATAGAGGTAAAATTATGTTCTCCTCATGAGCATCTATGCCTCTTTTAATGCATCCCATTATTTTATTTGCCTTTGTAGCAGCTGCCTGACACTGGACACTAAATGTGAGTTTGTCATGCACCCATACTCCAGGGTCTTTTTCATTGACGGTTTTGCCCAGAGTTTTAGAATTAAGCACATAGTTATACATCTTATTACTTCTACCCAAGTGCATGACCTTACATTTATCCCCATTAAAGCTCATTTGCCATTTATCAGCCCAAGCTTCTAGTTTACATAAAATCGTCCTGCAATATAAAATTGTCCTCCTCTGCATTGATTACCCTGCAGAGTTTAGTGTCATCTGCAAATATTGAAATTCTACTCTGTATGCCCCCTACAAGATCATTAACCCCTTCATGACCCAGCCTATTTTGGCCTTAATGACCTTGCCGTTTTTTGCAATTCTGACCAGTGTCCCTTTATGAGGTAATAACTCAGGAACGCTTCAACGGATCCTAGCGATTCTGAGATTGTTTTTTCGTGACATATTGGGCTTCATGTTAGTGGTAAATTTAGGTCGATAATTTCTGAGTTTATTTGTGAAAAAAATGGAAATTTGGCGAAAATTTTGAAAATTTCGCAATTTTCACATTTTGAATTTTTATTCTGTTAAACCAGAGAGTTATGTGACACAAAATAGTTAATAAATAACGTTTCCCACATGTCTACTTTACATCAGCACAATTTTGGAAACAATTTTTTTTTTTGCTAGGAAGTTATAAGGGTTAAAATTTGACCAGTGATTTCTCATTTTTACAACAAAATTTACAAAACCATTTTTTTTAGGGACCACCTCACATTTGAAGTCATTTTGAGGGGTCTATATGGCTGAAAATACCCAAAAGTGACACCATTCTAAAAACTGCACCCCTCAAGGTGCTCAAAACCACATTCAAGAAGTTTATTAACCCTTCAGGTGTTTCACAGCAGCAGAAGCAACATGGAAGTAAAAAATGAACATTTAACTTTTTAGTCACAAAAATGATCTTTTAGCAACAATTTTTTTATTTTCCCAAGGGTAAAAGGAGAAACTGGACCACGGACTTTGTTGTCCAATTTGTCCTGAGTACGCTGATACCTCATATGTAGGGGTAAACCACTGTTTGGGCGCACGGCAGGGCTCAGAAGGGAAGGAGCGCCATTTGACTTTTTGAATGAAAAATTGGCTCCAATCTTTAGCGGACACCATGTCGCGTTTGGAGAGCCCCCGTGTGCCTAAACATTGGAGCTCCCCCACAAGTGACCCCATTTTGGAAACTAGACCCCCCAAGGAACTTATCTAGAAGCATAGTGAGCACTTTAAACCCCCAGGTGCTTCACAAATTGATCCGTAAAAATGAAAAAGTACTTTTTTTCCCCAAAAAAATTATTTTAGCCTCAATTTTTTCATTTTCACATGGGCAACAGGATAAAATGGATCCTAAATTTTGTTGGGCAATTTCTCCTGAGTACACCGATACCTCACATGTGGGGGTAAACCACTGTTTGGGCACATGGTAAGGCTCGGAAGGGAAGGAGCGCCATTTGACTTTTTGAATGAAAAATTATCTCCATCGTTAGCGGACACCATGTCGCTTTTGGAATGCCCCTGTGTGCCTAAACATTGGAGCTCCTCCACAAGTGACCCCATTTTGGAAACTAGACCCCCCAAGGAACTTATCTAGAGGCATAGTGAGCACTTTAAACCCCCAGGTGCTTCACAAATTGATCCGCAAAAATGAAAAAGTACTTTTTTTTCACACAAAATTTCTTTTAGCCTCAATTCTTTCATTTTCACATGGGCAACAGGATAAAATGGATCCTAAAATTTGTTGGGCAATTTCTCCTGAGTACGCCGATACCTCATATGTGGGGGTAAACCACTGTTTAGGTGCACGGCAAGGCTCGGAAGGGGAGGCGTGCCATTTGACTTTTTGAATGGAAAATTAGCTCCAATCGTTAGCGGACACCATGTCGCGTTTGGAGAGCCCCTGTGTGCCTAAACATTGGAGATCCCCTACAAGTGACCCCATTTTGGAAACTAGACCCCCCAAGGAACTTATCTAGATGCATAGTGAGCACTTATAACCCCCAGGTGCTTCACAGAAGTTTATAACGCAGAGCCGTGAAAATAAAAAATATTTTTTCTTTCCTCAAAAATGATTTTTAGCCCAGAATTTTTTATTTTCCCAAGGGTAACAGGAGAAATTGGACCCCAAATGTTGTTGTCCAGTTTGTCCTGAGTACGATGATACCCCATATGTGGGGGTAAACCACTGTTTGGGCGCACGGCAGGGCTCGGAAGGGAAGGCACGCCATTTGGCTTTTTGAATGGAAAATTAGCTCCAATCATTAGCGGACACCATGTCGCGTTTGGAGAGCCCCTGTGTGCCTAAACATTGGAGCTCCCGCACAAGTGACCCCATTTTGGAAACTAGACCTCCCAAGGAACTAACCTAGATGTGTGGTGAGCACTTTGAACCCCCAAGTGCTTCACAGAAGTTTATAACGCAGAGCCATGAAAATAAAAAATAATTTTTCTTTTCTCAAAAATGATTTTTTAGCCCACAATTTTTTATTTTCCCAAGGGTAACAGGAGAAATTGGACCCCAAAAGTTGTTGTCCAGTTTCTCCTGAGTACGCTGATACCCCATATGTGGGGGTAAACCACTGTTTTGGCACACGTCGGGGTTCGGAAAGGAAGTAGTGACGTTTTGAAATGCAGACTATCATGGAATGCTCTGCGGGCGTCAGGTTGCTTTTGCAGAGCCCCTGATGTGCCTAAACAGTAGGAACTCCCCACAAGTGACTCCCTTTTGGAAACTAGACCCCCAAGGGAACTTATCTAGATGTATGGTGAGCACTTTGAACCCCCAAGTGCTTCACAGAAGTTTATAACGCAGAGCCGTGAAAATAATAAATGTGTTTCCTTTCCTCAAAAATATATTTTTAGCCCAGAATTTTTTATTTTTGCAAGAGTAACAGGAGAAATTGGACTCAAAAGTTGTTGTACAGTTTCTCCTGAGTACGCTGATACCCCACATATGGGGGTAAACCACTGTTTGGGCACATGCCGGGGCTCGGAAGGGAAGTAGTGATGTTTTGGAATGCAGACTTTGATGGAATGGTCTGCGGGCGTCACATTGCATTTGCAGAGCCCCTGATGTGCCTAAACAGTAGAAACACCCCACAAGTGACCCCATTTTGGAAACTAGACCCCCCCAAGGAACTTATCTAGATGTGTGATGAGCACGTTCAACCCCCAAGTGCTTCACAGAAGTTTACAACGCAGAGCCGTGAAAATAAAAAATCATTTTTCTTTCCTCAAAAAAGATGTTTTAGCAAGCAATTTTTTATTTTCACAAGGGTAACAGGAGAAATTGGGCCCCAATATTTGTTGCCCAGTTTGTTGTGAGTGTGCTGGTACCCCATATGTGGGGGTAAACCACTGTTTGGGCACACGTCAGGGCTCGGAAGGGAAGTTGTGACATTTGAAATGCAGACTTTGATGGAATGGTCTGCGGGCATCACGTTGCATTTGCAGAGCCCCTGATGTGCCTAAACAGTAGAAACACCCCACAAGTGACCCCATTTTGGAAACTAGACCCCCGAAGGAACTTATCTAGATGTGTGGTGAGCACTTTCAACCCCCAAGTGCTTCACAGAAGTTTATAACGCAGAGCCGTGAAAATAAAAAATAATTGTTCTTTCCTCAAAAATTATGTTTTAGCAAGTAATTTTTTATTTTTGCAAGGGTAACAGGAGAAATTGGACCCCAACAGTTGTTGCCCAGTTTGTCCTGAGTACGCTGGTACCCCAAATGTGGGGGTAAACCACTGTTTGGGCGCACGTCGGGGCTTGGAAGGGAGGGAGCACCATTTGACTTTTTGAACGCAAGATTGGCTGGAATCAATGGTGGCGCCATGTTGCGTTTGGAGACCCCTGATGTGCCTAAACAGTGGAAACCCCTCAATTCTAACTTCAACACTAACCCCAACACACCCCTAATCCTAATCCCAACTGTAGCCATAACCCTAATCACAACCCTAACCCCAACACACCCCTAACCACAACCCTAACCGCAACACACCAGTAACCCTAATTCCAACCCTAATCCTAACCCTAATCCCAACCCTAACCCTAATCCCAACCCTAACCACAACTGTAACCCCAACGCACCCCTAACCCTATCCGTAACCCTAACCACAAGCCTAATCTTAACCCTAATTCCAACCCTAACTCTAATTCCAACCCTAACCCTAAGGCTATGTGCCCATGTTGCGGATTCGTGTGAGATTTTTCCGCACGATTTTTGAAAAATCTGCAGGTAAAAGGCACTGCGTTTTACCTGCGGATTTACAGCAGATTTCCAGTGTTTTTTTGTGCAGATTTCACCTGCGGATTCCTATTGAGGAACAGTTGTAAAACGCTGCGGAATCCGCACAAAGAATTGACATGCTGAGGAAAATACAACGCAGCGTTTCTGCACGGAATTTTCCGCACCATGGGCACAGCGGATTTGGTTTTCCATAGGTGTACATGGTACTGTAAACCTGATGGAAAACTGCTACGAATTCGCAGCGGCCAATCCGCTGCGGATCCGCGACCAATCCGCTGCAGATCCGCGGCCAATCCGCTGCAGATCCGCGGCCAATCCGCTGCAGATCCGCGGCCAATCCACTGCGGATCCGCAGCCAAATCCGCACTGTGTGCACATGCCATAACCCTAACCCTACCCCTAACCCTAACCCTACCCGTAACCCTAACCCTAACCCTACCCCTAGTTCTAACCCTAGTTCTAACCCTAACCCTAGTGGAAAAAGAAAAAAAAATATTTTCTATATTTTATTATTGTCCCTACCTATGGGGGTGATAAAGGGGGGGGTTTATTTATTATTTTTTTTATTTTGATCGCTGTGATAGAACCTACCACAGCGATCAAAATGTACTTTGTAATGAATCTGCCGGCCGGCAGATTCGGCGGGCGCACTGAGCATGCGCCCGCCATTTTGGAAGATGGCGGCGCCCATGGAGGAGGCGGACGGGCACCAGGAGCCTCGGTAAGTATAAGGGGGGGGGAGATCGGGGCACGGGGGGGGCGTCGGAGCACGGGGGGGTGACATAGGAGCACGGGGGGAGCGGACAGGAGGACGGGGGAGCGGAGCACAGGACGGAGGGGACTACGGGACAGATCGGTGGCTTGGGGGGGCGATCGGTGGGGTGGGGGGGGTCACTTCAGTATTTCCAGCCATGGCCGATGATATTGCAGCATCGGCCATGGCTGGATTGTAATATTTCACCAGTTTTTTAGGTGAAATATTACAAATCGCTCTGATTGGCAGTTTCACTTTCAACAGACAATCAGAGCGATCGTAGCCACGGGGGGGTGAAGCCACCCCCCCTGGGCTGAAGTACCACTCCCCCTGTCCCTGCAGAACGGGTGAAATCGGAGTTAACCCTTTCACCCGCTCTGCAGCGACGCGATCATTCCATGACGCCACATAGGCGTCATGGGTCGGATTGGCACGGGTTTTCATGACGCCTACGTGGCGTCATGGGTCGGGAAGGGGTTAATAAATATGTTAAAAAGAAGAGGGGCCAATACTGACCCCTGTGGTACCCCACTGCTAACCGCGACCCATTCCAAATGTGTGCTCCATTAATAACCACCCTTTGTTTCCTATCCCTGAGCCAGCTCTTAACCCACTTACACATATTTTCCCCTATCCCCATTATTCTCATTTTATGTATCAACCTTTTGTGTGGCACCGTATCAAAAGCTTTTGAAAAGTCCATATACACTACGTCCACTGCATTCCCTTGGTCCAGTCCGGAACTTACCTCCTCATAGAAATTGATCAGATTAGTCTGACATGAACGGTCCCTAGTAAACCCGTGCTAATACTGGGTCATGAGGTTATTCCTCTTCAGTAGTGTTGAGCATTCCGATACTGCAAATATCGGGTATCGGCCGATATTTGCTGTATCAGAATTCCGATACCGAGTTCCGATATTTTTGCGGTATTGGAAATCGGAATCAGAAGTGTGCGGTGCGTATGGTTCCCAGAGTCTGGAGGAGAGGAGACTCTCCTTCAGGCCCTGGGATCCATATTCATGTATAAAATAAAGAATAAAAATAAAAAATATTGATATACTCACCCCACCGGCGGCCCCTGCTCTTAGCGGTGCCTCCGTTCCTAAGAATGCCAAGTTTAGGACCTGCGATGACGTCGCGGCTTGTGATTGGTCGCGTGAGCGGTCACATGAGCGGTCACGCGACCAATCACAAGCCGCGACGTCATTGAAGGTCCTTAACTCGGCATTCTTAGGAACGGAGGCACCGCTAAGAGCAGGGGCCGCCGGAGGGGTGAGTATATCAATATTTTTTATTTTTATTCTTTATTTTATACATGAATATGGATCCCAGGGCCTGAAGGAGAGTTTCCTCTCCTTCAGACCCTGGGAACCATTCCGATATTTTGTGTCCCATTGATATGAATTGGTATCGGGTATCGGTATCGGCGATATCCGATATTTTTTGGATATCGGCCGATCCAATCCGATACCGATACCTTTGCATATCGGAAGGTATGGCTCAACACTACTCTTCAGATACTCCAGCATTGCATCCCTTAGAATACCCTCCAGGATTTTACCCACAGTAGAGGTTAAGCTTACTGGCCTATAATTTCCGAGTTCAGTTTTTGTCCCCTTTTTGAATATTGGCACCACATTTGCTATACGCCAGTCCTGGGGTACATAGAAATGACAGAAAAAAGACTCGCACATCCAAACTAGTGTGAATAGGTGCATACCAGGAGCAGCTACCTCCATACATAAATATACAAAAAAGGTTGCACTCTATCATGCCAAAGCATGTCTAATATGAAATACATGAAATATGAATAGCAAAATGGCTTTTGAACATTAGGAAAATATTTAAGAGACGCTTTGCACAGAATTTGATATAATCAAATAGTGTGAGCCCATCAACCATCGTCAAGGTGGTCTCATAAAACTGATGGGTCCCTGACCTCCCTGTCCAAATGTGAACACTTACCGAAGGCCAATGTCTGTATGCCTGGGTGAATGTGGACACCTCTGTTCAGCAAAGCCTACATATGAGTTGGCCGGGACCAAGTGTGATGAGATGCAATTAAAAACCACATGGTGATGGGAGGAGTGCTCAGTCAGTCAGCTAACAAAGAAATGACAGAAAAAAGACTCGCACATCCAAACTAGTGTGAATAGGTGCATACCAGAAGCAGCTACCTCCATACATAAATATACAAAAAAGTTGCACTCTATCGTGCCAAAGCATGTCTAATATGAAATACATGAAATATGAATTGCAAAATGGCTTTTGAACATTAGGAAAATATTTAAGAGACACTTTGCACAGAATTTGATATAATCAAATAGTGTGAGCCCATCAACCATCGTCAAGGTGGTCTCATAAAACTGATGGGTCCCTGACCTCCCTGTCCAAATGTGAACACTTACCGAAGGCCAATGTCTGTATGCCTGGGTGAATGTGGACACCTCTGTTCAGCAAAGCCTACATATGAGTTGGCCGGGACCAAGTGTGATGAGATGCAATTAAAAACCACATGGTGATGGGAGGAGTGCTCAGTCAGTCAGCTAACATAGAAATGACAGAAAAAAGACTCGCACATCCAAACTAGTGTGAATAGGTGCATACCAGGAGCAGCTACCTCCATACATAAATATACAAAAAAGGTTGCACTCTATCGTGTCAAAGCATGTCTAATATGAAATACATGAAATATGAATAGCAAAATGGCTTTTCAACATTAGGAAAATATTTAAGAGACGCTTTGCACAGAATTTTATATTTTTCAGTCATTTCTATGTTAGCTGACAGACTGAGCACTCCTCCCATCACCATGTGGTTTTTAATTGCATCTCATCACACTTGGTCCCGGCCAACTCATATGTAGGCTTTGCTGAACAGAGGTGTCCACAATCACCCAGGCATACAGACATTGGCCTTCGGTAAGTGTTCACATTTGGACAGGGAGGTCAGGGACCCATCAGTTTTATGAAACCACCTTGACGATGGTTGATGGGCTCACACTATTTGATTATATCAAATTCTGTGCAAAGCGTCTCTTAAATATTTTCCTAATGTTCAAAAGCCATTTTGCTATTCATATTTCATGTATTTCATATTAGACATGCTTTGGCACAATAGAGTGCAACCTTTTTTGTATATTTATGTATGGAGGTAGCTGCTCCTGGTATGCACCTATTTACACTAGTTTGGATGTGCGAGTCTTTTTTCTGTCATTTCTATGTTAGCTGACTGACTGAGCACTCCTCCCATCACCATGTGGTTTTTAATTGCATCTCATCACATTTGGTCCCGGCCAACTCATATGTAGGCTTTGCTGAACAGAGGTGTCCACATTCACGCAGGCATACAGACATTGGCCTTCGGTAAGTGTTCACATTTGGACAGGGAGGTCAGGGACCCATCAGTTTTATGAAACCACCTTGACGATGGTTGATGGGCTCACACTATTTGATTATATCAAATTCTGTGCAAAGCGTCTCTTAAATATTTTCCTAATGTTCAAAAGCCATTTTGCTATTCATATTTCATGTATTTCATATTAGACATGTTTTGGCACGATAGAGTGCAACCTTTTTTGTATATTTATGTATGGAGGTAGCTGCTCCTGGTATGCACCTATTCACACTAGTTTGGATGTGCGAGTCTTTTTTCTGTCATTTCTATGTTAGCTGACTGACTGAGCACTCCTCCCATCACCATGTGGTTTTTAATTGCATCTCATCACACTTGGTCCCGGCCAACTCATATGTAGGCTTTGCTGAACTGAGGTGTCCACATTCACCCAGGCATACAGACATTGGCCTTCGGTAAGTGTTCACATTTGGACAGGGAGGTCAGGGACCCATCAGTTTTATGAGACCACCTTGACGATGGTTGATGGGCTCACACTATTTGATTATATCAAATTCTGTGCAAAGCGTCTCTTAAATATTTTCCTAATGTTCAAAAGCCATTTTGCTATTCATATTTCATGTATTTCATATTAGACATGCATTGGCACGATAGAGTGCAACCTTTTTTGTATAGTCCTGTGGTACAGATCCTGTTATTATGGACTCTTTAACCCCTTCCTGACGTCGGACGGGATAGTACGTCCGACGTCAGGTCCCCTGCTTTGATGCAGGGCTCCGCGGTGAGCCCGCATCAAAGCCGGGACATGTCAGCTGTTTTGAACAGCTGACATGTGCCCGCAATAGCGGCGGGTGAAATCGCGATTCACCCGCCGCTATTAACTAGTTAAATGCTGCTGTCAAACGCAGACAGCGGCATTTAAGCATCGCATCCGGCCGGGAGGCCGGAAATGACGTCATCGCCGACCCCGTCACATGATCGGGGGTCGGCGATGCTTCAGTATTGTAACCATAGAGGTCCTTGAGACCTCTATGGTTACTGATCGCCGGTAGCTGTGAGCGCCACCCTGTGGTCGGCGCTCACAGCACACCTGATTTTCTGCTGCATAGCAGCAATCTGATGACCGCTGTTATGTAGCAGAGGCGATCGAGTTGTGCCTGCTTCTAGCCTCCCATGGAGGCTATTGAAGCATGGCAAAAGTAAAAAAAAAAAGTTAAAAAATGTGAAAAAAATAAAAAAAACATAAAAGTTTAAATCACCCCCCTTTCGCCCCAATCAAAATAAATCAATAAAAAAAAACCCCAACCTACACATATTTGGTATCGCCGCGTTCAGAATTGCCCGATCTATCAATAAAAAAAAGCATTAACCTGATCGCTAAACGGCGTAATGAGAAAAAAATCCGAAATGCCAGAATTACGTTTTTTTTGGTCGCCGTGACATTGCATTAAAATGCAATAACGGGCGATCAAAAGAACGTATCTGTACCAAAATGGTATAATAAAAAACGCCAGCTCGGCACGCAAAAAATAAGCCCTCAACCGACCCCAGATCATGAAAAATGTAGACGCTACAAGTATCGGAAAATGGCGCTTTTTTTTTTTTTTTTTTTTTTTTTTTTTAGCAAAGTTTGGAATTTTTTTTCACCACTTAGGTAAAAAATAACCTAGTCATGTTAGGTGTCTATGAACTCGTAATGACCTGGAGAATCATAATGGCAGGTCAGTTTTAGCATTTAGTGAACCTAGCAAAAAAGCCAAGCAAAAAACAAGTGTGGGATTGCACTTTTTTTGCAATTTCACCGCACTTGGAATTTTTTTCCCGTTTTCTAGTACACGACATGGTAAAATCAATGATGTCGTTCAAAATTACAACTCGTCCCGCAAAAAATAAGCCCTCACATGGCCAAATTGACAGAAAAATAAAAAAGTTATGGCTCTGGGAAGGAGGGGAGTGAAAAACGAATACGGAAAAACGGAAAATCCCACGGTCATGAAGGGGTTAAAGATTACAAATAATGGTCTATCAATGACTGTACTTAATTCCTGCAGTACTCGGGGGTGTATTCCATCCGGGCCCGGAGATGTCAATTTTAGTGATTTTTAGACCCCGACGTACTTCCTGCTGGTTTAAGCAGGTGACACTTAATGGGCAATTTTTGTTATCACTGATCATATTGTCTGCCATGGGATTTTCTTGTGTAAATACTGATGAAAAGTCATTTAGCATATTGGCTTTTTCCTCATCCTCATCCACCATTTCACCCAGACTATTTTTAAGGGGGCCAACACTATCATTTTTTTTTCTTACTATTAACGTAGTTAAAGAATATTTTGGGATTATTTTTACTCTCTCTGGCAATGAGTCTCTCTGTCTCAGTCTTTGCTGCCTTGATTTGCTTTTTACAGAATTTATTTAATTTTCTGTATTTATTTAATGCCTCCTCACTAGCTACTTCCTTTAATTCTCTAAATGCTTTCTTTTTGTCCCTTATTGCGCCCCTTACAGCTCTATTTAGCCATATTGGTTTCTTCCTATTTCTAGTATGTTTATTCCCATACGTTATATACTGTGCACAGGTCCTATCCAGGATGCTAATAAACGTCTCCCATTTTCTTTGTGTATTTTTATGTCTCAGGATATCGGCCCAGTTAATTGCACTAAGATCATCTCTCATCCGTTGGAAATTTGCCCTCCTGAAGTTTAGTGTCCTTGTAATTCCTCTATTACACATCTTATTAAAGGATACATGATATATTTTAATTCTTTTTTTTACATGAAGTTTGTACCCAGGGCCTGGAGGAGAGTCTCCTTTCCTCCAGACCCTGGGTACCATCCGGGACAGCTCCCTGCACCATATGCGGCACCTCAGAGCTCCGCTATGCCGTATAAGACGACACCCGGCATATAAAATGACCCCTGACTTATACGGTGAGTATGTCACACAACGCTGTTCACACAATGGGAATGCACAGCATCCAGGTTAACAGCCTAGTAGTGACACCCTTCTATTAGATCAAGCGGGCTGCCCAGCACTATCCAAATGCACCCCAAGTGAACAGATGCAGCGCCTCAGAGTCCTGGTCGTGCAGTATTGTCGCTCTGCCGCTAAGGGGAGTGATGGTACGTCTGATGGCACTAAAGGAGTTCACCTGACCAGGTATCACAGTCACACACTACACTTCACACTCTGGCCACCAGGGGGAGCAAAAGGTTCTATTTACTAGGCCACTCCTCACACTCTGGTAAAACTGGGAGTCGGATAGGAAGTTAGAAAGAAAGCTGACTGGGTTTTGCCCAGGCAACATCCAGTGAGAGAGGGTGTTGCGGGGAAAGATTCAGGGAGGTCCCTGTCGGGTGGGATCCTGACAGAGGCCTAGCAAGAGACAGATCGTTACAGAGCCGCGCCTGCACTTCATTGCGGCGGTATCTTAAGAAAGGACACAAAGCGAAGTATATTGTGGAGAAGTGAGAAAAGAGATCACAGCACAAAGGAGATAATACCGGGAGGAGTCGTGCCCTAAGATTGTGGCAACATCCTTCTGAGGCGCGTAGCCGGTGGCCGGAACACCGAGGGAGTACTGGCTCTAAAAATTACTTCAATCATGGCAGGGCAGTTGACTTTAGGTTGGCTGTCTCACCTTTTCACCTAAGCAGACAACGGAGGCAAATTGTGGGAGAGGGGCATCTCTAGGGTCCCTATAAAATAGCTCCAGACCTACCCCCGTCATACGGGTGCGTCCTATCCAAACTAGGGGACGGAGAGAGAGAACATCAGAAACAGATACAAGAGTTGTGGGGACTGTCCCGTGGTGCTCAGCGGGGAGGTGCTGCAGCACACAGGCGCAAGTGGGAGGGCTACTGATTTCCACCTGCAAAGGGAACTCTGGATGTGCCTTCGGACCGGCCGGTCTCAGCAAGCCCTGTTAGCAGTGCTCTGGATTGTGGATGCCGAAGTCTACAGTAAAAGGTAAAGAGACTGCAACCTTGTGTTCTCGTTGTTTACCGCGACCTAAACCACCGCCACCTACACCTTTGATTGGACGCTCCTTAGCGGGGCTGCGGACCGGGTCGGGCCACCGTGACATCCCCAGAGCCGCGACGGAGTGACCCAGTGCCGAGTGCCCCATTGCCCTGCATCTGGGGGCGCTCCACAGACACCACCGTTTACAAGACAAAATGGTCCCAACTGCACCTCCCGAATTTTTGGAGGATCTCTGAATCCTCTTTATGTGCTATTGCTGTTTAGAAATAAGACTCGTAAGTGTGGGGACCCGTGACGTGGGTTACGAGCTTGCGTATTTTGTCCAAAATAAAAACTAATACCTCACATATTTCTTTTATATGTGTTTTTTGCATTTTTGGGGGATGCAGTTGGGCTCATTTTGTCTTGTAAACTGTGGTGTCTGTTCACATGGGGTGCATTTGGATAGCGCTGGGCAGCCCGCCTGATCTAACAGAAGGGTGTCATTACTAGGCTGTGAACCTGGATGCTGTGCATCTCCATTGTGTGAACAGCCCCACATACAAGTCTCTTATGTGCAGTCATATGCCAAGCAGCCACCCCCTCCATTAGTTTGGTAGACTGTGAGTGGTTGCCTCATTGGTAGTTCTGCACCTGTGTTGCCGCCATCTTGACCACATGGGTCCACTGCATCCTGATTTGTTTGGAGGCCTAGGCAGGTAAGCATATCTGCCTTTTTGCTGTTTTTTCTGAACTTGTGGAGGATCTCTGAATCCTCTTTTTGTGCTATTGCTGTTTAGAACTGCAATGATGTAGGTAGTGAGTTTGATTCTCAGGAATACTAGAGATCACAAAAAAGAGAAAATTAAATTTTTGTAATTATTTTTAATTTTGTTTAGTAGTTTTATAGGATCAAAAAAATCAGACTATTTCTTCACCTCTAAAATACAGGGACATAGAAATACATTGGTTTATACAGATGTATCTTTATGTACCAGTATATTCTGCCTGTGGGTTCACTGCCTGCAATGCAGTTTCTAGTATACAAAATCCTCTTATGTGTTAGTGCAGGCTATAGCTCATTTCTTTAAGTGCTGCCTAAAATGATAGAGGTTGTGTGTTGATTATTGAGTATATCAGATCAGAAAAGAAGAGGATTGTTTATTAATTGTGTGTACAGAAAGGAGGAGCCATGTCACAAGGCTGGAGAAAAGAGAGGTGAGTAGTGAATATTGTAAGACAGAAAAAAGACCTGACATAGCCGGACTGACCACTTAAATTGGGACAGTCTTGTTGAATTAGGGACAGTTGGAAGCTATGTTGATGCCTATGCTGAATTTAGAGATTCTGCTCAGATATTGTCACCCACTGGTAATTGTGATGTGATTTTAGCTTTGACAAACATCTGATTTCTAAATCATATAAAACCTACAAAACCATCATGTCACCATCCTCCTTATGAAATCAGCCCAGACAGGAATAAAAAAGAAAGTGAACAATTTGCTGGCAGAAGATGCGCCTTCTATAAATCTCTAGAAAGGATTTCATGACATTTGTTCTCCTATTAAATAGCTTTGTATGATGATCGTGCCAAGGAGACTGTGCGTTTCCCTTCCTGCATTCACCTGGGAGTCCCAGGACCCAGCGGTGCAGGACGCTGTTAAGACTTTGTTTGTTATGTTTTCATTAAAACTAAGAAACTGGAATAACAAAAAGTGGAATACGGTTTTATCTGAGTTACAGTGGAGAGACCAAGGGCAATGGTACCCAACTGGTGTGGTTGTGTGACCACAACCACTAAAAAGGCTCAAACCTGCTGCAGACCCACAACTGAAATGGAGTGAAAGGGTTAATTGTGCGCCACCGTTGACTAATAAACCACATTTCTAGACATCGCTTTTATCTTCCATCCTTGAGTTTTTTTATTGTACACATATTACCATTGTTTTCTTTAGTTTCTCCAGTGTGACTTTTTAAGACATTAAAAATATAATTTCTTGGCATTTTTCCCTTCCTTTGTTGCTATATTTTATATTACTTATTTTTTTATATTTTTAATAAGCTAGCTTAAATTTTCTTTGCTTGACATATTAAGATAGTCATTGACCCAGTGCTACACTGCAAAAAGATTAATCTGACACTGCTTATGTTATACAGAAACACTTTATGTATGAGATCTTAATGGATTACCAAATTCCTCCACAAATTTTTGCTTAGAAGCTACTTGACAACAGAGAGCAAAAAAAATCGAAAAGAGTTGAGAAGGTTTATTGATGTAGCTAGGTAGCTCAATTTAGGGACTATTAACTCTATCACACATAGAAAAAGATGAATGATAGATAAGACATAGCAAGGTATAAGATACGTAGATAAAGAATAGATACATAGATGTATGGTAACTTATTCCTTTGAAATGCAATTGTGGCAGTTATTGAGTTAAAGGATAAGTTCCACTTTTAAAAGCATTATAAATGTACTATTTTGGGTCTGAACTATGAAGAGGAGGATAAGAGACTTATTAAAGATTTCATGCAGAGGGGGAGTTGAAGGACTGACGCCAATGAGGAGCCATGGATTTAGATGATTCTCCTTTATCAAAAAAATGTCAAGCTTATTAAAATAAATGGAATTATGCCTGAATTTGGGTAGTATTACCTCACAATACCAAAAGGAGGAAAAACAGATTTATGTAAACGGGGTTGTGCAGGGTACTTTATTTCTAAATCCATAGGATTGTAGCTGTTGAAAATAACACTCAGCTATACTCACCTTTCCCAGATCCAGTGCTGCCTCTCTGTCGCTGCCCAGCTTTTTTTGTTAACAGGCTATTACATACAAAAAAAGGAACAAAGTCAGAAAACTCTATACATATCTAAAATATAATTAATTTTTAACAGTATAAAATGTTAAAATATAAGATA
The DNA here is from genome assembly GCF_051348905.1 of Ranitomeya variabilis. Lineage (NCBI taxonomy): Eukaryota > Metazoa > Chordata > Amphibia > Anura > Dendrobatidae > Ranitomeya > Ranitomeya variabilis. The sequence goes on along the minus strand of NC_135236.1, from coordinate 560,477,267 downwards.
TGTCAAAAGACAAGAAAGTATCTTGATACAAATATAACAAAAGGAGTAACAACGAAAATGATAGGAGGTTCACAGTGAAATTGCAGAAAAAGGAAGAAAACAACATGGACACACATGTAAGGTTAGTGATCTGTCAATTTGAGAGCATAGACAATGATTCATAAATATACCGTATGTTAGTTGAGGCAGGGCCGTATTTAGAGTTTCTGCTGCCCTAGGCACTTTTAGTGCTGCCTCCTCCATTGGTGAGTATGATACTATCGGCAGTGACTTTGGCAAAAATCGCTGATGTGAATGTCGCCTTTTGCAGCAGGTCCGGCAGTTTATCTGCATTTGTCGTGTAACAGATCACTTACAGCAACACTGAGTTCACCTCATTCATTCCCTATGGGCCTTGCGGAAATGTGCGGCACTTGCCGTTTTGCCACGATCCAGCAAATGTGGTACTCGCAGCAATAGGAGAAAAAAAGGGGCTAGCAGTGTTTTTTGTCTCACCGCAAGTGCAAAACCGCATGTCCGCAAGTAGCCATCACTACCTGTCCCAGCACCTTGCTAGCTCATCCCTAACCATCCCTCTCTGACCTAAAACTACACTATAAAGCTTTAGAAAAACAATTTATTAATTGACATATTCCTACGATAATGAGGGCTCCAGGCTGTGGCATAGACTGGGATGGGCAGTCTCCGGGTCTCCATTCTCTCTCGGTGCACACCCTCAGTCCCTGCCTCACTGCGTGTGCTGCACTTTGCTCAGACATCCCTCCACCGGACCCGGTAATCACCACTCGCAGTAGCTTACCGGTAATGCTCTTCATGTTCAGTGAAAAACTGAGAGAAGCAGGAAGAGAAGCTCGTTGTCACTGGACCACAAGTATGAAAGTCGCATGTGAGTGAAGTGTCCATGTGATGACTACTGGAACCTGAAGAGCTGAAGCCTGACATCGCAGGCTTCTGAATTCTCAGAACAAATTCAATGCACACTTTTAGGATTCTCCCTTGCCAGTGGACAGTCATGTCAGCACAAGAATGTGATTTGTATACTTCTGACCACATTTTGACTAGACGTGCCTGGCCTCGATCAGTTCATTTTCATTGAGTGAAGCCACACATGTCTAGTCAGCGCATGACTGCATGCATGTAAATCGCCAGCACGAGAGAATCCTGACAGCGTGCAGTGCGCACTGTGAGAATTCAGAAGTCTGCAGTCACAAAGAATGACTACAGACTCATTACAAACCAGGACATTCCCTTTAATGCTCCTAACATAAATAAAAACATGAGAAATACCGTATATACTCGAGTATAAGCCAACCCGAGTATAAGCCGAGACCCCTAATTTTGCCACAAAAAACTGGGAAAACGTATTGACTCAAGTATAAGCCTAGGGCGGGAAATGCAGCAGCTACTGGTAAATTTCAAAAATAAAAATAGATATCAATAAAAGTAAAATTAATTGAGACATCAGTAGGTTAAATGGCCATATTGAATCAGGAGCCCCATAAGATGCTCCATACAAAATACGCCCCATATAATGCTCCATAAAGTTCATGATGGGCCCCATAAGATGCTCCATACAAAAATATGCCCCATATAATGCTGAACAAAGGTTAATAATGGCCCCATAAGATGCTCCACAGAATAATATGCCCCATATAATGCTCCATAAAGGTTGATGGCCCCATAAGATGCTCCACAGAATAATATGCCCCATATAATGCTGCATAAAGGTTAATAATGGCTCTATATGATGCTCTATAGAATAATATGCCCCATATGCTGCTCCATAAAGGTTGTTGGCCCAATAAGACGCTCCATAGAATAATATGCCCCATATGCTGCTCCATAAAGGATGATGGCCCCATAAGGTGTTCCATAGAATAATATGCCCTGTATGCTGCTGCTGCTGCTGCAATTAAAAAAAAAATTACATACTCACCTGGCCAGGTGCCGGTGTCCTGAGCAGGCGGGGACACCGGTGCGCTATGAGGGCCAGGTGCCGAAGTCGCCGCTGGCTCAGGCCCCCAGCACTTGCGATATTCACCTGTCCCCATTCCACCGCCGCACGCCTCTGTGCCTTCCGGGTCTCTGCAGTGACTGTTCAGGCAGAGGGAGCGCACTAAAAACATCATCGCACCCTCTGACCTGAAGGTCACAGCCAGAGAATGCGAAAGACACAGCCCAGTGGTGGAACGTGGACAGGTGAATATCACATGGCTCACCCTCCCCCATTATACTAACCCTCCTGGCGTGGTCTCTGCACTTCCCTGCTTCATCCTGGGGCCTGCAGCTCCTTCCAGTGTTGAGCAGTCACAGTAATGAATATGCACTCCATTCCTATGTGAGTGGAGTCGCGTCCACAATCATTCATCACCTTAATGAGCGGTACTACGTGACCACTGAGCACAGAAAGAGCTGCCGGCGCTTAGACCATCGAAGTTGCAGGCATCGCTGGAGGAGGGTGAGTATGAAGTCTTCAAGAAGGTGGGCGGGCGGGCAGCCGACCCCGGAATTAACAAAAAAAGAAAAAAACTTGCTCAGGTGCCGCCCTGTCATGATCTCAATGGCAAGAGAACATAGCATAAGCATATATAGGAACTAGCTCTTGGAAGATGGGAACTGAGCTGACCATGAACTAAACCTAACGCACAACTAGCAGTGGCCGGGTAGCATGCCTACGTTGATTCTAGATGCCCAGCACCAGCCGGAGGACTAAATAATGCTAGCAGAGGAAAATATCAGTCCTAGCTCACCTCTAGAGAAATACCCCGAAAGGAGACAGAGGCCCCCCACATGTATTGGCGGTGAATAAAGATGAAATAACAAACGTAGTATGAAAATAGGTTTAGCAAATTTGAGGTCCACTTACTACATAGCAGAAGACAGAAAGGACACTTTCATGGTCAGCTGAAAACCCTATCAAAACACCATCCAGAAATTACTTTAAAACTCTGGCATTAACTCATAACACCAGAGTGGCAATTCCTGTTCACAAGAGCTTTCCAGACACAGTAACGAAACTACAGCTGTGAACTGGAACAAAAATGCAAAAACAAACATGGACAAGAGTCCAACTTATCTAGTAGTTGTCTAGGAGCAGGAACAAGCACAGAGAGGCTTCTGATAACATTGTTGACCGGCAAGCAACTAACAGAGCAGCAAGGTTATATAGCGACTCCCACATCTTGATGGGAACAGGTGAACAGAGAAGATGAAGACACCAGTTCAATTCCACCAGTAGCCACCGGGGGAGCCCAGAATCCAAATTCACAACAGTACCCCCCCCTCAAGGAGGGGGCACCGAACCCTCACCAGAACCACCAGGGCGATCAGGATGGGCCCTATGAAAGGCACGAACCAGATCAGAGGCATGAACATCAGATGCATTCACCCAAGAATTATCCTCCTGGCCGTATCCCTTCCACTTGACCAGATACTGGAGTCTCCGTCTGGAAACACGAGAGTCCAAGATTTTCTCCACAACGTACTCCAACTCACCCTCAACCAACACCGGAGCAGGAGGCTCAACGGAAGGCACAACCGGTACCTCATACCTGCGCAATAATGACCGATGAAAAACGTTATGAATAGAAAAGGATGCAGGGAGGTCCAAACGGAAGGAAACAGGGTTAAGAATCTCCAATATCTTATACGGGCCGATGAACCGAGGCTTAAACTTAGGAGAAGAGACCCTCATAGGGACAAAACGAGAAGACAACCACACCAAATCCCCAACACAAAGCCGAGGACCAACACGACGGTGGCGGTTGGCAAAAAGCTGAGTCTTCTCCTGGGACAACCTCAAATTGTCCACCACCTGCCCCCAGATCTGATGCAATCTCTCCACCACAGCATCCACTCCAGGACAATCCGAAGATTCCACCTGACCAGAGGAAAATCGAGGATGAAACCCCGAATTACAGAAAAACGGGGACACCAAAGTGGCAGAGCTGGCCCGATTATTGAGAGCGAACTCCGCCAATGGCAAAAAAGCAACCCAATCATCCTGGTCAGCAGACACAAAACACCTCAGATATGTCTCCAGGGTCTGATTAATCCGCTCGGTCTGGCCATTCGTCTGAGGATGGAAAGCGGACGAAAAAGATAAATCTATGCCCATCCTAGCACAGAATGCCCGCCAAAATCTAGACACGAATTGGGTCCCTCTGTCAGAAACGATATTCTCAGGAATACCATGCAAACGAACAACATTTTGAAAAAACAGAGGAACCAACTCGGAAGAAGAAGGCAACTTGGGCAGAGGAACCAAATGGACCATCTTAGAGAAACGGTCACACACCACCCAGATGACAGACATCTTCTGAGAAACAGGCAGATCTGAAATAAAATCCATCGAGATGTGCGTCCAAGGCCTCTTAGGAATAGGCAAGGGCAACAATAATCCACTAGCCCGAGAACAACAAGGCTTGGCCCGAGCACAAACGTCACAAGACTGCACAAAGCCTCGCACATCTCGTGACAGGGAAGGCCACCAGAAGGACCTTGCCACCAAATCCCTGGTACCAAAAATGCCAGGATGACCTGCCAACGCAGAAGAATGAACCTCAGAGATGACTCTACTGGTCCAATCATCAGGAACAAACAGTTTATCAGGTGGGCAACGATCAGGTCTATCCGCCTGAAACTCCTGCAAGGCCCGCCGCAGGTCTGGAGAAACGGCTGACAATACCACTCCATCCTTAAGGATACCTGTGGGCTCAGAGTTACCAGGCGAGTCAGGCTCAAAACTCCTAGAAAGGGCATCCGCCTTAACATTCTTAGAACCCGGTAGGTATGACACCACAAAATTAAACCGAGAGAAAAATAATGACCAGCGCGCCTGTCTAGGATTCAGGCGCCTGGCGGTCTCAAGATAAATCAAATTTTTGTGGTCAGTCAATACCACCACCTGATGTCTGGCCCCCTCAAGCCAATGGCGCCACTCCTCAAAAGCCCACTTCATGGCCAAAAGCTCCCGATTCCCAACATCATAATTCCGCTCAGCGGGCGAAAATTTACGGGAAAAGAAGGCACAAGGCCTCATCACGGAGCAGTCAGAACTTTTCTGCGACAACACTGCCCCAGCTCCGATCTCAGAAGCGTCGACCTCAACCTGAAAAGGTAGAGCAACATCAGGCTGACGCAACACAGGGGCAGAGGAAAAACGGCGCTTAAGCTCCCGAAAGGCCTCCACAGCATCAGGGGACCAATCAGCAACATCAGCACCCTTCTTAGTCAAATCGGTCAATGGCTTAGCAATATCCGAAAAACCAGCAATAAATCGACGATAAAAGTTAGCAAAGCCCAAAAATTTCTGAAGACTCTTAAGAGAAGAGGGCTGCGTCCAATCACAAATAGCTTGAACCTTGACAGGATCCATTTCAATGGAAGAGGGGGAAAAAATATATCCCAAAAAGGAAATCCTCTGTACCCCAAAAACACACTTAGAACCCTTCACACACAAAGAATTAGACCGCAAAACCTGAAAAACCCTCCTGACTTGCTGGACATGAGAGTCCCAGTCATCCGAAAAAATCAGAATATCATCCAGATACACAATCATAAATTTATCCAAATAATCACGAAAAATATCATGCATAAAGGACTGGAAAACTGACGGAGCATTTGAAAGACCAAAAGGCATCACTAAGTACTCAAAGTGGCCCTCGGGCGTATTAAATGCAGTTTTCCACTCATCCCCCTGCCTGATTCGCACCAAATTATACGCCCCACGAAGGTCAATCTTAGAGAACCACTTGGCCCCCTTTATGCGAGCAAACAAATCAGTCAGCAACGGCAATGGGTATTGGTATTTAACAGTGATTTTATTCAAAAGCCGATAATCAATACATGGTCTCAAAGAGCCGTCTTTTTTTGACACAAAGAAAAAACCGGCTCCTAAGGGAGATGACGATGGACGAATATGTCCCTTTTCCAAGGACTCCTTTATATATTCTCGCATAGCAGCATGTTCAGGCACAGACAGATTAAATAAACGACCCTTTGGGTATTTACTACCCGGGATTAAATCTATGGCACAATCGCACTCTCGGTGCGGAGGTAACGAACCAAGCTTGGATTCTTCAAAGACGTCACGATAGTCAGACAGGAACTCAGGAATTTCAGAGGGAATAGATGATGAAATGGAAACCACAGGTACATCCCCATGAGCCCCCTTACATCCCCAGCTCAACACAGACATAGCTCTCCAGTCGAGGACTGGGTTGTGAGATTGCAGCCAAGGCAATCCTAGCACCAAATCATCATGTAGATTATACAGCACCAGAAAGCGAATAATCTCCTGGTGATCCGGATTAATACGCATAGTTACTTGTGTCCAGTATTGTGGTTTTTTATTAGCCAATGGGGTGGAGTCAATCCCCTTCAGAGGAATAGGAGTCTCCAAAGGCTCTAAATCATACCCACAGCGTTTGGCAAAGGACCAATCCATAAGACTCAAAGCGGCGCCAGAGTCGACATAGGCGTCCGTGGTAATAGATGACAAAGAGCAAATCAGGGTCACAGATAGAATAAACTTAGACGGTAAGGTGCAAATGGAAACAGATTTACCAAGCTTTTTAGTGCGCTTAGAGCATGCTGATATAACATGAGTAGAATCACCACAATAGAAACACAACCCATTTTTCCGTCTAAAATTCTGCCGCTCGCTTCGGGACAGAATTCTATCACACTGCATACTCTCTGGCAACTTCTCAGTGGACACCGCCAGATGGTGCACTGGTTTGCGCTCCCGCAAACGCCTATCGATCTGAATAGCCATTGTCATGGACTCATTCAGACCCGCAGGCACAGGGAACCCCACCATAACATCCTTAATGGCATCAGAGAGACCCTCTCTGAAAGTCGCCGCCAGGGCGCACTCATTCCACTGAGTAAGCACAGACCATTTACGGAATCTTTGGCAGTAAATTTCCGCTTCATCTTGCCCCTGAGATAGGGACATCAAAGTTTTTTCTGCCTGAAGCTCCAAATGAGGTTCGTCATAAAGCAACCCCAAGGCCAGAAAAAACGCATCCACATTGAGCAACGCAGGATCCCCTGGTGTCAATGAAAAAGCCCAGTCTTGAGGGTCGCCCCGGAGCAAGGAAATCACAATCCTGACCTGCTGTGCAGGGTCTCAGGCAGAGCGAGATTTCAGGGACAAAAACAATTTGCAATTATTTCGAAAATTCTGAAACCCAGATCTATTCCCCGAGAAAAATTCCGGCAAAGGAATTCTCGGCTCAGGTACAGGTGCATGACAAACAAAATCTTGCAAATTTTGTACCTTCGTGGCGAGATTATTCAAACCTGCAGTTACACTCTGAAGATCCATTACAAACAGGTGGACACAGAGCCATTCAAAGATTAGAAGGAGAGAAAAAAAAAAAAAAAAATTTCAGCAGACTACTTATTTCTCTCCTTTCTCAGCCAAGGATTTTAACCCTTTAGTGGGCCGGTCAAACTGTCATGATCTCAATGGCAAGAGAACATAGCATAAGCATATATAGGAACTAGCTCTTGGAAGATGGGAACTGAGCTGACCATGAACTAAACCTAACGCACAACTAGCAGTGGCCGGGTAGCATGCCTACGTTGATTCTAGATGCCCAGCACCAGCCGGAGGACTAAATAATGCTAGCAGAGGAAAATATCAGTCCTAGCTCACCTCTAGAGAAATACCCCGAAAGGAGACAGAGGCCCCCCACATGTATTGGCGGTGAATAAAGATGAAATAACAAACGTAGTATGAAAATAGGTTTAGCAAATTTGAGGTCCACTTACTACATAGCAGAAGACAGAAAGGACACTTTCATGGTCAGCTGAAAACCCTATCAAAACACCATCCAGAAATTACTTTAAAACTCTGGCATTAACTCATAACACCAGAGTGGCAATTCCTGTTCACAAGAGCTTTCCAGACACAGTAACGAAACTACAGCTGTGAACTGGAACAAAAATGCAAAAACAAACATGGACAAGAGTCCAACTTATCTAGTAGTTGTCTAGGAGCAGGAACAAGCACAGAGAGGCTTCTGATAACATTGTTGACCGGCAAGCAACTAACAGAGCAGCAAGGTTATATAGCGACTCCCACATCTTGATGGGAACAGGTGAACAGAGAAGATGAAGACACCAGTTCAATTCCACCAGTAGCCACCGGGGGAGCCCAGAATCCAAATTCACAACACCGCCCCCTGCATCCTGGCACCTTAGTCACATGCCATCAAGTGCCTAGTGGCAAATTCAGCCCTGAGTTGAGGGAATCTTATGTAACTAGTGATGTTTCAATATCAAAAAACTTGTCTATGAAGACAAAAAGACAGACTACTGAAAGAACAATGACAACAATGAGAGCACTAAACCACAAAAGGTATATGTATGGATAGTGTTCCTGAGCAGGCTGTATAGTGAAAGTAAATGCAATTAGCAATTACCCATAATGGATATGTCCAAGTGTGCTCCTCCTGGACCCGAGCACGCATTTCATAAGTGTGTTCATTTGAGCACCCCCCAAAGAAGCTACCGCAAAACATTTGTTGAGGTTCAGGAAGGGGCCCAAGATGGAGGACATTATTAACTGAAGGGCCCAGGATGGGGGGCATTATTATATGATGGGGAACATTATACCAGGAATGGGCCCAAGATAGGGATATTGCTATAGTATAGGGCCCAGGATGAGGGACATTATTACTGGAGGGGGCCCAGATGGAGAACATTACTGGAAGGAGACCCTGAATGGGGAACATTATTACAGGAATAGGCCAGGATGGGTAAGATTATTACAGGCTTTTTTGGTGCTTTAGTCCTTATCTATGATGATCGTGACCGAATTTCCTTGGCTAAATCCAGGCTGTGTCGCTTTCAGCAGGGGTATCGTTCAGTAGAGACTTATAGCTCTGAATTCTGCAGGTGAGCAACCAATACCAAATGGAATGAGCCAATTTTGTCAATGCCTTACAGAAAGGTTGAAAGATGCCTTGGCAGTGTACAAAACCCCAGAGTCCTTGGAGGCTGCCATGTCATTGGCTATACATGTGGATAGACACCTGTGGGATAGATGGGTAAGACCACTGTGGAGACACGGGGGGGGCTTGGCGGGCAAATAAGTCCACTAGCCAAAACCGCATGGACCAGGGATCGCATCGCCGAATGCCTACTCTCCCTTTAATGTGGGCATAATGCTATTCAGACAACACAGGGTGAGGGTAAAACAGTGTGGCAGTGCTTTATGGAACCACAGAACAGGCAGATAGCATGTAGAGCAGTCCAAGCAAAATACCCAAGATGGTGCACATTACAAAGTCTCACCCTTCCGCTGACTCGCCAGGATAATGGCAGCTGTTACTTCAGAGCTCCTAGGGTCGACTACCCCACCTGTGGCACGCACATAGAGAGGAAGTAATGACAAGCATAGGAAGATGACAGTCCATTAAGGTACAAAGCAAGTTGACCCAAGGGTGACAACCTAGCTTCTCCAAACATCTTCATATAGCCAGGGGACCGGCAGGTCCCAATCCTGGCTTTCTCCAAATGTATCCATGGCTCACAAATGGTCAATGGAGCAGAACTGTATTTTTCCAACAGGTGCTGAGGTCCCCTAGGTTCTTTCCTGTACAATAAAATATCCATGTCTCTTGTGATGGAGCCATGATGTAGTGTCAGCAGTCCTATAGTCCTGGATGCTTGATTGTCTTGGCAGTATCTTTGGCTGTCTCTTTCTCTCTGTCTCAGTATAGGGACATGTCACCTCTTTTTATGTTTAGCAAGTGTCTTCAGTCCAGCATCACAGATAAGGGGAAGAATGGTGACAACCAAGTCGCATTCCCCTGCTGCCGTCCCTAATCATTGTTGATGGTAATTTGGAGTTCCAGATTTTGAGAATTGTTGATTCTTGTCTTCAGCTTTGTTCCCTGCAGTAATTGGTGTACTTGGAGTGGTTATGGTCCAGAAGAGAAGATGTAGGTTTCAGCATCAGAGGTGAATGCCCCTAGGCTGATTTGTTCGTCCCATATCTCTCATCCTGAGAAATCGGGTCATGAGGGTCCGGCAGCCACTCATAGAAAGAGGGGTGCTGTCACGGATGTGCCAGGTGCGACAGACTGTCATTTTGGACCCACCTGTAGAAAGCTATTGTGCTTGGCTTTGCAAGCACCTTCTTGATTTTCATCTCTGAATGGAGTGATATACTTCTCCATTTAGGACCTAGCAGCAACCTCCACCTTCTGCTGCTTATTGAAACACCCTTGCTGAATGTTTAAATACCCTGAATCCCTTCAGCATGGTGCTAGCGTTAGCTTTGTTTACCTCTGTCTGTTGGAAGTGCTAGAAGTCGACTAGTTTCTTTATGGAGCCTCTTGGAGGATTGCTGGCTTGAGCTCTCTTGTGTCATCTCAAGCTAAATGTATTCCCTTGTTTGTCATCCTGCTTTGTTTTTAGTGGTAGTGGGGGCTGACTCTTGTGCACCCTATCCCCTCCCTATCCAGGGTCTATCACTAGGGGCAGTCAAGGATTAGGTTCCTGCTCAACGATAGGTGCGGAACCTATTTAGGGACGTTTAGAGTAGACAGGGTATTGTCAGATCTGCCTAGAGGTCTCCACTCCCTGCTTTCCTGTTTGGGCTCCCCCTCCCTCTTCCCGTTGTGGTGCACCTAGCTTCTCCCTCATCCAGGGTGACAGCACAATACTAAAAGTCCTTCTAAGGGCTAACCTTGTGTCTTGCTGTTTCTTTGCTACACATCCTGCATTTATCCTAGGGGCAGCTGCTGGAAAAGAGAGAGTACCTGAATATAGTCTCTAGGCAGACCACTTTTTTTGGAGGGGATGAAAAAATTTACTGGATTGTCATCCATACAGTTTAAACTGCTTTGTGTTAAATTACGGTGGTTTTAAACTAAAAAAAAAAACACTTTGTCTGCTGCATTTGACCAAATATATATTTTTTAATGAAAAAATTGACTGTATTGTCATCCATACAGTTTAACCTAGTATGTGTGAAATTACAGTGGTTTAAAACTAAAAAAAAAAAAAAACACTTTGCCTGCTGGAGGTGACCACAAAATTTTTTAAACAAATTGACTGGATTGTCGTCCATACGGTTTAACCTGCTTTGTGTTAAATTAAGGTGGTTTTAAATTAAAAAACGCTTTGCCTACTGGAGGTGACCAGGTGTCAATTAATAAGGTAGATGACATTTGAGGAGTCACAGGTGAAGAACCCCGTGATGGGGAATTGTTTACCATATCTGGGGTGGGAAAAGGTGTCACCCTTGGTGATATTGGAGCACTGTAGACAGTGTAAACATGAAAAAGTTCCCCGTTTCTGGGTAAAAAGGATTCTTGAAGACATGTTGGTTTATCAGTACTTATGTCGGCTCTGACAAGTAAATTTCTTAGATTTTGTTTTTTTGATACATATAAGGGGAACAGTATGAAATTCTGGAATCATGGGATATGCTTTCCCTAGTAGTGACCAATGTCTCTTCATACAATTTTTAGTCAAGTTAATACAGGGATGATAGGTATTGACAAATGAAACCCTTGGGGGTTTCTATATTTATATTATTCCTTATTTAGAGTTTTAGGATGTTTTGGGGATAGCCTGGTTGTGCAAATTTATTACGCATATCCTTAAGTCTCATTTTTGGTTATAATGATCAGAGACAATGCATTTAATATGATGAAATTGGTATTGCAGTATGGATTTTTTGACACGGTTAAGGTACCATCACACTCAGCGACACTGCAGCGATATAGACAACGAGCCGATCGCTGCAGCGTCGCTGTTTAGGTCGCTGTAGAGACGTCAAACACAGCAGCTCCAGAACAATGCAGGAGCGATCCTGTGACGTAACGGTGACTCACTTATTGTTCTCACAGGTCGTTAGCTCCATGTAAAACATTGCTGGCATCGTTGCTTTTGCTGTCAAACACGACGATACACGCCGATCTGACGACCAAATAAAGTTCTGGACTTCTAGCTCTGACCAGCGATATCACAGCGGGATCCAGATCGCTGCTGCGTGTCAAACACAACGAGATCGCTATCCAGGACGCTGCAACGTCACGGATCGTTGTCGTTCTCGTTGTAAAGTTGCTGAGTGTGAAGGTACCTTAAGGGTGTAAAATGTAATAGACTGTTCTTGTCTTGTTTAGTAAAGAGATCGGTATCTAATACCCCATCCTCTTTCTTTAGGACAAGACTATTAAGTAAATTAACCCCTTCATGACCCAGCTTATTTTGACTTTAATGACCTGGGCATTTTTTGCAATTCTGACAAGTGTCCCTTTAAGAGGTAATAACTCAGGAACGCTTGAGCGGATCCTAGCAATTCTGAGACTGTTTTTTCTTGACATATTGGGCTTCGTGTTAGTTGTAAATTTAGGTCGATAATTTTTGCGTTTATTAGTGAAAAAATAAGAAATTTGGCTAAAATTTTGAAAATTTCGCAATTTTCAAATTTTGAATTTTTATTCTGTTAAACCAGAGAGTTATGTGACACAAAATAGTTAATAAATAACATTACCCACATGTCTACTTTACATCAGCACAATTGTGGAACCAAAAGTTTTTTTGGCTACGAAGTTATAAGGGTTAAAATTTGACCAGCGATTTCTCATTTTTACAACAAAAATTTACAAAACCATTTTTTTTTAGGGGCCACCTCACATTTGGAGTTAGTTTGAGGGGTCTATATGGCTGAAAGTACCCAAAAGTGACACCATTCTAAAAACTGCACCCCTCAAGGTGCTCAAAACCACATTCAAGAAGTTTATTAACCCTTCAGGTGTTTTACAGCAGCAGAAGCAACATGGAAGGAAAAAATGAACATTTAACTTTTTAGTCACAAAAATGATCTTTTAGCAACAATTTTTTTATTTTCCCACGGGTAAAAGGAGAAAGCGGACCCCAAAAGTTATTGTACAATTTATCCTCAATATGCCGATACCCCATATGTGGGGGGGAACCACTGTTTGGGTGCACGACAGGGCTCGGAAGGGAAGGAGCGCCATTTGACTTTTTGAATGAAAAATTGGCTCTAATCTTCAGTAGACACCATGTCGCGTTTGGAGAGCCCCTGTGTGCCTAAATATTGGAGCTTCCTGACAAGTGACCCCGTTTTGGAAACTAGACCCCCCAAGGAACTTATCTAGATGCATAGTGAGCACTATGAACCCCCAGGTGCTTCACAAATTGCTCCGTAAAAATAAAAAAGTACTTTTTTTTTCACCCAAAAATTTTTTAGCCTCAATTTTTTCATTTTTACATGGGCAACAGGATAAAATGGATCCTAAAATTTGTTGGGCAATTTCTCCTGAGTACACCGATACCTCATATGTGGTCAGAAATCACTGTTTGGGCGCACGGCAAAGCTTGGAAGGAAAGGAGCTCCATTTGACTTTTTGAATGAAAAATTAGCTCCAATCGTTAGCGGACAACATGTCGCGTTTGGAGAGCCCCGTGGGCCTAAACTTTGGAGCTCCCCCACAAGTTACCCCATTTTGGAAACTAGACCCCCCAAAGAACTTATCTAGATATGTGGTGAGAATTTTGAACCCCTAAGTGCTTCACAAAAGTTTATAACGCAGAGCCGTGAAAATAAAAAATAATTTTTCTTTCCTCAAAAATTATTTTTTAGCAAGCAATTTTTTATTTTCACAAGGGTAACAGGAGAAATTGGACCCCAAAACTTGTTGTCCAGTTTGTCCTGAGTACGCTGACATCCCATATGTGGGGGGAAACCACTATTTGGGCACACGTCAGGGCTCGAAAGGGAAGTAGTGACGTTTCGAAATGCAGACGTTGATGGAATGGTCTGCGGGCGTCATGTTACATTTGCAGAGCCCCTGATGTGCCTAAATAGTGGAAACCCCCCACAAGTGACCTTATTTTGGAAAATAGACCCCCAAGGAACTTATCTAGATGTGTGGTGAGAACCTTGAACCCCCAAGTGCTTTACAGAAGTTTATAACGCAGAGCCGTGAAAATAAAAAATAATTTTTCTTTCCTCAAAAATTATTTTTAGCAAGCAATTTTTTATTTTCACCAGGGTAACAGGAGAAATTGGACCCCAAAAGTTGTTGTCCAGTTTGTCCTGAGTACGCTGATATCCCATATGTGGGGGGAAACCACTATTTGGGCACACGTCAGGGCTCGGAAGGGAAGTAGTGACGTTTTGGAATGCAGACGTTGATGGAATGGTCTGCGGGAGTCATGTTACGTTTGCAGAGCCCCTGATGTGCCTAAACAGTAGAAACCCCCCACAAGTGACCCAATTTTGGAAACTAGACCCCACACGGAACTTATCTAGATGTGCGGTGAGAACTTTGAACCCCAAGTGCTTCACAGAAGTTTATAACGCAGAGCCGTGAAAATAAAAAATTATTTTTCTTTCCTCAAAAATTATTTTTTAGCAAGCAATTTTTTTATTTTCCCAAGGGTAACAGGAGAAATTGGACCCCAAAAGTTGTTTTCCAGTTTGTCCTGAGTACGCTGATACCCCATATGTGGGGGGGGACCACTGTTTGGGCACACATCAGGGCTCGGAAGGGAAGTAGTGACATTTTGAAATGCAGACTATGATGAAATGGTCTGTGGGCTTCAAGTTGCGTTTGCAGAGCCACTGATGTGCCTAAACAGTAGAAACCCCCCACAAGTGACCCAATTTTTGAAACTAGACCCCCGAATGAACTTATCTAGATGTGTGGTGAGCACTTTGAACCCCCAAGTGCTTCACAGAAATTTATTACGCAGAGCCATGAAAATAAAAAATCATTTTTTCCCCAAAAATAAGTTTCAGCCCCCATTTTTTTTATTTTCCCAAGGGTAACAGGAGAAAATAGACCCCAAAAGATGTTATCCAGTTTGTCCTGAGTACGTTGATACCCCATATGTGAGGGGGAACCATTGTTTGGGCACACGTCAGGGCTCGGAAGGAAAGTAGTGACGTTTTGAAATGCAGACTTTGATGGAATGGTCTGTGGGCATCACGTTGCATTTGCAAAGCCCCTGATGTGCCTAAACAGTAGAAACCCCCCACAAGTGACCCCATTTTTGAAACTAGACCCCCCAAGGAACTTATCTAGATGTGTGGTGAGCACTTTGAACCCCCAAGTGCTTCACAGAAATTTATAACGCAGAGCCATGAAAATAAAAAATCATTTTGTTCCCCAAAAAATAAGTTTTCAGCCCTCATTTTTTATTTTCCCAAGGGTAACAGGAGAAATTAGACCCCCAAAGTTGTTGTGCAATTTTTCCTGAGTACGCTTGTGCCCCATATGTTTAGGTAAACCACTGTTTGGGCGCACGTCGGGGCTCGGAAGGGAGGGAGCAAGCACCATTTGACTTTTTGAACGCAAAATTGGCTGGAATCAATGGTGGCGCCATGTCACGTTTGGAAAACCCTGATGTGCCTAAACAGTTGAAACCCCTCAATTCTATCTCCAACACTAATCCCAACACACTCCTACCCTAATCCCAACTCTAGCCATAATCCTAATCACAATCCTAACTCCAACACACCCCTAACCCTAATCCCAACCCTAACCACTACCCTAACCCCAATACACCCCTAATCCCAACCCTAATCCTAACTGCAACCCTAACCCGAACAGACCCCTTACCCTAATCCCAACCCTAACCATAACCCTAACCACAAGCCTAACCCTAACCCCAACACACCCCTATCCCTAATCTTAACCCTTTTTCCAACCCTAACCCTAATTCCAACCCTAACCCTAAGGCTATGTGCCCACATTTCGGATTCGTGTGAGGATTTTTCCGCACAGTTTTTGAAAAATCCGCAGGTAAAATGCACTGCGTTTTACCTGCGGATTTACCACGGATTTCCAGTGTTTTCTGTGCGGATTTCACCAGCGGATTCTTATTGAGGAACAGGTGTACAACGCTGCGGAATCCGCACAAAGAATTGACATGCTGCGGAAAATACAATGCAGCGCTTCCACGTGGTATTTTCTGCACCACGGGCACAGTGGATTTGGTTTTCCATAGGTTTACATGGTACTGTAAACGTGATGGAAAACTGTTAGAAAGCCGCAGCGGCCAATCCACTGCGGATCTGCAGCCAAATCTGCACCATGTGCACATAGCCTAATTCTAACTCTAACCCTAACCCTAATTGCAACCCTAACCCTAGTTCTAACCCTAGCCCTAGTTCTAACCCTAACCCTAGTTCTAACCCTAATTCTAACCCTAATTCTAACCCTAACCCTAGTTCTAACCCTAATTCTAACCCTAACCCTAGTTCTAACCCTAACCCTAGTTCTAATCCTAACCCTAGTTCTAACCCTAATTCTAACCCTAACCCTACTTCTAACCCTAACCCTAGTTCTAACCCTAATTCTAACCCTAACCCTAGTTCTAACCCTAACCCCAGTTCTAACCCTAACCCCAGTTCTAACCCTAATTCTAACCCTAACCCTAGTTCTAAACCTAACCCTAACCCTAGCCCTAACCCTAGCCCTAGCCATAACCCTAACCCTAGTTCTAACCCTAACCCTAGTGGAAAAATAAAAGTAAATATATTTTTCTTATTTTATTATTGTCCCTACCTATGGGGGTGATAAAGGGGGGGTTAATTTATAATTTTTTTTATTTTGATTGCTGTGATAGAGCCTACCACAGTGATCAAAATGTACCTGGAATGAATCTGCCAGCCGGCAGATTCAGTGGGCGCACTGCACCCATCGAGAAGACGGACATTGGGTGGGACACCGGAGCTCGGTAAGTATGCGGGGGTGGGATCGGACAGCTGGGGGGTGAGATCAGACTGCGGGGGGAGTGGACAGGAGAATGGAAGACAGCAGAGGACAGGACTGAGGACGAGGGCAGTGGATCGGTGGTGGCGGCGGGGGCAGATCCCGGTCTACAGCCATGGCCGATGATATTGCAGCATCGGCCATGGCTGGATTGTAATATTTCATTAATTTTCATTGGTGAAATATTACGATTGCTCTGATTGAAAGTGAAACATCACTTTCAATAGCCAATCAGAGTGATTGTAGTCAGGGGGGGCGAAGCCACCCCCCCGGGCTCAAGTACCACTCCCCCTGTCCCTGCAGGTCGGGTAAAATTACAGTTAACCCTTTCACCCGACCTGCAGTAGCGCGATCCGACCATGACGCATATGCTGCGTCACAGGTCGGATTGGCACAGGTTTTCATGATGCATACGCTGCGTGAAATGTTGGGAAGGGGTTCATTTTCTGTTGATAAAAATGTATTGAGAAAATCAGGTTAGGGATATATGAGTTCATATCATGGAAAAATTGCATAAGAGTATATTCCCCCCCTTCTCCACCACCCAAATCATGAAGACGTCATCAATGTATCTTTTCCTGCAAATGAAATGTTGTATAAAGAGGGGATGAGTGTATAAAGGGCCACAAATACAGCTCTGGCAAAAATTAAGAGACCACTGCAAAATTTTCAGTTTGTCTGATTTTTCTCTTTATAGGTATATAGGTATATTGTTGAGTAAAATGTAAATTGTTCTTTTAGTCTATAAACTACTGACAACATGTCTCTGAAGTTCCAACCAATACATTTTGTATTTATTTTCTGAAAATAAGAACGGTCAAAATAACAAAAAATGCATTGCTTGCAGGCCTCAAATAATGCAAAAAAAACAAGTTCATAATCATTTAGAAACAACAATACTAATGTTTTAACTCAGGAAAAATTCAGAAATCAATATTTTGTGGAATAACCATGATTTTTAATTACAGCTTTCATGCGTCTTGGCATGCCTTCCACCAGTCTTTCACACTGCTTTTGAGTGACCTTATGCCACTCCTGGTACAAAAATTTAAGCAGTTCTTCTTTCTTTGATGGCTTGTGACTATCCATCTTCCTCTTGATTACATTACTGAGGTTTTCAATGGGGTTCATGTCTGGAGATTAGGCTGGCCATGACAGGGATTTGATGTGGTGGTCCTTCATCCACACCTTGATTGACCTAGCTGTGTGGCATCGTGCATTGTCCTGCTGGAAAAAACAGTCCTCAGAGTTGGGGAACATTGCCTGAGCAGAAGGAATCAACTATTTTTCCAGGATAACCTTGTATGCGGCTTGATTAATCGGTCCTTTTCAAAGAATAACCTGCCCAATTCCAGCCTTGAGGAAGCATCCTCAGATCATCACTAGTGTTGAGCGATACCTTCCGATATCGGAAAGTATCGGTATCGGATTTGATTGGCCGATATTAAAAAAATATCGGCTATCACCGATACCGATACCCGATACCAATGCAAGTCAATGGGACCAAAATATCGGAATTAAAATAAACCCTTTCTTTCCTTGTAGGTTCATTCTACATGAAGGAAAACAACTAAGAATAATGTAGGATGTATTGGGGGAGGTGGCGGAGACATTAAAGGCATAGAGGTTTAGCCCAATCAAATAGAATAGCAGGAATTTAAATTTTTTTTTTTAAGACGTTCGGAGTTACAAAGATATTGACTATGTTAAGATTTTTTTTATTTTGTCAGATATTGATGTTTCACTACTTCCATGCCCTTCACCTTCTTTTTTACTTCTCCGAAACTTTCTTCTTCATCATCCTCAGCAGCAGCATCTTTTACATCAACTTCTTCTACACCTTATTCATCTTCTTCATCTTCTACCTATTATTTTTTTTTGTTACATTCTTCATATTCTTTTTATTAAACTATTCTTCTTCTTCATATTCTACTTCTTGATCATATTCTTATTTGTGACAGGCATTCCTGTAGTTGTTATCTATAAGATTACACCTTCCATTCTGCCTGTCACAAAAGAGTTACAACAGGATTTGTCCGCGTTCAGTTAGGCCTGCAGCAGCAGGCTTTTTCCAGGGGCACCACGAGGAGGAACGGACTCACCCCCATACACTGCTTAGTCTTCTTCTGCTTATAATTTAGATAATATCTTTTGCTCTGATGTTTAGTCTTGTGCTTAATGTTCTTCTGCTCTTTGTTCTGCAGCCTCTTGTTCTTCTGCTTCTCGGTCTTCCGGGTCGTCGTCTTTAGGGTCTTCAACTTGGAAATGTAGCAGAAGGTACAAGAAGGCTGAGAAAATGCCGATAACCAGCTGATGGAACTGGAACTCGGATGGCTACCCGAAGGTCCAAGAGCCAATGGAACTACCGAGGACCAGCTGACATTACTGGAACCCGGTTTCTAAGCAGGAGGTACCCGTGCCAGAAAGCACTACCAAGGACCACCTGACGTTGGTGGAACTCGGATACCCAGAAGGAGGCACCTAAGCCATAGGCTCTGCCCAGAACCAGCTGACTGTACTGAAACCAGGATGGGGAGCAGAAGGTACAAGAGCAAAAGACACTGCCGAGAACCAGCTGATGGTACTGGAACCCGGATGGGTAGCCGAAGGTACAAGAGCCAATGGAACTACCGAGGACCAGCTGACGTTACTGGAACCCGGTTACTAAACAGGAGGTACCCGTGCCAGAAAGCACTACCAAGGACCACCTGATGTTGGTGGAACTCGGATACCTAGAAGGAGGCACCTAAGCCAAAGGCTCTGCCCGGAACCAGCTGACTGTACTGAAACCAGGATGGGGAGCAGAAGGTACAAGAGCAAAAGACACTGCCGAGAACCAGCTGATGGTACTGGAACCCGGATGGGTAGCCGAAGGTACAAGAGCCAATGGAACTACCGAGGACCAGCTGATGTTACTGGAACCCGGTTACTAAGCAGGAGGTACCCGTGCCAGAAAGCACTACCACTTTCCCTGACGAAGCCGCTGCGGCGGCGATACGCGTGGGTTTCTTCCACACATCCAATTCTGTCCTTATGCCGGCTACTTAGGGCTTGGACTTCTGCTAGGCTTCTTATGGGCTGTTGATCCTTGGACTTTAAGGTGGCATATTCTTGCTCCCATTTCTCTGCATAGGTATTTCTTCTCTGCATTTTTTGTGTACTCAGTGAGCCTTTCATTATCATGTGCTCCTTATGCCCTCTTACCTTAATGCATTAACAGGGAGCCTTGGGACCCAATGTATATCACCTTGGATTTCCTATTTCTATATATATTTTTT
Source organism: Ranitomeya variabilis (assembly GCF_051348905.1). NCBI lineage: Eukaryota > Metazoa > Chordata > Amphibia > Anura > Dendrobatidae > Ranitomeya > Ranitomeya variabilis. The sequence continues at coordinate 560,457,214 of NC_135236.1, read as the reverse complement.
CATATGTCTAATGGGTTTCCCTTGTGCCCATGAATTACCTTCCCACAATTGCGGGGACACATATTAATGTTAGCCCGACCGATTTCATTCCATTTTGTATTTTCATGTAATGCTTGCAGACACATCATGTGTGTATGGGGTTGTTGTGCTTACATTTGTTGTATTTTAATTGTTTTTACATGTCTTGCTGTGGTGTTTAATAAAACGTTTTTCAATTTTCTACATGATGTGGCTGTGCTGGCCTTTTTGTAGTCCAATCTGTTTTCTCTTTTTTTTATTATATTATTTATTGGACTGGGCTCTGCACCCTCTCACCCCCCTCATATTTGTATTCAGCTCGAGTGCACCCTTCTTTATTATTTAAGAAAGCACTACCAAGGACCACCTGACGTTGGTGGAACTCGGATACCCAGAAGGAGGCACCTAAGCCAAAGGCTCTGCCCGGAACCAGCTGACGGTACTGGAACCAGGATGGGGAGCAGAAGGTACAAGAGCAAAAGACACTGCCAAGAACCAGCTGACGGTACCGGAACCCGGAAGGGTAACCGAAGGTACAAGAGCAAATGGAACTACCGAGGACCAGCTGACGTTACTGGAACCCGGTTACTAAGCAGGAGGTACCCGTGCCAGAAAGCACTACCAAGGACCACCTGACGTTAGTGGAACTCAGATAACCAGAAGGAGGCACCTAAGCCAAAGGCTCTGCCCGGAACCAGCTGACGGTACTGGAACCAGGATGGGGAGCAGAAGGTACAAGAGCAAAAGACACTGCCGAGAACCAGCTGATGGTACTGGAATCCGGATGGGTAGCCGAAGGTACAAGAGCCAATAGAACTACCGAGGACCAGCTGACGTTACTGGAACCCGGTTACTAAGCAGGAGGTACCCGTGCCAGAAAGCACTACCAAGGACCACCTGACGTTGGTGGAACTCGGATACCCAGAAGGAGGCACCTAAGCCAAAGGCTCTGCCCGGAACCAGCTGACGGGACTGGAACCAGGGGGACCTATTCAAGATTGTCTTCCTAGAGCCCCAACTAGCGGTGTTTGAGCCAAGGGTCAGCAGGGGGAGCAGAGTGTAGGCCGAAGCCTGCACTGGAGGCAGCTTATTGTCTGTTGTGTCTGCGTGGCGTTTGCAGGACAAGTTGCCGGCTACACAGCAGGGGAACAGCTGGTGTTACTGAACCCCACTGACACAGTGGTGGGTGTTTTTCTCTGTGCAGCCAACACTTCCGAGCACCAACTGGCGGTGTTAGAGCCCAGGGTCAGCAGGGGGAGCAGAGTGTAGGCCGAAGCCTAATTGGAGCAAATTACTGCGTTGTTTGAATCTGTCCCAGAGCCTGCGCTGTTATGTTATCCCTTGGCCATGCGCACTTAGCGCTGCCCATCTTCTGACATCATTTGGTGTCAGGCTGGCTGCGCCTGTGCGGCCGCACTGCCTGAGATTCCGCCTCGCAGTCTCTTCTGATTTAATCACACTGCGGGCCTGGGATCCATGGGAATGCGCAGTGCATATCTTTGCCTCTCACTCCCCTCCTTCCGGCTTCTTCAGACTGTGCGGTGTCAGGGCCGTGGCATGCTATTAGGGATCAGCTGACCACGCACAGTCTGAAGAAGGTGGAGGGAGATGAGTGAGAGCCTGAGGTGAAGATATGCACTGCGCATGCCCATGGATCCCAGGCCCGCAGTGTGATTAAAGCAGAAGAGACTGCGAGGCGGAATCTCGGGCAGCGCATCCGCACAGGCGCAGGCAGCCTGACAACAAATGATATCAGAAGACGGGCAGCGGTAAGTGCGCATGGCCAAGGGATAACATAACAGCGCTGGCTACGGGACAGATTCAAACAACGCTGAGGAGGCGGCACACGGCACCAAGGGGGTAGGAATGACGGCTGTGCTGCGTCCCATTACGAAGGAAAGTCCCACCTCTGGGACTGTCTCACGGTGTGAGGGGACACATTTCATAAGTGTTAGGTTCAGCGTGTGCAAGGAGCACAAAGAAAAGAGGCACCTTTTCCTTGTGCAGCATTACTGCTGCACAAGGTGGCTCTTTCAGTAACAAACGCCTGGGGGGGGACAGGTTCCCTTAAATTTCAGTAGTTGTGTCAGCGTGGCGGTTGCAGGACACATTGCCGGCTACACAGCAGGGGATCAGCTGACGTTACTGAAACCCAATAACACTGGGTCATGTGTTTTGACTGTGCAGCCTGCACTTCTGAGCATCAACTGGCGGTGTTGGAGCCCAGGGATTACAGTTCAGGTGGTAGAAACATGAACGCAACAGGAGACCTGGATACTGTAGCCAACCAATTATTTAATCTGGAAGAGGAGTGGCAAATTCCTGCGAGATCCAGGCCTTGTTCATTTTCAGAAAAGTAACCAGTCAACGGTCAACGTTATCGGAGGATAGTCGCATGCGACGGTCTGTTAGTACACCACCTGCGGCACTAAAGACGCGTTCCGATAATACACTAGCAGCAGGACAAGCCAGCACCTCCAATGCATACTGGCTTAGCTCTGGCCATGTATCTAGCTTAGAGACCCAAAATTTGAAGGGGGAAGAGCCGTCTGGGAGTACAGTAAGAGGGCAAGACATGTAGTCTGTCACCATCTGACGGAAACGTTGCCTCCTGCTGACTGGAGCCGTCTGTGATGGTGTAGACATGTGTGGCGGGCACACAAAACTGTGCCACAGTTGGGCCATACTGGTCTTGCTTTGTGCTGAGGCACTGATTCTGCTCCCTCTTTGTGCAGAGCTTCCTCCACTGCCTCGACGCACTGAGCTGCTTTGTAAAGCACTAGCAGCACTGCTCTCACTTGGACTGGAGAAGATGATGGAATTCACCAGTGTGTCTTGGTACTCCCGCATTTTACGCTCCCGGTTCAACGGTGTTATGAGGCTTTGTAAGTTGTCCCGTTAGCGAGGATTTAGGAGGGTGTACACCCAATAATCAGCTGTGTTCAGAATGTGGGCGATGCGGCGTTCGTTTCTCAGGCACTGCAGCATGTAATCAGCCATGTGCTGCAGACTGCCAACTGGCCAAGAAACGCTGTCCCCCTGCTTGAGGCGTGATCTCTGCCTGCTCTGCATCACCCCACCCTCGCTCTACACACTGACTACTGGAGAATTGTGTAACTCCCTCCTCTGGACCGATGTCTTCCTCCTCCATTGACTCCTCCTCATCCTCCTCACAAAGTGTCCCCTGTCTAGGCCTTTGTGAGGAACCATGTAGCGCTGACTGTCCAGAAGCTGATGGAATTGGAGACTCCTCATCCTCCACCTCTTCCACAACATCATCCCTTAGCGCTTGCAGTGTTTGTTGAAGCTGGCAGATAAGGGGGACAGTCATGCTGACTAGTGCATCATCTGCACTCGCCATCCGTGTGGAATCATCGAAGGAACGCAAAACCTGGCAGACGTCCTTCATAGTGGCCCACTCAGTGGTTGTGAAGTCTGAACGGCGCGGAGTGCGACTTCTTCTGATGCAGCTGGTACTCCATTACTGCTGGCTGCTGCTCACACAACTGCCCCAACATATGTAACGTGGAATTCCACCTGGTGGGTAGGTCACATATGATGCGATGTTCCGGAAGGCGGAATCGGCGCTGCAGAGCTGCAATGCGCGATCTTGCCATGCTGGAACGTCGCAAGTGAGCACACTCTAGGCGGACTTTGTGCAGCAGTGCATCAAGATCTGGATAATCCCTCAAAATACTCTGCACGACCAAGTTGAGCACATGTGCCAGACATGGGATGTGAGTGAGGTTGCCTAGGGCCAGAGCTGCCACCAGATTTCGGCCATTGTCACACACTACAATGCCTGGCTGGAGATTCGCTGGCACAAAGCACACGTCGCTCTCCTGCTTGATGGCATTCCAGAGCTCCTGCGCTGTGTGGCTTCGATTCCCCAAAGAAATTAATTTCATGGCGGCCTGTTGACGTTTGGCCACAGCTGTGCTCATGTCGGTCATAACAGGTAAACGTTCACGGGTCCATGTGGAGGTGGACTGTGACGGCTCCTGCAGCAATGATTCTGAGGAACTTGTGTATGAGGAGGAGTCAATGCGGACAGACTGGATTCCTGCAATCCTTGGAGTTGGCAGAACACGTCCTGCGCCACTCGCACAATCTGTACCCGGCTCAACAACATTAACCCAATGGGCAGTGAGGGAAAGGTATCACCCCTGTCCATGGTGACTGGTCCACGCATCGGTGGTGAGGTGGACCTTGCTACTGATGGCGCTCAGTAGGGTGTGTTTTATGTGTCCCTCCACATGCTTGTGCAGGACAGGGACGGCTTGCCTGCTGAAATAAAAGCGGCTGGGCACATTGTATTGTGGGACTGCCAATGCCATCAAGTTACGGAAGCTGTCAGTCTCCACCAGCCTGAATGACAGCATTTCAAGGGACAGTAGTTTTGCAATGCCAGCATTCAGAGCCTGTGCTCGGGGGTGGTTTGCCGAGAATGGCCGCCTTTTCTCCCATGCCTGTGCTACCGATGGCTGTAGACTGGGCTGGGAGTGTGAGGATGACTGGGAACGTGGTGCTGCGGGTGGAATTACTGTGGGTCTCTGGACAACAGTGCCAGAGGTTCTTCAATGGAGATCCTGTGAGGAAGCCGAACCAGCTGTGTGTGAGCTGGAGGAAACGGCAACAACACGAGCTGAAGAGGTGGTAGGTGCCGCAGTTTGTTGGCCTAGGTCTTCAGTGTGTTTTTGTAACTCCACCGCGTACTTGGTCCGCACATGTTTCCACATATTTGTGGTATTGAGGTTGCTGACATTTTTCCCTCTTTTGACTTTCTGATGACACACTTTGCATTAGACAAAGCAAATGTCATCTGCAACTGTGTCAAAAAAGGACCAGGCACTGCAAGTCTTGGGAGCGCCCATTTTGGCTTTTGGAAGAGGCATGCTCCTAATGGGTGCCGGAGTTGAGGCTACAGGCTCCGCAGTCTTCCCCCTCCCTCTCCCTCTTTGGCCCAATCTGGGAATCTCTTCCTCAGAGCTGCTCCCACCACCTTCCTGTACCTCACGCCACGATGGGTCAAGGACCTCATCATCTACACTACCCTCTGCCACCAACTGCTCCTCCTGGGTAGTCTCGGCAGCACAGTATGCACCAGAAAGTGGCACCTGAGTCTCATCATCAGATGCGTACTGCGGTGTGGTGACCGGAGGCACTGGCCCACCCGCCTCTTCAGAGTCAGAGAGACAAAGCAGTTGGGCATCACTGCACACTGCCTCTTCTTCCATTTCTCCAATGCTGCTTGGCTGGCCCCCTGTTTCCAAGCCAAGAGATTCAGAGAACAGAAGTAGAGATGGCTCCTGTCCTGGGCTCTCTGACTGCCTGGGCAATTTGGCAGGTGGTGAAGAGACAGATGGGTGCTCTCCAGTGCTCTGTGCCTGAGAGGATGTGGCACTAATTGAAGTCGATGCATTAGCTGCCATCCATCCGACAACGGCTTCAATTTGTTCTTCACACAGCAGCGGTGTACGTCGATCTCCTACAAAGCTGCGCATGAAGGACTGTTCCCTGCTGAAACTGGATGATGATGAGTCACCGGTGCCGCAGCAGGCACAGAATCCCCACGTCCTCTCCCTGCTCTGCACATACGCTCACGCCCACGTGCCTTGCTCCCTGCCCTCTTCATCATGGTTGACTGATAAAGATAAGCAGAAAAGTACTAAGGGCTTAGTGTGCTTATTCCTGAATAGCTCCTAACAGGTATAAGAAACACTAATTTTCTAAAGTGTGGACTAGACTTTAATATGAGCTAATGTGGCCTACACAACTGTAAAGTGGTGTGTTTGGTGAACTTTATTATTATTTTTTTTTTTTTTTAGCAGAAATGACTACAGAGCGATGTGCACTCACACGGAGACCGTGCAGACAGCCGTAAACGGCGCTGCAAGGCCAAAAAAAGCTCCTCTATGTAATCCTATGTAGTGTTTTTCCACAATTTAGCTGGATACGGGTGGAAAACCACTAATAGGAAATATTTGAAAAAAAGTGCAGCAGGCTGCACTAATAGCAAAAAAGGACAATGGATAGAACGGTATGAGGCAGTGACGCACCCTGAGCTGAATACAAGCGGCTGTGGCTGCACACAGACTACAGAGCGATGTGCACTCACACAGAGACCTTGCAGACAGCTGTGAACAGCGCTGCAGGGCAAAAGCAAGGTTCTCACACAGCGGTTGCTAAATTAGCCTGGGTAAAGCACAAAGAAGCAAATCGCTATCTCTAAACTGGCCCTCAGTCAGAACACAGCGTCCTGTCCCTAACTGAATTCACAGCAGAGTGAGCCCTAAATGGCGGCAGCGACTTTTATAGTACATCATGACATCATTTCAGCAGCCAATCACAGCCATGCCAGTACTTCCATGCCCACCATGCAGAACAGGATGTGCCCACACTTCTAATCAGTCCTCATTGGCTGAATTCGGGCAGTTTGAATTCTGGGAACTTCCGATTCCGGTATCCGATATACGGAAAATATCGGAACTCGGTAACGGAATTCCGATATTGCAATTATCGGCGGATACCTGATACTTGCGGTATCGGAATGCTCAACACTAATCATCACCGATCATCCACCAAATTTCGCAGTGGGCGCAAGACACTGTGGATTGTACACCTCTCCAGGTCTCCATCTAACCATTAGACGACCAGGTGTTGGGCAAAGCTGACAATTAGACTCATCAGAGAAAATTACCTTACTCCAGTCCTCTATGGTCCAATCCTTATGGTCTTTGGCAAACTTCAGCCTGGCTCTCCTTTGCTTCTCATTGATAAAAGGCTTTTTTCTAGCTTTACATGACTTGAGCCCTGCTTCTAGGAGCCTGTTACAAACTGTTCTTGCCATGCACTTCACCCCAGCTGCTATTTGCCATTAATTTTGTAGGTCACTTGATGTCATCCTGTGGTTGCTGAGTGGCATAAAACTGTGCAGTGGCCTCTTAATTTTTGCCAGAGCTGTATATTGGCTAATGAAGGTGCCAAATTCAACCCCATAGTTGTTCCAGTTTTCTGTATATAAAATTGATCAGCGAATAAGACGTCATTTTTGATCAAGATCAAAGTAAATAGTGTTATGCAGAACTCCTTTTGGAATTGAGGAAATTAGGTGCTCTTATCTAGAAAAATCTTAACTTGTCTTTATTAGAGATGAGTGAATTTGATTGGATCAAGGCTTATTCAGCAAGCTATAGTGCTTACCGAAAAAGCTAAAGAGGGAACCCGGATCGCGCCTGCTGATCAGCTGTTCGAGTCTGCAGCTGCATGTGTCACAGCTGTTTCACGGTCACAACACATGCATGGAGAGCCCAACAAACAGGTTCTCCATGCATGTGTTGTGACTGTGACAGAGCAGCGACACATGCAGCTGAGGAGCTGAACAGCTGATCAGCCAGTGCGATCCATTTATCCAGGTACGCTCTGCAGCTTATTCTGCAAGTGCTATATTTTGCCCAATAAGCCCTGACCCAATCAAATTCGCTCATCTCTAGACTCTTGATACCTTTTTCATGATCAATGCTACTAGTTATCATACTGTAGCTATGTACATGTTCAAACTGTATTGCAGTATGCATATGGGACTCTACTGCATCTCTGAATGCAGCTGATTTTATAGATGATTTTACTGACAGGCTACTGTGGAGACATGAGGTCAGTGGGTGCTCTCATCCGCTGGCCTGGTTGCCTTTAGCAAACCTGCATGGACCAGGTCTCATCCCACTGAATGCCCGCTCTATCTCCCCGTGGGCAGAACACTACACAGACAACACTGGGTTAAGATAAAACAGGGTAATACTTTATTGAACCACAAGACACAATGGCAAACAGAAGAATCCCAGCAATTAAGCCCCACGATGGTGCGCATTACAGGGTCTCACCCTTCTGCTGACTCGCTGGGATAATGGTAGATGATACGTCAGAGCTCCCAGGGTCGCTATTCCACCTGTGATACACACAGAGAAGAGGTAACGACAAGGATAGAGAGATGACTGAGAACAGTCCATAGAGTCCATACTAGGTCCAAAGCCAGTTCACAAGAGAGTCACCACCTGTCTTATCTGACCATCTCCATGGAACCAAGTGACCAGCGGGTCCCAAACCTGGCTTTCTCCAAACGTTTCCATGGTTCAGTGATGCTCAATAGATCAGATCTGTATCCTTTCAACCGGAGTCAAAAACCCCTAGGTTGTTTCCTAAGGAATCATAGATCTGTGTCCCTCGTGATGGTGCCATGATGAATTGGCTACGGTCCTGTCTCTCGTCCATTGAGTGTTTTGCAGAATGTCTGACTGGTAGCTCTGTATGATGAGAGCTACCAGTCAGACATTTTTCTTTTTATATCAGAGGCATGTAAGCTATTTTTACAATTACCCAGTGTCCTTCAATCCACCCTCACATTCTTTCCCTCTCTGCTGTCATAGTCAACAAACTGATATTGTCAATAGGCAAAGATAAACACACAATATGTTATATGGTATATCAACTTACAAGTCACTATTACAGACTTACACAGTATGTTAAATGGTACATCAGTCTGCAAGTCTGTTCTCCTGACCCACCAGAGATCAACACCCAAATCCAAAAGCCAACATACAGATAAAAAGTAAATTTTTCATGGTTGGCAAAAACATAGTCGTCTGGGTAATTAAGATATACTCTGGTTTCTTCACAGCTACATAGGATGCAGTATTAAGTGTATGGTGCCTCACAGTAAAATTTTCAGTTTAAAGGGTTGTCCAGCACTATAAAAAGCCTTTGTATGGATTTACAAAACTTTTATGAGTTGCCCGTCAGGGCCGTGGGGTACTCAGTATCGGGTCCAGTCGCAATTAAAGGGGTGGTCACGGTGGCAGCGACCCAGTCCGTGGCCCCGGGTGCCCAAGTAAAAGGGAGATCTTTAAAGGGGTTGTGGAAATAAGGAAAGTTCGTGGTGCCACCTGTGGTTCTCGGTCAGAGGTGACCGACGCTGCTTAAAGGAGTCCGTTGGGGGTGATGGTGCTGCAGCAAAGATGGTGTCGCTTCCCACAGGTGAAGCGGCATCCCAAGGGCTCCCGGCGTATTTGGCTGGGTTGGTGAATGCCCCAAATAATTGGAGGACAAAGAGTTGCAGTCTTTACCTGGTTTATTGAGATGGTATTCAGCCTCAGTCCAGGGTACCGGTAACAGGCGTGACTCTGGCCTCTGATTGCTGCTTGTTGTGGATTCTGTTTGTGGGCTCCCTCTGGTGGTTACTGCTGGTACTGGGTGACTTTGGTGGGTTGCGGCCTTTGGTTTCCACCTGTCCATCAGAGGCTGGGTGTTTCCTATTTTACCTGGCCTTTCTGTCATTTCCTTGCCGGCTATCAATGTATTCAGATGTGCTCTGTTTTGTTCCTGCCTACCTGCTCCCAGATCTTTCAAGATAAGCTAAGTGCTGATTTTCAGTTGTTTGGTTTTTTGTCCAGCTTGCTTATTATGTCTCTATGCTAGCTGGTAGCTCTAGTGGACTGAGGTTCTCCCCATGTGCCATGAGTTGGCACATGGGTTCTTGTAATCTCAGGATGGTTTTTTTGATTAGGGTTTTTTTCTGACCGCTCAGACCCCTTTTGTATCGTTCTGCTTTCTAGGTTACAGCGGGCCTCAATTTGCTAAACCTATATATATCATCTCTATGTGTGTGCCTTCCTCTCATTTCACCGTCAATACATGTGGGGGGCAACTATACCTTTTGGGGTTCGTTCCTCTGGAGGCAAGTGAGGTCTTTATTTTCTCTGCAGTACTAGTTAGCTCTTAGGCTGGTGCGTGGCGTCTAGAACCAACGTAGGCACGCTCCCTGGCTATCTCTAGTTGCGTTTGTCAGGCGTAGGGCAGCGGTCAGCCCAGGTTCCATCACCCTAGAGCTCGTCCGTTATATATTTGTACCTTGCTTGTCCTGTGCTATCCCTAGCCATTGGGATTCATGACAGCTGCTGTACCTCAGGTATTATGTGGGCAAGTCCCTTTTATTTTCCTGCCCTCCGGTTCTGCTGTGGGGCTTGCAGTCCCCCTCAGCCTTGGGCTCTCGGTACCCAGTTTCTGTGCTCAGCTTAGAGAGGCCCAGTAGCAGTCTTTCTCTAGCTCCTAAGTACCTCTGTGCTCGTTCACTGTCTGCTGCCAACTGTCAACTCTCTGCTTGTCTGCCTAGCAACTGACTTATCCTCCTAACCAGAGAGCAGCTCCCCTCAAGTCGGGTGTAGAGCTCCCTCTTCTGGCCTGGAGTCAGAATGTGTTGCATGTAAGGTTAACTGCCAAAGGGATTCCTCCTGTCTCCAGTCATGGCATTATCCTCCCCGAGAGGAAGGCAATACCACTGTGGTACATGAACTCCTGGGGTGCCACATCTCTCCCCCCATTAAATCCAGTTCTCCACAGGTTACAAAGGTGTAAAACATTTTGAAATACATAAAACAGGTTTTAACTTTTCCTTCCCTTACGGGAGGCATTTTTGGCTTAAACGTTGCAAACATATTTACTAAAGTGCAACTGGTCTTATACCATGGTGTCCTTGTTCATTAGCAACAGTACCGTTGCGGGGGATCAGTCATAAACCCTCAACGTAGGAGTTGGGTGGGCTACAAGGCATATTCAGACCCGGTGTTTGCCACGCCAGGCGGTTTTAGCTTCAGGTCTGTGAACTAACAAGGCTATACTCACGCTGGCTATGTGGGCAGAACCAGAGTGCATCTTGAGGGTGCCAACTATGTACAGTACAGACCAAAAGTTTGGACACACCTTCTCATTTAAAGATTTTTCTGTATTTTCATGACTGTGAAAACTGTACATTCACACTGAAGGCATCAAAACTATGAATTAACACATGTGGAATTATATACTTAACAAAAAAGTGTGAAACAACTGAAAATATGTCTTATATTCTAGGTTCTTCAAAGTAGCCACCTTTTGCTTTGATGACTGCTTTGCACACTCTTGGCATTCTGTTGATGAGCTTCAAGAGGTAGAAGAGGTAGTCATCGGGAATGGTCTTCCAACAATCTTGAAGGAGTTCCCAGAGATGCTTAGCACTTGTTGGCCCTTTTACCTTCACTCTGCGGTCCAGCTCACCCCAAAGCATCTCGATCGGGTTCAGGTCTGGTGACTGTGGAGGCCATGTCATCTAGCGTAGCACCCCATCACTCTCCTTCTTGGTCAAATAGCCCTTACACAGCCTGGAGGTGTGTTTGGGGTCATTGTCCTGTTGAAAAATAAATGATGGTCCAACTAAACGCAAATTGGATGGAATAGCATGCCGCTGCAAGATGCTGTGGTAGCCATGCTGGTTCAATATGCCTTCAATTTTGAATAAATCCTCAACAGTGTCACCAGCAAAGCACCCCCACACCATCACACCTCCTCCTCCATGCTTCACGGTGGGAACCAGACATGTAGTCCATCCGTTCACCTATTCTGCATCGCATAAAGACAAGGTCGTTGGAACCAAAGATCTCAAATTTGCACTCATCAGACCAAAGCATAGATTTCCACAGGGCTAATGTTAATTCCTTGTGTTCTTTAGCCCAAACAAGTCTCTTCTGCTTGTTGCCTGTCCTTAGCAGTGGTTTCCTAGCAGATATTTTACCATGAAGGCCTGCTGCACAAAGTCTCCTCTTAACAGTTGTTGTAGAGATGTGTCTGCTGCTAGAACTCTGTGTGGCATTGACCTGGTCTCTAATCTGAGCTGCTGTTAACCTGCGATTTCTGAGGCTGGTGACTCGGATAAACTTATCCTCAGAAGCAGAGGTGACTCTTGGTCTTCCTTTCCTGGGGCGGTCCTCATGTGAGCCAGTTTTTTTTTGTAGCGCTTGATGGTTTTTGCCACTGCACGTGGGGACACTTTCAAACTTTTCCCAATTTTTCGGACTGACTGACCTTCATTTCTTAAAGTAATGATGGCCACTCGTTTTTCTTTACTTAGCTGCTTTTTTCTTGCCATAATACAAATTCTTACAGTCTATTCAGTAGGATGATCAGCTGTGTATCCACCAGATTTCTGCACAACACAACTGATAGTCCCAACTCCATTTATAAGGCAAGAAATCCCACTTATTAAACCTGACAGGGCACACCTGTGAAGTGAAAACCATTCCCGGTGACAACCTCTTGAAGCTCATCAAGAAAATGCCAAGAGTGTGCAAAGCAGTCATCAAAGCAAAAGGTGGCTACTTTGAAGAACCTAGAATATAAGACATATTTTCAGTTGTTTCACACTTTTTTGTTAAGTATATAATTCCACATGTGTTAATTTATAGTTTTGATGCCTTCAGTGTGAATTTACAATTTTCATAGTCATGAAAATACAGAAAAATCTTTAAATGAGAAGGTGTGTCCAAACTTTTGGTCTGTACTGTAGAATAACAGTTTTTGGGCAATTCACTGTCCATCACCCTATTGTCCATTTTAAACCTGCAACAAGCATAAGCAAACATTTTTAAAACAGATAACAGCAATTATTGACAGCAGTCCCTGTAACGGGCTGGGATCTGACCTCTGGTACTACGGGTAGATCTGCGTAGTTCCTGTTCTAACATGTCTGCTGTTGTGAACCCACTAGTGTTTGTGCTACTTGTAGGCCTGCATCGTATTGTTAAAGTGGGCAAATGTCTGTGACTTCTTAGATTCACCAGGGGTCTGACAGATTCACCTATAGCAGAGGATGGATTCTCTTGTTCCACTGCTGGGGTGACGTTTGCTGTCTTTAGACTCTTCTGTCTCAGGATGGTCTTGAATCACATTTTGTTCAGGTATTTCCAGCTAGGGACAAGTTAAGACAGGTATCATTATGGCCTGATGTACTTGAGTCCAAGACTGGGGAAAATCTCCAAGAACGGTATGGATCCTCTTTTCTTCTTCTACCATTGGTCGAGTAGTACTTGGATCTTTTTCTTTGTCTCTCAATTTGTCAGGGCATACTTTGAGATGATCTCTAGATACTGAAGTCGATGTTTCTCCTCCATCTTTACTGATTAGACAGACTTTAGTATTGTCAAAGTTGGACGGTAAGATGGAATATGGTTCTGCTTCCCACTGGTCATCGAGTTTGTGCATTCTTCTTTTACGCTTTAGCACTTGTTCACCTGGTGACAAGGGAATTGCAGGGGCACGTTGTTTATAGTCTCACTCTTGTTTTTGTCTTGCCTGAGACAAGCTTCTTTCTACATACTCTTGTACTTGGCGGTATTTCTGTTGTCGCTCGGTATCCCAATCTGTATCTGTTGAGGTTGTTTCTGGTGTTAAGACTCCCATTTCCAGATCAACAGGTAATTTCCTAGATCTTCCTCTCATCAGGTATGCTGGGGTACAGCTGGTGGAATTCACTGGGATTTGATTAAACAAATCTACCAAATCTGGTAACTTCTCTGGCCATAAGTTTCTTTCATGTAAAGGCAAGGTCTTTAACAGGTCGATTACCACTTGGTTCATCTTTTCACGCATACCGTTGGTTTCTGGATGGTACAGCGTTGTTCTGATCTTCTTACATCCATGCAGGTTGCTGAACTCTTGAAATACTTCCGCTTCAAAGGCTGGGCCTTGGTCAGTAAGTACCTTCTCTGGATAACCGTGTGGTCGGCAAAAGTGTTGCTGGTAGGCTTTGGCTGCTATCTTCGCTGTCTGGTCCTTGACAGGCACGACTACCAGGAATCTGGAATAATGGTCCACAATGGTCAGAGCATAGACATAGCCTGACCAACTTGGAGTTAACTTCACATGATCCAGCGCAACCAATTCAAGTGGCTGTTTTGTGACTATGAGCTGTAGGGGAGCCTTCTGGCTGTCACAGTCCTTTCTGCACAGGCTGCATGGGCCACACTCTCTGCACCACTTTTCAATGGCTTTTCTCATGCCAATCCAGTAAAACCTTCCACGAAGCAGGATCTCTAACTTCTTCCATCTGAAGTGTCCTGCTCCCAGGGCCGGTTTTAGGCAAAGTGGGGCCCTAGTCAAAAGTTTAAAATGGGGCCCCAAATACTAACATATTGCACATCACACAGAAATAGTAAAAAGATCTAATGTTAAAAATAATAAAAAAAACAAAAAACCTGCTATTCTCACCTTCCGTCATCCGCCAGTGCGCGCGGCTGCCGCCAGCTTCCGTTCCCAGAGATGCATTGCGAAAGTACCCAGAAGACTTAGCGGTCTCGCAAGACCGCTAAGTCATCTGGGTAATTTCGCAATGCATCTCTGGGAACGGAAGCTGGCGGCAGCAGCGCGTGCATCGGGACAGCTTCGCTGGACGCCGGAGGTGAGTATAACTATTTTTTATTTTAATTATTTTTTTTAACATGGATATGGTGCCCACACTGCTATATACTACGTGGGCTATGTTATATACTGCGTCGCTGCAATATACTACGTGGCCAGTGTTATATACTGCGTGGGCTGTTATATACTACGTGGGCTGTGCTATATATTACGTGGGCTGTGTTATATACTGCGTGGCTGCTATATACTACGAGGGCAGTGTTATATACTATGTGGGCTGTGTTATACACTGCGTGGCCACTGTTATATACTGCGTGGCCTGTATTATATACTGCGTGGGCTGTGTCATATACTGTGTGGACTGTGTTATATACTGCGTGTCTGCTACAGTATATACTATGTGGCTGCTATATACACACATACATACATATTCTAGAATACCCGATGCGTTCGAATCGGGCCACCATCTAGTAGATTACATAACCACGATATGTCTGGTATCTGCTCTACATATACAGTGGGGCAAAAAAGTATTTAGTCAGTCAGCAATAGTGCAAGTTCCACCACTTAAAAAGATGAGAGGCGTCTGTAATTTACATCATAGGTAGACCTCAACTATGGGAGACAAACTGAGAAAAAAAAATCCAGAAAATCACATTGTCTGTTTTTTTATCATTTTATTTGCATATTATGGTGGAAAATAAGTATTTGGTCAGAAACAAAATTTCATCTCAATACTTTGTAATATATCCTTTGTTGGCAATGACAGAGGTCAAACGTTTTCTGTAAGTCTTCACAAGGTTGCCACACACTGATGTTGGTATGTTGGCCCATTCCTCCATGCAGATCTCCTCTAGAGCAGTGATGTTTTTGGCTTTTCGCTTGGCTTTTCCGTGTTGGACTTTCAACTCCCTCCAAAGGTTTTCTATAGGGTTGAGATCTGGAGACTGGCTAGGCCACTCCAGGACCTTGAAATGCTTCTTACGAAGCCACTCCTTCATTGCCCTGGCGGTGTGCTTTGGATCATTGTCATGTTGAAAGACCCAGCCACGTTTCATCTTCAATGCCCTTGCTGATGGAAGGAGGTTTGCACTCAAAATCTCACGATACATGGCCCCATTCATTCTTTCATGTACCCGGATCAGTAGTCCTGGCCCCTTTGCAGAGAAACAGCCCCAAAGCATGATGTTTCCACCACCATTCTTTACAGTAGGTATGGTGTTTGATGGATGCAACTCAGTATTCCTTTTCCTCCAAACACGACAAGTTGTGTTTCTACCAAACAGTTCCAGTTTGGTTTCATCAGACCATAGGACATTCTCCCAAAACTCCTCTGGAGCATCCAAATGCTCTCTAGCAAACTTCAGATGGGCCTGGACATGTACTGGCTTAAGCAGTGGGACACGTCTGGTACTGCAGGATCTGAGTCCATGGTGGCGTAGTGTGTTACTTATGGTAGGCCTTGTTACATTGGTCCCAGCTCTCTGCAGTTCATTCACTAGGTCCCCCCGCGTGGTTCTGGGATTTTTGCTCACCGTTCTTGTGATCATT
This sequence comes from Ranitomeya variabilis, assembly GCF_051348905.1. Lineage (NCBI taxonomy): Eukaryota > Metazoa > Chordata > Amphibia > Anura > Dendrobatidae > Ranitomeya > Ranitomeya variabilis. The sequence continues at coordinate 560,441,428 of NC_135236.1, read as the reverse complement.
CTGACCCCACGGGGTGGGATTTTGCGTGGAGCCCCAGATCGAGGGAGATTATCAGTGGTCTTGTATGTCTTCCATTTTCTAAGTATTGCTCCCACTGTTGATTTCTTCACTCCAAGCTGGTTGGCTATTGCAGATTCAGTCTTCCCAGCCTGGTGCAGGGCTACAATTTTGTTTCTGGTGTCCTTTGACAGCTCTTTGGTCTTCACCATAGTGGAGTTTGGAGTCAGACTGTTTGAGGGTGTGCACAGGTGTCTCTTTATACTGATAACAAGTTTAAACAGGTGCCATTACTACAGGTAATGAGTGGAGGAAAGAGGAGACTCTTAAAGAAGAAGTTACAGGTCTGTGAGAGCCAGAAATCTTGAAATTTTGTTTCTGACCAAATACTTATTTTCCACCATAATATGCAAATAAAATGATAAAAAAAACAGACAATGTGATTTTCTGGATTTTTTTTTTCTCAGTTTGTCTTCCATAGTTGAGGTCTACCTATGATGTAAATTACAGACGCCTCTCATCTTTTTAAGTGGTGGAACTTGCACTATTGCTGACTGACTAAATTCTTTTTTGCCCCACTGTACCATACATACATACAGATACACATATAAATACAGTATATGCAAACACATACATATACCATACATACACACAGATACACATACATATACTGTCATACATACACATAGCGTACATACACATGCATATACCGTACATTCACACACATACCGTACATACATATACCGTACATACATATACATGCATATACCGTACATACCTACACACATACCGTACATACATATACACGTACTGTACATACACACATACAGTTATGTACACATATTGTATACACATACCATACATACATATACCATACATACACACATATACACATAAATACAGTATACCGTACATACATACACATACCGTACAGAGATACACCGTGCATACACAGATGCACACATATACCGTACATACAGATACACATACATGTACCGTACATACACACAGTATATACACATATAGTATAAACATACCGCACACATATACATACTGTATGCACATAAACATACATATACCATATATATACAAATTTATTGCACATACACAGATACACATACATATACTGTGCATACATACACATACTGTACATGCATACACACAGCCATACAAATATACCATACATACACACATATACCATACATATATACACAGATACACACAGATAGAAACATACACATAGATACACACACATACAAGCATATACATACACACATACCAATCTGTGATATCAGCTCACAGGTGATCAGAGGAGCCCTGGATGAGGTCACATAGTTCAGCAGGAGAGGGCTGCAGAGCCCACTACTGTGGGGGATGGGGCACAGAGCAGGCAGGACTGATATCAGCCCCCTGGTGCTGCCGTGTTGTGTGTTGTCCCGTGCAGTGAGCCTCCTCCCCCATCTCTTCTCTGTGAGGTGCAGCCTGCTCTGATTAGAACAGTGGGGGGAGCAGAAGACACACACTAAGTCCTGCTCTTCCTCCATGATGGCTCTATGTGCTGTGCTGTGGGGCCCCTGACTGTAGGTGAGCACTCACCATTAGGACACGCCATGCAGGAGGACAGATGGCAGCCAGTGAGCGCTCTCCTCAGTCTGGTCACTGTGAGGTAAGGAAAGCGTTCATTGGCCAGCGTCTCTCCCTGCATGACACGCCCCCTTTTTGATCTCCTGCACTTCGCGCCCCGCTCTCTCCCCGGCGTTCCATGATTACAGGAGGGAGTGAGAGGGGCCCGATCCTGCATGATACCGTGCCTGCCTCCAGGGCCCCCCCTCCACCTCTGGGCCCCGGAGCAGTGCCATCAGCAGTATGTCCAACCCTGGCTGGGGGCCCCTAGGCAGCTGCCTAGTCTGCCTGCCCCTAACGCCGGCCCTGCCTGCTCCATCGTGGTATGCTTCCAGAACCATTGGCAGATCTTGTCTTGGGACCACTATCTGCCAGACCAGCTCGTGAGTGCGTGGGTCAATATTCCTACATCACAGCTTACCGTCATAGATAAACAGTTTGCCTTTCTCTTTCCACAGCCTCTTGTGGAGCATTTGGACTAGGGTGCGAATCGGCTTGCGTCAGCAGTTCCTTGACCAGATGGACTGCTGGGTCACTGTCCTGTGTCTCGGCCCATCCATAATGAGGCAATGGGTTCAGCGTAGCTTCTTGCTTGTCCTTACGCCTGAACCTCACATAATGGGAATACTGAGTTGCCCCGGGGCATTGGAAAACTGGTAGCTCTATTTCTTCGAGTTCTTCCGAATCTTCTCCCATCTCTGGTAAGTAAGGCATCCTGGACAGCGCATCGGCATTCTTGCGCCCTGCCCGGTACTTGATTGTGATTTCATAATTGGACAATCGGGCCATCCATCACTGCTCCAAAGCACCTAGTTTTGCCGTCTCCAGGTGTGTCAGTGGATTGTTGTCTGTGAAAACTTTGAATCTTGCGGAGGCCAGGTAGTGTTTGAACCATTCTGTTACCACCCAGACTATGGTGAGGAACTCCAGCTTAAAGGAACTATAATTTTCAGGGTTCCTTTCTGTGGGGCGAAGCTTCCTGCTGGCGTAGGCAATTACCCTCTATTTGCCTTTCTGTACCTGGGACAGTACTGCTCCCAATCCCACGTTGCTGGCAACCATGAACAGCACAAATGGTTGGTCGTACTCTGGGTAGGCCAGTACCTCATCTCCCGTGAGAGCCAACTTCAACCGGGTGAAGTATCCTTCCAGCCTGTCGTTCCAGTTAAACGGGGTATTCTTACCCTTGGTTTTCTTAGATTGGCCCACTAACAGGTCTTGCAGTGGTGTGGCTATCTTGGTAAAGTCTTTAATAAATCTTCTGTAATAGCCTACCAACCCGAGGAACTGTCGGACTTCATGGAGGTTACTGGGTTTCGGCCAGTTCTTGATCACGGTGACGTTGTCTGAGTCTGGGGCCACTCCTTCACTCCTTCAGAGCTCACAACATGTCCCAGGTACTGTACTTTGGATTTCAACAGGTGACATTTAGATGGTTTTACCTTCAAGCCATAGTTGGACAGGGCTTCAAACACCTCGGCCAGGTGCTTCAGGTGATCTTCATATGTCTTGGAGAAGACAATGACGTCGTCCAGGTACAACAAGACAGTTTCGAAGTTCTTGTGCCCGAGACAGCACTCCATCATTCTTTGCAATGTCCCTGGGGCGTTGCACAGTCCAAACGGCATGTAATTAAATTCAGCGAGACCCATTGGTGTTGTGAAAGCCGTTTTTTCCTTATCCGCCTCTGCTACGGGAACCTGCCAATACCCAATAATGAGATCCAAGGTAGAGAAATAGTTAGCAGATTTTAAAGCAGCAAACGACTGTTCAATTCTGGGTAATGGGTAGGCATCCTTATGTGTAAAGAAATGGCCGGAGCAAGGCCGTCCACCCCCCCCTCACCCAAGGCCTGGGCGGAGGTCAACATGACAGTGGTTTGGAGGTGGGTATTTAGGGTAATTAAGGGGAGGGTTAGTAGGGCCGTGGGTATTATAGGGCTAGTTAGGGGTGGGGCCTGTCAGTTCCCGCTCTCTGAACCCCTGAAGCAAGCTTCACTCACCATGTCTGCCTTAGACAGGGTTCTGGAGGGCCTCAAGGCTGCGGCGGCTTTGCATCCTGATGGCTGGCTTGAGGTGCAGGTTTCCGGGATCCTCGGTGGTGGCGCGGTGGCGGCAGCGGTTTCACCGCTGGAGCAGTGTTCCCGGCGGTGCAGGCCCCCGGAGCGGCTGTCGCCCTCCAGAGACCCACCAGGCCGGGCGCCGGTGAGTTCCAGGGCCAGCAGGCCCTGGCCTGGGAGGAATCCTACTGCCAGGCGGGCCCCGTCGGCCCCATCGGCGGCTGCTAGGCCTCCGTCACGTGGTGGAAAGGGGATGGAGCCGGCACGAGCCGGGCAGCGTGCAGGGCCCAGCAGTTCGGGAGGATGCAGCGGCGATGCTCCTGTCGTTCGGTCTGCCTCTTCACTCCGGAGCAGCGTGGGAGTCGCAGATGGGGTGGACGGCTCAGGGCCGGTTCATTCACCGTCGGCAGGGAGCTTTCCTGCGCACTTGGATCCCAGCGGCGGTGCGTCCCCGGTGCCTGGGCTGGCATTTGGCGATCGGTGGGGCTCAGCAGGATCATCAGGACAGGCAAGTACTCCAGTCGGAAGTGGAGTGGCACCCCTTTCTTCAGCGGCAGCGCAAGACCCTTCGTCCGAGGCGCACAGTTCACGCCAGATTTCACCAAGGCCGGAGTTCGGGCTGCAGGGACGTCTGGAGACCGCTATTCCGGCTGGAGGGGTCACAGCCTCCTCGCAGCCTGGTGAGTGTACGTCTGTGTCTAGTCTATGTCTAGTCTATGTCCTCAAAATGTTTCCGTACAGGTTGCTGGTGGTACGCGGGGTAGTGTGTCTGGTGCGGATGTGGCTAGTGGGTCTGCTTTTGTGGAGGGTGCAGGTGTGCGGGAAGTGTTAGATAATGTGCGGGATTTGTTAGCTAGGTTGGATAGAGGTTTGTTTGAGCAGAGGCAGCTGGCTGCGTGGGTAGTCCCTTGCGGGCCCCCGTTGGGTGTTTTGGCAACAGCGGCATTGCTGGTGTCTCCGGTTTCCGTGTCGGTTCAGACGGAAAAGGAGAAGGAATGCAGGGTGCATCTGGATGATAGGGCACACGGAGAGGTCTACGTCTGTTTTGAGGGTCCTTTGGGGGCCCATCTTAAAAAGGAGGTAAAAGAAAAGATTGGTAAGGATGAATATGTTGAGATATTTTCGTTGCTTCCTCTAGAGAAATTTCATTTGGACAAGGGCAAAAAAGAGGATAGCAAAAAGGAAGATGAGGAAAAGTGGAGGTGGCGTCTGATCCCGCAGACGTTTACCAATTGGCTTCAAGCGTTTGCTATTTTAGCCAGTGTGATTGCGGAAAAGGCGCCGGAGAACTGCGCAGGGTTATTTTGTTACATGGACTCCATCGGCGAAGCCTATCAGGTTTATGGAGGGCAGGCGTGGCTTCGGTATGATGAGCAAATTAGACAGCGTAAAGCTATTCGGCCCACCATCAGAAGGACATCGGGTTATGGTTGAGGGTCATGGCGAAGTATAAGTTCAGGCATTCCTTTCACGGGGGATCCGGAACCTCTACTCAGGCTAACCAAGCCGGTGGGTCAGGTTCTTCAGGTCAATCGGGTAATTCGGGAGGGCTTAAACCGGGCTTATGCTGGCAGTTCAATGATGGTCAATGCAAGTTTGGGGCCAACTGCAAATTTAAGCATCTTTGCTCCCATTGCAGTGGCTCCTCTCATGGGGCCACAAAATGTTGTAAAAAAGGCAAGTCCAAGACAGGGGCTGGTAATGCCCAAGGGGGTGACTCCAGTGAAGTTGGAAAAGATGGCCCCTTATCTAAGTAGATACCCCGATAAGGACAAGGCGGAATTGTTGCGTTCAGGTTTTAAGGACGGTTTCGTTATACCGGCGCCTAATTTTGTTGTGCCACGGGTGGTTAAAAATTTATGCTCAGCTCTGTTGCACAGTGCGGTGGTTATGGAAAAATTAAGCAAGGAAGTGTCGTTGGGTCGTATGGCGGGCCCATTTGAGGTTCCACCATTGACTGACTTAGTGGTTTCACCGTTGGGTGTCGTGCCCAAGAAAGAATCTGGAAAATTTCGGCTGATTCATCATTTATCCTATCTGCGGGGGTTGTCCGTTAATGACGGTATTGCACCGGAGCTTTGCTCCGTGGTATATGTGTCTTTCGATGAAGCAGTGTCTTGGGTTCGTAGGTCCGGCAAGGGGGCGCTATTGGCTAAGACGGACATTGAATCAGCGTTTCGTTTGTTGCCGGTTCACCCAACCAGTGTTAGATTGCTGGGTTGTTTTTGGAATGGGGTTTTTTTGTTGACAGGTGTTTACCAATGGGTTGTTCGCTGTTGTGTGCTTTATTTGAGTCATTTAGTTCATTTTTGGAATGGGTGGTTCGTGATGTGTCCAGTTGTGATTCTGTCATTTACTACCTGGATGATTTTTTGTGCGTCGGCCCAGCAGGGTCTGACCGTTGTCTCAGGTTGTTGAACGCGGTTCAGTGGGTGGCTAATCTTTTCGGTGTTCCTTTAGCTCCTGGTAAAGCGGAGGGCCCTGACACGTGTCTTTGTTTTTTGGGCATTGTTATTGACACGGTACGGTGGGAGTTTAGGTTGCCGATTGAGAAGGTGCAGGGTCTTCAGGCCGAAATGGCCTGGGCCTGTCGCTTGAAAAAATTGTCATTGCGTGAGGTTCAGTCATTGTTGGGGAAGCTTAATTTTGCTTGTCGTGTTTTGCCTATGGGGAGAGTTTTCTCCAGAAGGTTGGCTAGTGCTACGGCTGGAGTTCGGGCCCCTCATCATTTTATCAGATTGTCGGCTGAGCTGAGGGAGGATTTGGCAGTCTGGAATACGTTTTTGTCAGATTATAATGGACGCTCCTTGATTATGGAGGATGTGATTGACAGCTATGTTGGAGTTGTTCACGGACGCTGCAGGTGGGATTGGTTTTGGAGCGTATTTTCGGGGCCAGTGGTGTGCGGAACACTGGCCTGAGGCTTGGATTGCTGCAGGTTTGGTCAGGAATATTGCATTGTTAGAGATTTTTCCCATCCTGGTGGCGGTCCATTTATGGAAAAAGGACTTTCGTGACAAGCGTGTGCACTTTAATTGTGATAATATGGGTGTTGTATGCGCTCTCAATGGGCTTACGGCGTCGTCACCCCAGGTGGTGCATGTTCTAAGGCAGTTGGTTTTGCCATGTTTGGCGTTGAATACCCATGTGAAGGCATCCCATGTGCCGGGTTCACGGAATTCCATTGCTGACTCTCTTTCTCGTTCACAGTTTGACCGTTTCCGGTCGCTGGCCCCGGAAGCAGAAGTCGTCGGCTTGAAATGCCCTGCGGAGCTTTGGCAGGTGGTATTCGGTACGCTGGCTCCTAGGACTTGGGAGGCTTATCAGGCGGTGTGGTTGTCTTGGGAGGGTGTATTGGCAGAAGGGCATTATGGGACAAGTGTGCAGGATCAGGTGGGAGCATTGTTATCCTGGTTAAGTGTGGGGGCGTCTGAAGGGTGGTCAGTGGCAAAGGTGTCACGTACTCTGGCAGCCCTAGCCTTTGGTTTTAAATTACGAGGGCAGAGAGATTTGTCCAAGGTCTTTTTGGTAAAACAGGCTGTTAAAGGTTTTCGTAGGAGTCGTGGTCAAGGGGATACTAGGCAGCCGGGTTTCTTTTGCCTTGTTAGAACAATTGGGAGGGGTCTTGCCTTCGGTATGTACATCGGATTTTGAATGCCGTCTATTCAGGTTGGCTTTTTGGTTTGCCTTTTTGGGGGCGCTTAGGCTGGGGAACTGGTGTCTCCCAGTAAACGCATGATGGGGTGTATTTTAGCGAAAGATGTGTTGTTGTCTTCCGATTGTGTGGAATTTTTGTTACGTAGGTCTAAAACCGATCAGGAAGGTCGGGGTCAGAGGGGGGTATTGGGTAAGGTTGCCAGTTTGACAATGTGTCCGGTGAGTTGTTTGGCTGACTTTTGTAGACTGAGGCCTAATCTCGATGGGGCCTTGTTGTGTCATGCCGATGGTACGTTTTTGTCTAGATATCAATTTACTGTGGTCTTCAAGAAGGCGATTCAATTATTAGGGTTGGATAATTCGTGTTTTGCACCTCACTCTTTTCGGATTGGGGCAGCAACAGAGGCCGCATTGGGCGGTTTGGGGGGTGAGGTCATTCGGCGAATTGGTCGGTGGCAGTCCAATAGGTATCGCAGTTATGTTAGGCCGCACCGGGTGACTGCAGAGCGTTAATGCCTCATGAACTGTTGGTACTTGCATGTTTTGTTTGGGTTTTTTCTGAGTTGTTGTGTTTTGTTTTTTCAGGGTCTCCGCCGGTATTGGTGTGGATCTTCGGTCATTTGTTCGTTCATTGGGGAGCTTTGCGTGCCGACGTGCAGAAGGAGGGTAGACAACTTGGTTTTGAACGGACGGTGGCTGTGGTACGGTGGCTTGGTTTTAGGGGAATGCTATGGAGCAGGGTTTTATGGGAGGTGCACAACAGTGTGAGTTTGGATAGGGCACCGGATATTTTGGTTCTGCACGCCGGGGGGAACGATTTGGGGGTGCGGCCTTTCGGGAATTGGTTAGGGATATCAAGCAGGATTTGTTACGGTTGTGGGTTTTGTATCCCAGCCTAACTGTTGTTTGGTCGGAAATTGTGCCGCGTACTCGTTGGCGGAACATGCGGTCTTGTGTCAAGATTAACAATGCCAGGGTGAAGGTGAACAGGGCAGTGTCGTCTTTCGTGTCCCGGAATGGGGGTGTAGCCGTTCGGCATTTTGAATTGGAGACTGGTGAAGGGCCCCCCCACACCACTGGGCCCTGGGCTACCGCCCATATTGACCCTCTGATAATCCGCCCCTGAACACACATCCTCATTGTACCATCCTTCTTCCTCACAAGGACTAATGGTGCTGCCCAGGGGCTACAACTATATCTGATTACCCCAGCCTCCTTCATCTCTCATAACATACTTTTGGCACATTGGTGGCCTGTACCTCTCTTTAATGGGCGGATGATTTCCCGTGGGGATATGATGTTGAACCCCCTTTACCTGCCCAAAATGTAGTGGGTGTTTGCTGAATACCCGCTCATACTCATGAACCACCCGGTAAGCCCCTTGTTTTTGGTGTAATGGGGTAGAGTCAGTGCCCACGTGTAATTTCTGACACCAATCTTCTAATTGTCCTGCAGAGCCATTATCCTCTGCCTGGTTGCACAGGACCAAGGGTTCTGTTGCCTGCATTGCATTATTATCAACAGTAAACAGTTTGGCAAGTGTGGCATATCTGGTTAAGTGGCCCTCTTTCTCTCCACAGTTAAGGACAAGTACTGGTACCCTCCCCTTCAACATCAACCATGCCGCGGGCTGTCAGGATTGAGGGCCTACTATCTAAATACACAGGTTCCACCAGGGCCTGGTAGTCTTTACCTCTGAGGCCTATTGCTACCCGACACCATATTAACATTTCACTCCTGGGGGGTATTGCAATGGAGATCGGATCACTCACTGTGACACATCCAATTTCTCCACCAGATAATTCTACCTGTTGTCTCTGCATCAGAGCTCTGATTTCTTTCTGTAGGACACGTTGCCCACTGGAACCAGCAGTTTCGGCCACCTGTAGTAACAACACAATAACCTCGGCAAGACAATTTTCAATGACATTAGTACCAATGGTCATCATAGGGTTACATTCATGTCGATCAATATCAGCAATCACCATTCCTTGGGCCTTCAATTCTACCCGCCCCACCTTAATGGTGACCTCTTTGTACCCCACCTGTGGCAAAGGCTGACCATTTCTGGCAACTATTGTTAAATCAGTATCTGGGCCACGGGTAATGTCTGTGTCAGCCCAGTATTGTTTAGATAGGATGTAAGGCATAGTCGTTACCTGAGAACCAGTGTCCAATAAAGCGTTCATCGGGATGCCGTCGATCACAATGGGGAGGATCGGTCGTCCTCCGACGTACTTGACTCGCCAACTTTGTGGGCCTGGTCGTCTTATTCCTGGGGGTTGGCCCTCTGCCCCAGGGGTCGCTCATTTAAATGACAGTACCTTGCAATATGTCTATCCATGACATACAAAGCCATCCACAACCTGTCTCCTTCATACACCTGTGACCTCGTCTCCCAGTACTTTCCTGCACGCAACCTCCGATCCTCACAAGATCTCCTTCTCTACTCCCCTCTTATCTCCTCTTCCCACAGTCACATACAAGATTTCTCTCGAGCATCACCCCTACTCTTGAACTCTCTACCACAACATATTAGACTCTCACCTACCATCGAAAACTTCAAAAAGAACCTGAAGACCTACCTCTTCCGGCAAGCCTACAACCTGCAGTAACCACCGATCGACCAAACCACTGCACGACCAGCTCTATCCTCACCTACTGTATCCTCACCCATCCCTTGTAGATTGTGAGCCCTTGCAGGCAGGGTCCTCTCTCCTCCTGTACCAGTTGCCTCCTCCTGTACCAGTTGCGACTTGTATTGTTCAAGATTATTGTACCTGTTTTTATTATGTATACCCCTCCTCACATGTAAAGCACCATGGAATAAATGGCACTATAATAATAAATAATAATAATAATAATATGTCCTGCTTGGTTGTAGCGGCACAGATGGGTCGTCTGTCCTGATGATAGCGATCGTTATCTCTTCTTCTGGTCGGCGGAATCCTCTTTGGTCTTCGCCAGGGGACGTCCCCAGAGCTGGCAGCCAGCTTGATCTTTTCTTTCTGAGATTCTTGCAAGGACTGCACGGTCCTGGCTAGTGCAGCTACGTTTTTTGTCAGTTCCTGTACCTGGAGGCGTAGTCCTGTGGAAGGATCATCATCCAGGATCTGTGCGTCAGCCTCAATGGGGACCTGGGGATATAATGCCACCTCCTGGTGGTACTTGAGGGCTGGATACCTAGGGGGCACTGGGCGGCTGGGCTGAGGTTCGTGCAGCACCCGGATGGCCCTGTCTTTAAATTGCGCAAAGTCCAGGTCAGGGTTTTGCAAGGCCAGGATGCGTAGCTGGGTCCTGTGGTGCTGGACAGGAGTCCCACAATGAACTGCTCCTTTAAGAGCTTGTCTCCATCCTGTACGCTGTTAGGGTCAACTTGTTTGATGGCCCGCAGTGCCTCCAGTAGATTAAGGGCATAGTCCCGTATGCTATCCTGTGTTCTCTGCTTGCATCTGAAAAACTTCATTTTGATTTTTGCAACAGTGCGGGTGTCAAAGGTGATTTTAAGTTTGGCAAAGATTTGCTGCACAGTCCCTTTTTCTATATCTAGCCAGGATTTTACCTCTCATACTGCTGCGCCAATTAGTTGTCCAATTAGAATGCTGACTTTTTGATACTCTGTCTGAGGATATACTTCAAATAGGCTGCAGAACCTTTCCTTAAAGTCACTCAGTGTATGGGACTCCCCAGAATATTGTGGAAGCCAGGCCACTCCTGGTATATAGGGCACAGATAGCGGCATTACGGGAGCAGTTACTGCGGTGGGGTCCGGTGGCATTATGGGGCCTGCGGCTGTGACCGCCGCCAATTCTCCTCCCGGCTCAGACATGGCTCTTCCCCCTTGCTAACCTGGTAACAGCCTGGGTCTCCTCTTCGGAGTCTGCAGCGGTTCCTCCGGTGCTCCATCCAGCACATTGCGGCGCCCTCACTTCTGGCTTCGCTGTATGGCATCTTCACTTCCAGCTCCGCCCACAATGGCACACCCCTCTTTTCCTGTGCTCCTCACTGTGCTCCTTCTGGTAGCTGTTGGCGGTTATTTTTAAAACAAAGTGCGCGCACCATGTGATGCAGTGATGGCGGCAGCTATGGTGTGACGCAGTTATGGCGATGTTTTGATGGCGGTGTTTTATAAACCCATTAAAGTCTCTGGCATACGTCTTATTAAAGTCTCTCTTTTAAGTACAGTCGCTTAGGCGCACAAGACCCACTTCAAAGGGTCAGTCCATCCTGTTCGTGATGCCAAGTTGAGTCGCCCGTCAGGGCCGTGGGGTACTCGGTATCGGGTCCGGTCGCAATTAAGGGGTGGTCACGGTGGCAGTGACCCGGTCCGTGGCCCTGGGCGCCCAAGTAAAAGGGACGGTTTTTAAAGGGGTTGTGGAAATAAGGAAAGTTCGTGACGCCACCTGTGGTTCTCGGTCAGAGGTGACCGACGCTGCTTAAAGGGGTCCTTTGTGGTTGATGGTGCTGTAGCAAAGATGGTGTCGCTTCCCACAGGTGAAGCGGTGTCCCAAGGGCTCCCGGTGTATTTGGCTGGGATGGTGAATGCCGCAAATAATTGGAGGACACAGGGTTGCAGTCTTTACCAGGTTTACTGAGATGGTATTGAGCCTCAGTCCAGGGTACCGGTAACAGGCGTAGCTGAAGTCCAGGCAGCCTGAAGACAGGTGGAAATCCCCTTGACAGGTCAGTTTGGGAGCCTTCCACTATGCGCTGGTTTGTGGTCCCTTGCTGCCTGTAGCTCTCTAACAAGGCTCTCTTTCTTCCCTGTCCAGGGACAGTTCCTGCACGGTAGGCAACTTGAGCCGTCTCTTTTGGGTCTCTGTTCACGGTGACTCTGGACTCTGATTGCTGCTATACTTCAGGTATTATGTGGGCAAGTCCCTTTAAGTTTCCTGACCTCCGGTTCTGCTGTGGGGCTTGTAGTCCCCCTCGGCTTCAGGCTCTCGGTACCCGGTTTCTGCGCTCAGTTTAGAGAGGCCCAGTAGCTGTCTTTTTCTAGCTCCTAAGTACCTCTATGCTCCTTCACTGTCTGCTACCAACTGTCAACTATTTGCTTGTCTGCCTAGCAACTGTCTTGCAACTGACTCATCCTCCTGACCAGAGAGAGCAGCTCCCCTCAAGTCGGGTGTAGAGCTCCCCCTTCTGGCCTGGAGTCAGAATGTGTTGCCTGCCAAAGGGATTCCTCCAGTCTCCAGGCATGGCATTACCCTCCCCGAGAGGAAGGTAATACCACTGTGGTACCTGAACTCCTGGGGTGCCACATTTACACAATCAAATATGCCTATTGCGCTAATGTTCAAGTGAGGAACAGGATGCAGTCTAGACATGTAATGGCCTAGTGGGCAGGGTGAAAAGTGTTTAGTTTTTTAATATAAATAGCATTGTGAAGAAAAAAAATCAACATTTAAAAAAAAAAAATTAGCATATAACTTGATTTCAGTAATAGGTCATTTTCTGATGACACATTTCCTATGAGCTGAAAATATTAACGTAAGGCCTCATATACATAATTTTACATCCAGAAACACCTATACTTCAGCATAAAATCAAAGGCATTCTGACTCAGACCCTATTGACCAATTCATCATTTCTGATTTCTTAAGTCACTTTTCTTTTTTACCTTCTGGTAGTTCTTTATTCAACTTTTTCTTCAAAATGGTGCATGTAGGTTATGAATTTTGTGCAAAGTAAAAAAAATGCCTTTACGTTTGTCTCTAACCATTTTTTTCAATCTTTTAGCACAAAAAGTCTCACATTTCACAAAATGTAGGAAAAAATGTGCCAAAATATCTGGCGTACATAAAATCCCTCATGGGGGCATCTGCATCAAAAACTATTTGAAAAAAGTGCAAATTCAATAATGAATCAGACCATGAGTGTTTGTATGTAAATGTGCTCTAATATGGGCAACTATAATTATTATAATAATAATTATTATTAATAATAATATATATATATAATTGTCTAAGGGGTACTTCCGTTTTTCTTTCGGCAACCTCCGTCATGGATATTCATTCGCTGATTGGTCTCGCCAGCTGCCTGTCATGGCTGCTGCGAACAATCAGCGCACGGGCACAGTCCGATTAGTCCCTCCCTACTCCCCTGCAGTCAGTGCCCGGCACCTGCTCCATACTCCCCACAGTCACCGCTCACACAGGGTTAATGCCAGCGGTAACAGATCGTGTTATGCCGCAGGTAACTCACTCTGTTACCGCCGCTATTAACCCTGTGTGACCAAGTTTTTACTATTGACACTGCCTATGCAGCGTCAATAGTAAAAAAATGTAATGTTTAAAATAATAAAAAATAAATAAAAATCATTATATACTCACCTTCCGCCACCTTTCCCGCATGCAAGCTGCAGGTTCCGTTGGCAAGGATGGTATGCGCAAAGGACCTGCCATGACGTCACGGTCATGTGACCGCGATGTCATCACAGGGCCTTCGCGCCTGCACGAGAAGGACCTGCCATAATGTCACGGTCATGTAGCTGGGCAATATACTACGTGACTGGCCAATATACTATGTGGCTGGGCAATATACTACGTGACTGGCCAATATACTACGTGGCTGGACAATATACTATGTGGCTCTGTGCTGTATACTACGTCGCTGTGCAATATACTACATGGCTCTGTGCTGTATACTACGTCACTGGGCAATATACTACGTAACTGGGCAATATACTACGTGGCTGGGCAATATACTACATAACTGGGCAATATACTACGTGGCTGTGCAATATACTACGTGGTTGGCCAATATACTACGTGGACATGCATATGCTAGAATACCCAATGCGTTAGAATCGGGCCACCATCTAGTAATAATAATAATTGTGATTGGTGGATCTTGTTAAATACTGTATATAGAGCTGTTACCTTCCATTGTAATGCTGACTGTGATGATAATGATACTGCTGTAAAGCCATCTGTACAGAATAGAACAAATATTAGGCTTAACAACCAGTTTGAAAAGTGCAAGTTTCTTAAGTTTTTACATAGATAGATATGGGATAGATAGATAAATAGATAGATAGATAGATAGATAGATAGATAGATAGATAGATAGATAGATAGATAGATGCAGCGCCCCAGAGTCCTGGTCGTTCCAGTACTGTTGCTCTGCCACTAAGGGGAGTGATGGTACGTCTGATGGCACTAAAGGAGTTCACCTGACCAGGTATCACACACACACTACACTTCACACTCCGGCCACCAGGGGGGGTGGTTCTATCTATTAGGCCACTCCTCACACTTTGGTAAAACTGGGGGTTGGACAGGAAGTTAGGCAGAAAGGAGCTGGGAAGAGCTCGAGAGAGGATCTGCCAGGGGTGGGATCCTGGCAGAGCCCTAGAACAACAGACAGAGTGTTACGGAGCTGTGCCTGTGCCTTAAAGCGGCAGACTCCTAAGAAAGGACAAGAAGCGAGGTTTATTGTGAAGAGTGAGGAACGGGAATACAGCAAAGAGGTGATAGAACCAGAAGGAGTAGTGCCACCAGATCAGCAACATCCTTCTGAGGCGCAAAGCCAGCGGCCGGAACGCCGAGAAAGTAAGAGACTTTAAGCATTACTTCAAACCAACGGCAGGGCAGCTAATTATAGGTTAGCTGTCTCACCTAAAACACCTAAGCAGACAACGGAGGCAGTTGTGGGAGAGGGGCGACTCTAGGGTCCCGGAAGAACTCAAGGCCTACCCCGTCATACGGGTGCGTCCTAGCCATATCACCTGGGGGACGGAGAGAAGAACATCAGAAACAGACACAACAGTTGTGAGGACTATCCCGTGGTGCTCAGCAGGGAGGGACTACAACACACAGGCGCTAGAAGGTAGATACTGATTCCCACCTGCAAAAGGGAACTCTGGATGTGCCATCGGACCGGCCGGTCTCAGCCAGCCCTGTTAACAGTCCTCTGGATTGGGGATCTCGAAGCCTTCAGTAAAGAGGTAAAGAGACTGCAACCCTGTGTCCTCGTTATTTCATCGCACCACGCACCTACACCTTTCATTGGACGCCCTTTAGCAGGGTCACGGACTGGGTCTAGCCACCGTGACAATCCCAGAACTGAGACAGAGAGGCCCGGTACCGGGTACCCCTCGGCCCTGCGACAGTGGGGGCGCTCCAACTTGGCGTCACGAACAGGATCTACTCAAGCCTGAAGAATCAGGTCATGTGTGCCTTGGAACTGTGATTTATTGTGCTTGGACTGTGATTTATTGCAAAGACTGTGTGCTGCTACTACCGCCAAAAGTTCCCGCCACAGTTCGCCCTCGCAGTGCACGGAGGGAGGAGCCATAGCTTCGTGGGCGGAGCAGGCCAAAAAGAACGTGGAACAAGAAAACGTGCCGATCCCGGAAGAGGAACCCTGACCTCCAGCAGGTTAGTAAGAGGGAGGAACGGCCATGTCTGAATCAGGAGGAGCAGAGGTGGCGGTCGCAGCCATAGATTCAGAGGCAGCTCCGGTCCCCGTGGCGGACGTAGCCGCGGCCCTTATACCACCACCGGTTGCCGCAGAGCCTGCCGCCCCCCCCAGCCAGCCAGAGACTTCCACGACTACAACGGCCATAATGCCCTTCTCCATGCCGTACCTACCTGGAGCAGCCTGGCTCCCGGGATACTCTGGAGAATCACATACATTAACTGACTTTAAAGAAGGGATCTGCAGCCTGCTTGAGTTCTATCCCTTGACAGAGCCTCAGAAAGTTCATATGATAACAAACCAACTCTTTGGGGCGGCTCTGAGAGAAGTGAAGTCCTGGCCCGCCGCGGATAAGGGAACTGCACAGCAGGTTTTTGCAAAGCTTAAAGCCTCCTTTGACACCCGCACCGCTACAGAAATTAAGTTGACTTTCTATGGGTGCAAACAGAGGCCACAGGATAGCTTATGGGACTATGCCCTTAACCTACAGGAGGCGCTGCGGGCCATCAAGCAGAGTGCCCGCGGCAGCATGCAAGATGAAGATAAACTCCTAAAAGAGTGGTTCATTGAGGGACTCCTGTGCAGTCACCAAAGGGGCCAACTGCACTTCCTGGCCATGCAGAATCCAGACCTGGATGCCTCAGTCGCCGCCGAGGCCGATGCCCAGATCCTGGAGGACGACTCCCCTGCAGGACTACGCCTCCAGATGCAGGAGCTGACTAAGAGCGTTGCTGCCCTGGCCCGGACCGTGCAGTCCCTACAGGAGGCCCCCAAGGAGAAGATCCAGCTGGCCTCCAGACCGGAGGATGTCCCCTGGATGCGGCAGAGGAGGACTCCACCGACCAGAGGCAGGGACGATGATCGCTTTCATCAGGACGGACGACCTATCTGCCGCCGCTGTCATCAGGTGGGCCACCTTGCAAGGTACTGTCATTTAAACGAGCAACCCCTGGGGCAAAGGGCCAACCCCCAGGAGTAGGACGATCAGGCCCGCAGCATTGGAGAGCCAAATACATTGGGGGGCGACCAGTTCTTCCAATTGTGATCGACGGTATCCCCATGAACGCTTTGCTGGACACTGGCTCTCAGGTGACGACTATGCCTTACGTGCTTTATAAGCGTTATTGGGAGGACACCGATATTACTCGTGGCCCCGATGATGATTTCACCATAATAGCCAGTAATGGTCAGCCATTGCCACAAGTGGGGTATAAAGAGGTCACCATCAAAGTGGGTCGGGTGGAATTGAAGGCCCAAGGGATTGTAATTGTTGACATTGACCGCCGTGAATGTAATCCCATGATGACTATCGGTACCAATGTTATAGAAAATTGTCTTGCAGAAGTTATTGTCTTGTTACAAAAGGTAGCAGAAACTGCTGGCTACAGTGAGCAACACGCCCTGCAAAAAGAAATCAGGGCTCTGATACAGAGACAACAGGTGGAGTTGACTGGTGGTGAAATTGGTCGTGTCACCGTGAGTGATTCAAACCCCATTGCGATACCCCCCAGGAGCGAGATGTTAATATGGTGTCGGGCAGCCATAGGCCTCAGGGGTAAAGACTACCAGGCCCTGGTAGAACCCGTATATTCAGACAATAGACCTACTCTCCTAACAGCCAGGGGGGTGGTTGACGTCCGCAAAGGGAGGGTGCCAGTATGTGTCCTCAACTGTGGGGAGGAGGAGGTCCACCTCACCAAATATGCCACACTCGCCAAACTGTTTACTGTCAATAATAGTGTGATGCAAACACCTGGACCCTTGGCCCCGTCCAACCCAGAGGAGGGCAACGGTTCTGCAGGGCACCCGACAGATTGGTGTCGGGAGTTGCATGTGGGCACTGACTCTACCCCATCCCACCAGAAACAGGGGGCCTACAGGGTGGTTCATGAGTACGAGCGGGTATTTAGCAAACACCCCTTAGATTTTGGACAGGTAAAAGGGATCCAACATCATATCCCCACAGGAGACCATCGACCCATAAAAGAGAGATACCGTCCTGTACCCCCAGCTCATTACCAGTGTGCCAAATACATGTTGCGAGAAATGAAGGAGGCTGGGGTGGTGAGAGACAGTTGTAGCCCCTGGGCAGCTCCATTAGTCCTCGTTAAGAAGAAAGATGGCACAATGAGGATGTGTGTTGATTATAGGCAGTTGAATCGCGTTACACATAAGGATGCATACCCACTGCCCAGGATAGAGGAGTCCCTGGCTGCTTTAAAATCTGCTAACTACTTCTCTACCCTAGATCTCACCAGTGGGTACTGGCAGGTTCCCGTGGCAGAGGCAGACAAAGAGAAGACGGCCTTCACGACACCGATGAGTCTCTGCGAATTCAACTATATGCCCTTCGGATTGTGCAATGCCCCAGGGACGTTCCAGAGGATGATGGAATGCTGTTTAGGGCACAAGAACTTTGAAACCATACTGCTGTATCTGGATGATGTCATTGTCTTTTCTAAGACCTATGAAGATCATCTGAAGCACCTGGCCGAGGTGTTTGAAGCCCTGTACAACTTTGGCTTAAAGGTGAAACCTTCCAAATGCCATCTGCTGAAACCCAAAGTGCAGTACCTAGGCCATGTGGTGAGTGCCGAAGGAGTGGCCCCAGACCCCGACAAGGTTACGGTGATTCAGGACTGGCCGAAACCCAGCAACCTCCATAAAGTCCGGCAGTTCCTCGGGTTGGTAGGCTATTACCGGAGGTTCATTAAGGACTTCACCAAGAAGGCCACGCCATTGCAAGACCTGTTGGTGGGCCAATCCAAGAAGACCAAGGAAAGAATACCCCATTTGATTGGAACGAGGGACTGGAAGGATCATTCACTTGCTTGAAGTCGGCACTGACGGGAGAAAAGGTACTGGCCTATCCTGAACATGACCAACCGTTTGTGCTGTATACGGATGCCAGCAATGTCGGGTTGGGAGCCGTGCTGTCCCAGGTTCAGAAAGGCAAGGAGAGAGTAATCGCTTACTCCAGCAGGAAGCTTCGTCCCACGGAAAGGAACCCTGACAACTACAGTTCCTTTAAGCTGGAATTCCTTGCCATCGTCTGGGCAGTGACAGAGAGGTTCAATCACTACCTGGCCTCGGCAAAATTCACCGTCTTCACGGATAACAATCCACTGATGCACTTGGACACAGCCAAACTCGGGGCCTTGGAACAGCGGTGGATGGCCCGGCTGTCTAACTACGACTTCACCATCAAGTACCGGGCAGGACGCAAGAATGCGAATGCCAATGCCTTGTCCCGGATGCCCAATTTGCCAGAAATGGGAGAGGACCCGGGGGCACTTGAAGAGGTAGAGCTGCCCACGTTCCATCGCCCCAAAGCCACTCAGTGCTCCCATCATGTGAAGAACAGGCACAAGAACAAACAGGATACCACGCTGAATCCCCTGCCCCATCACGGATGGGCAGAGACCCAGGATGGTGACCCCGCGGTCCGTCGGGTGAAAGAGCTCCTGACGCAGGCAGGTTTACATCCCGGCCCGGATGATCCACAGGAAACACAACAGCTGTGGAAGGGGAGAAGCAAACTGTTTATTCACGATGGTAAGCTGTGCCGGAGAAGCATCGACCCACGCACTCATGAATTGGTATGGCAGATAGTGGTGCCAAGGCGAGATGCGCCCATGGTTCTGGGAGCCTACCACAATGGAGCCGGACACTTCGGATGGAGGAAGCTGGAGAGGCTACTCCGAGGGAGGTTCTATTGGATTGGCATGAAGAGAGCCATCGAGAAGTGGTGTCGGGAGTGTGGTCCGTGTAGCCTATGCAGAAAGGACCGTGATAGCCAATGGGCTCCTTTGCAGCCCATCATCACCAAACGGCCGCTCGAACTGGTCGCGCTGGATCATGTGAAGCTGACACCTAGCCGGTCGGGCTATATCTGCGATCTTACCATCGTAGATCACTACTCCAGATTTTTGGTGGTTGTACCTGTCAAGGATCTAACGGCCAGGATGGCCGCCAAAACCTTCCAGCAGTACTTCTGTAGGCCCCATGGGTACCCGGAGAAGGTACTGACCGATCAGGGACCAGCATTCTAGGCAGAGGTGTTCCAGGAGTTCTGCAATCTGTACGGGTGTAAGAAGATCAGAACCACACCGTACCATCCCCAAACCAACGGGATGTGTGAAAAGATGAACCAAGTGGTGATCGACTTACTGAAGACCTTGCCTGTAGAGGAACGGAACCTGTGGCCAACAAAGTTGCCTGACTTGGTGGACATGTACAATCACATCCCAGTTAATTCCACCAACTGCACTCCAGCGTACCTGATGCGAGGAAGATCTAGTAAGTTACCCGTTGATCTGGACATGGGGGTCCTAACCCCCAAAGATACCTCGCCGGATGCAGATTGGGATGCAGAGAGGCAGCAAAGGTACCGCAAAGTGCAGGAATGCGTGTAAAGAAGTCTCGCCCAGGCTAGACAGAAACAAGAAAGAGACTACAACCAGCATGCTCCTGCGATTCCCTTGTCACCCGGTGAGCAAGTACTCAAACGAAAGAGGAGGGTACACAAACTCGATGACCAATGGGAAGCGGAACCGTATACCCTCCTGCCATCCGATTTCGACAACACGAAGGTCTGTCTCATCAGCAAAGATGGAGGGGAAACCTCAACGGCAATATCCAGAGACCACCTTAAAGTATGCCCTGACAAGTTGAGAGAGAGGGAAACAGATCCAGGAACCTCCCAACCTGTAGAAGAGGAGAAGATGATACACACTGTTCTTGGCGATTTTCCCCAGTCTTGGACTCAGATAAATCAGGCCATCGTGGTACCCGTCCTAACGTTCCGCCAACCGAGCCCACCAGAACTAATTGTGGTGCCAGATCATCCAGGCCCGCAATCCCAGCAGATCCCGCCCGATGATGCCATGCCAACCGTTGAACCGGCAAGTCCCCCCTCTGCTATCGGCGAATCTGTCGTACCCACTGTTGGTAGCAGCAGCCCTGAGAGCACCAGCATGCCAGTGCTACCCAGACTCACTAGAAGCGTAGCTAGGAGACAGTGCACTACACCAGCGGTAGCAAGCGTAGCGGGCCCTGTTAGACCAATAGCCACCCCTGCACTGCGGAGATCGACACGCAGCACCAAGAATCAAACTCCACTTCGCTACAAAACTTGTATATTAAGATGTTATATATATTATAACATTATATTGATATTATTGTATATTGAGATATTAATGAGGGCTACTATTTGGTTGAAAATGTTTGTGTATATATCTTTTGTTACAAGTTTAAAAATGGACAATTGAGTAATGGACAGTGAATTGCTCCAAAACTTTCAAAAGGGGACCCCTTTGTTTACCCGGGGTCCCCGCTGTTTCAACCACTGGACTGGGAGTCATAAACTGTGCTTGACCCAAAATTTGCTTAACGTTCAAGTGTCCTCACCTCCCATAAAGGGAAGCATTGTTATATAGTTACTGGTTCATAGCATTTACTTGTTTATAATGTTTCAAAGTTCTGTGTGTTTTCTACTAACATGCGATGTTGTTTTTCTTTTCCCAGTCCGGGAGTACTGGATTTAACCGGGGGGGAGTGCAGCGCCCCAGAGTCCTGGTCGTTCCAGTACTGTTGCTCTGCCACTAAGGGGAGTGATGGTACGTCTGATGGCACTAAAGGAGTTCACCTGACCAGGTATCACACACACACTACACTTCACACTCCGGCCACCAGGGGGGGTGGTTCTATCTATTAGGCCACTCCTCACACTTTGGTAAAACTGGGGGTTGGACAGGAAGTTAGGCAGAAAGGAGCTGGGAAGAGCTCGAGAGAGGATCTGCCAGGGGTGGGATCCTGGCAGAGCCCTAGAACAACAGACAGAGTGTTACGGAGCCGTGCCTGTGCCTTACAGCGGCAGACTCCTAAGAAAGGACAAGAAGCGAGGTTTATTGTGAAGAGTGAGGAACGGGAATACAGCAAAGAGGCGATAGAACCAGAAGGAGTAGTGCCACCAGATCAGCAACATCCTTCTGAGGCGCAAAGCCGGCGGCCGGAACGCCGAGAAAGTAAGAGAATTTAAGCATTACTTCAAACCAACGGCAGGGCAGCTAATTATAGGTTAGCTGTCTCACCTAAAACACCTAAGCAGACAACGGAGGCAGTTGTGGGAGAGGGGCGACTCTAGGGTCCCGGATGAACTCCAGGCCTACCCCGTCATACGGGTGCGTCCTAGCCATATCACCTGGGGGACGGAGAGAAGAACATCAGAAACAGACACAACAGTTGTGAGGACTATCCTGCTCAGCAGGGAGGGACTACAACACACAGGCGCTAGAAGGTAGATACTGATTCCCACCTGCAAAAAGGAACTCTGGATGTGCCATCGGACCGGCCGGTCTCAGCCAGCCCTGTTAACAGTGCTCTGGATTGGGGATCTCGAAGCCTTCAGTAAAGAGGTAAAGAGACTGCAACCCTGTGTCCTCGTTATTTCATCGCACCACGCACCTACACCTTTCATTGGACGCCCCTTAGCAGGGTCACGGACTGGGTCTAGCCACCGTGACAATCCCAGAACTGAGACAGAGAGGCCCGGTACCGGGTACCCCTCGGCCCTGCGACAGTGGATAGATAGATAGATAGATAGATAGATAGATAGATAGATAGATAGATAGATAGATAGATAGATAGATAGATAGATAGATAGATAGTAATAAGGAGATTTGTAAAAAAAAAAAAAAAATGAAAAAAAAATAAATTTTAACATAAAAACCTGATTTAAACAACAGGTAATTTTCTAATGGCGCACTCCCTTTAAATATACATTAGCCAAAAGAAATGAAGTCTGAGGTTGCATCTTGATATTTCCTTTTGTGGAAAAAAGTGTTATATGGTTACATACTGTACAACATCCTGCACAGCAGCAAAGCCTATTTACAACAGCAGTGTTTTATTGCTTTTTTACATTATGACATGTCCTTCTGGTCCCAAGTCTGTCTGCTGTCTGGTGATATATCAGGGAAAGCTGAGAAGCACAGCTGTGGTTACACTAGCAATAGTTGAGACGTAAGGGAGGGAAGACACGTAGAGTCATGACTTATGCCCCATGCTATACATCAGCCTCCCAGTCTACATCCTTGTTAAGTATGACATCACACCTCACACCATTCTTCAGCCAGGACTCCAGTGTAAAAATAAAGCTGTTTTATTGCAGAGGCTTCACCCTAATTCAAAAATTGCACAGGCTGACAGCTACACATATAACATTTCATTGCACAAATTATTACATAGCTGCCAATCACTAATGTTCCCTTGATGTTACTATATTTACATGTAGTGATCATAGTCATTGGGAGACCGTATATGACGGTAGAATTAATTCTATAGAAATTAATTCTTTCTATCGTTGACGGTAATGTAAAGGATCCAAATTTGTAGCAGAGATATCTGCCAACGAAAATACAGTATGCTCCATGCTTATATAGGTTTATTTTCTGTTGCATGTATATGGGTTACGCTGCGGTAGTGCATGTAATTCAGGGACACCACTATGCCACACACCGGACTTACCCTGGCGGGGCATAACTAATCAGCTACCTTGGTGTTTACTGGAGGCTTTAGTGGTGAGATCAGACTAGAGCGGCAGATAGCTGCCAGGTGCCACTTCAGGGTGACATCCGGCATTAGTTGCTTACCCCAGGAGCAGAGACGTTACTTCAGATTCTCAGGCAACGCAGGACGGCCTCTTGGAACAAGTTCAAACAGCACGGCTTCTTGAGACAAATTCCCACAGCATGGCCACTTGGGCAGGTCTGGCCTGGGTATAGAGCCCCCAGGGTGACAGACAGGTACCACCGATGCAACCACGGGGTACAAGTACCGCAGAAGCGGTTTCAGGATTTGGACACCGCCAAAGTGGTCACAGGAAACAAGGACTAACTATGGCGGACTAATGGGAACACAGGATACGGGATACTATGCTAAACGACAAGGGACAGGGGACCTGGCTACATACAGTTGCATACCCACCAACCACCTAACACAGAACTATAGGGATTGTTCAGGCACTTCCCAATAGGGGAGGGTTCCTTTTATACAAGATGTTTCCTTGTAGGTAAACACATTTAGGAAAATACCTCACGGCAGTTGCTGGGAGCATTTACCATGTGCACGCATTGCTCCTTTAAGAACAGGGGAGCAAGCAGAAATGAGAGATGAGGCAGGAACAGGAAGATGCCGCAGGCCAGGGCGGTGAGTAATCCAGCATGCCTGCATGGAGGGAAAAGGGGACAAAGGGCCCTGGAAATGCACTACAATGGGATTTCAGCAAGCCCTGTTGTGAATTCCGTTCTCGGACTCCCTCCTGTGGTCATGAATGGTACTTTGTTTAGTTCTGCTCTTGGACTCCCTCTGGTGGCTTCGAGCTGAACTGCTGGTCACTGAGGTTGGCTTTACCAGCTGCCCTCGTTTATTGCTATGCTGGTTTCCCTATTTAAATCCACTCAGATCGTTACTTCATGCCAGCTGTCAATGTTTCAGTATTGGTTCAGATCTCTCTTGGACTTCTCTGAGGACCTGTCTACTCCAGCAGAAGCTAAGTCTTTGCTAGTTCATTTGTTGTTACTGCTTCCTGAATATATTTCTTAGCACTGCTAAATTCTTGTCCAGCTTGCTATCATGATATTCCCTTGCTAACTGGAAGCTCTGGGGGTGCAGAGTGGCACCTCCACACCGTGAGTCGGTGTGGGGAGTCTTTTTGCTTACTCTGCGTGGTTTTTTGTAGTTTTTTGTGCTGACCGCATAGTTCCCTTCCCTATCCTCTGACTATTTAGTGTAGTCTGGCCTCCTTTGCTAAAACCTGTTTCATTCCTGTGTTTGTGACTTTCCTCTTAACTCACAGTCAATATATGTGGGGGGCTGCCTTTACCTTTGGGGAATTTCTCTGAGGCAAGGTAAGGCTTCTATTTCTATCTTTAGGTGTAGTTAGCTCTTAGGCTGTGAAGAGGCGTCTAGGGAGAGTTAGGTACGCTCCACGGCTATTTCTAGTGTGTGTGATAGGAGTAGGGTTTGCGGTCAGCAGAGTTCCCACTTCCCCAGAGCTAGTCCCGATTTTGAGTTTACTCATCAGGTCTTTCCGGGTGCTCCTAACCACCAGGTCCATAACAGTACAGCTGGCCCACAAAGTGTTAATGCATCTCAAAAGAGGGATAAGAGAAGTTCTGAACCCATTTTTTTTTCTTTGCAGTGTGTTTTGTCTCTCTTTTCCCCTTAACCTCTGGGTGGTTCAGGACTCAGGTGTAGATATGGATATTCAAGGTCTGTCCTCTTGTGTGGATCAACTCACTGCAAGGATACAGAGCATTCAAGATTATGTAGTTCAGAATCCGATGTTGGAGCCTAGAATTCCAATTCCTGATTTGTTTTCTGGAGATAGATCTAAGTTTCTGAATTTCAAAAATAATTGTAAACTGTTTCTTGCTTTGAAACCCCACTCCTCTGGTGACCCCATTCAGCAAGTAAAAATTATTATTTCTTTGTTGCGTGGCGACCCTCAAGACTGGGCATTCTCCCTTGCGCCAGGAGATCCTGCATTGCTTAATGTAGATGCGTTTTTTCTGGCGCTTGGATTGCTTTATGACGAACCAAATTCAGTGGATCAGGCAGAGAAAATCTTGCTAGCTTTGTGTCAGGATCAGGATGAAGCGGAGGTATATTGTCAGAAGTTTAGAAAATGGTCTGTGCTTACTCAATGGAATGAGTGTGCTCTGGCAGCAATTTTTAGAAAGGGTCTTTCTGAAGCCATTAAGGATGTTATGGTGGGGTTCCCTACGCCTGCTGGTCTGAATGAATCAATGTCCTTGGCCATTCAAATTGATCGGCGTTTGCGCGAGCGCAAGGTTGTGCACCATTTGGCGGTGTCCTCTGAGCAGAGGCCTGAGCTTATGCAATGTGATAGAACTCTGACCAGAACTGAACGGCAAGAACACAGACGTCAGAATGGGCTGTGTTTTTACTGTGGTGACCCCACTCATGCTATCTCTGATTGTCCTAAGTGCACTAGGCGGTTCGCTAGGTCTGTCACCATTGGTACTGTACAGCCTAAATTTCTTTTGTCTGTTACTCTGATTTGTTCTTTGTCATCCTACTCGGTTATGGCATTTGTGGATTCAGGCGCTGCCCTGAATTTGATGGACTTGGAGTTTGCCAGGCGCTGTGGTTTTTTCTTGGAGCATTTGCAGTATCCTATTCCATTAAGGGGAATTGATGCCACGCTGTTGGCCAAGAATAAACCTCAGTACTGGACTCAGTTGACCATGTGCATGGCTCCTGCACATCAGGAAGATATTCGCTTTTTGGTGTTGCATAATTTGCATGATGTGGTCGTGTTGGGTTTGCCATGGCTACAGGTTCATAATCCAGTATTGGATTGGAAATCAATGCCTGTGTCTAGTTGGGGTTGTCAAGGGGTACATGGCGATGTTCCGTTGGTGTCAATTTCTTCTTCCACTCCTTCTGAAGTCCCTGAGTTTCTGTCGGATTACCAGGATGTATTTGATGAGCCCAAATCCAGTGTCCTACCCCCTCATAGGGATTGTGATTGTGCTATAAATTTGATTCCTGGTAGTAAGTTTCCTAAAGGCCGACTTTTCAATTTATCTGTGCCAGAGCACGCCGCTATGCGGAGTTATATAAAGGAGTCCTTGGAGAAAGGGCATATTCGCCCGTCTTCATCACCGTTGGGAGCAGGGTTCTTTTTTGTGGCCAAGAAGTATGGTTCTCTGAGACCATGTATAGATTACCACCTTCTCAATAAAATCACGGTTAAATTTCAGTACCCTTTGCCTCTGCTGTCTGATTTGTTTGCTCGGATTAAGGGGGCTAGTTGGCTCACCAAGATAGATCTTTGTGGGGCGTATAACCTTGTGCGTATTAAACAGGGCGATGAATGGAAAACAGCATTTAATACGCCCGAGGGCCATTTTGAGTACCTGGTAATGCCATTCGGGCTTTCAAATGATCCATCTGTGTTTCAGTCCTTTATGCATGACATCTTCCGAAAGTATCTGGATAGATTCATGATTGTATATTTGGATGATATTTTGGTCTTTTCGCATGATTGGGAGTCTCTTGTGAAACAGGTCAGAATGGTATTCCAGGTCCTTCGTGCTAATTCCTTGTTTGTGAAGGGGTCTAAATGTCTCTTCGGAGTTCAGAAGGTTTCCTTTTTGGGCTTCATTTTTTCCTCTTCTACTATCGAGATGGATCCTGTTAAAGTTCAGGCCATTTATGATTGGACTCAACCTACATCTGTGAAGAGCCTCCAGAAATTCCTGGGCTTTGCTAATTTTTACCGTCGCTTCATCGCTAATTTTTCTAGTGTGGTTAAACCTTTGACTGATTTAACAAAGAAAGGTGCTGATGTGGTGAACTGGTCCTCTGTGGCCGTTGAGGCTTTTCAGGAGCTGAAACGTCGTTTTTCTTCGGCCCCTGTGTTGCGTCAGCCAGATGTTTTGCTCCCTTTTCAGGTCGAGGTTGATGCTTCTGAGATTGGAGCACTGGCTGTTTTGTCTCAAAGAAGTTCTGATGGCTCTGTGATGAAGCCATGTGCCTTCTTTTCTAGAAAGTTTTCGCCTGCTGAGCGTAATTATGATGTTGGCAATTGGGAGCTGCTAGCTATGAAGTGGGCATTCGAGGAGTGGCGACATTGGCTTGAGGGAGCCAAGCACCGCGTGGTGGTCTTGACGGATCACAAAAATCTGACTTATCTCGAGTCTGCCAAGCGGTTGAATCCTAGACAGGCTTGATGGTCGCTGTTTTTCTCCCGTTTTGATTTTGTGGTCTCATACCTTCCAGGTTCTAAGAATGTGAAGGCGGATGCCCTTTCTAGGAGTTTTGTGCCTGATTCTCCAGGAGTCCCTGAGCCGGCTGGTATTCTCAAAGAGGGGGTAATTTTGTCTGCCATCTCCCCTGATTTGGGGCGGGTGCTGCAGGAGTTTCAGGCTGATAGACCTGACCGTTGTCCAGCGGAGAAACTGTTTGTCCCTGATAGATGGACTAGCAGAGTTATTTCTGAGGTTCATTGCTCGGTGTTGGCTGGTCATCCTGGGATTTTTGGTACCAGAGATTTGGTGGCTAGGTCCTTTTGGTGGCCTTCCTTGTCACGGGATGTGCGTTCTTTTGTGCAGTCCTGTAGGGCTAAGCCCTGCTGTTCTCGTGGGTTGCTTTTGCCCTTGCCAGTCCCGAAAAGGCCTTGGACGCATGTTTCCATGGATTTTATTTCAGATCTTCCTGTCTCTCAAAGGATGTCTGTCATCTGGGTGGTTTGTGATCGCTTTTCTAAGATGGTCCATTTGGTACCCTTGCCTAAATTGCCTTCCTCCTCTGATTTGGTGCCATTATTTTTTCAACATGTGGTTCGTTTGCATGGCATTCCGGAGAACATTGTGTCGGACAGAGGTTCCCAGTTTGTCTCTAGGTTTTGGCGGTCCTTTTGTGCTAAGATGGGCAATGATTTGTCTTTTTCTTCGGCTTTCCATCCTCAAACAAATGGCCAAACCGAACGAACCAACCAGACTTTGGAAACCTATCTGAGATGCTTTGTTTCTGCTGATCAGGATGATTGGGTGACCTTCTTGCCATTGGCTGAATTCGCCCTTAATAATCGGGCTAGTTCGGCTACTTTGGTTTCGCCTTTTTTTTGCAATTCTGGTTTTCATCCTCATTTTTCTTCGGGGCAGGTTGAGCCTTCTGACTGTCCTGGTGTGGATTCTGTGGTGGACAGGTTGCAGCAAATTTGGACTCACGTAGTGGACAATCTGACGTTGTCCCAGGAGAAGGCTCAACGTTTCGCTAACCGTCGTCATTGTGTTGGTCCCCGACTTCGTGTTGGGGATTTGGTTTGGTTGTCTTCTCGTTATGTTCCTATGAAGGTTTCTTCTCCTAAGTTTAAGCCTCGTTTCATTGGTCCTTATAAGATTTCTGAAATTCTCAACCCTGTGTCATTTCGTTTGGTCCTTCCAGCTTCTTTTGCCATCCATAATGTGTTCCATAGGTCGTTGTTGTGGAGGTACGTGGCGCCTATGGTTCCCTCCGTTGATCCTCCTGCTCCGGTGTTGGTCGAGGGGGAGTTGGAGTATGTGGTGGAAAAAATTTTGGATTCTCGTATTTCGAGACGGAAGCTTCAGTACCTGGTTAAGTGGAAGGGCTATGGTCAGGAGGATAATTCCTGGGTTGTTGCCTCCGATGTCCATGCTGCCGATTTGGTTCGTGCCTTTCATTTGGCTCGTCCTGATCGGCCTGGGGGCCCTGGTGAGGGTTCGGTGACCCCTCCTCAAGGGGGGGTACTGTTGTGAATTCCGTTCTCGGACTCCCTCCTGTGGTCATGAATGGTACTTTGTTTAGTTCTGCTCTTGGACTCCCTCTGGTGGCTTCGAGCGGAACTGCTGGTCACTGAGGTTGGCTTTACCAGCTGCCCTCGTTTATTGCTATGCTGGTTTCCCTATTTAACTCCACTCAGATCGTTACTTCATGCCAGCTGTCAATGTTTCAGTATTGGTTCAGATCTCTCTTGGACTTCTCTGAGGATCTGTCTACTCCAGCAGAAGCTAAGTCTTTGCTAGTTCATTTGTTGTTACTGCTTCCTGAATATATTTCTTAGTACTGCTAAATTCTTGTCCAGCTTGCTATCATGATATTCCCTTGCTAGCTGGAAGCTCTGGGGGTGCAGAGTGGCACCTCCACACCGTGAGTCGGTGTGGGGAGTCTTTTTGCTTACTCTGCGTGGTTTTTTGTAGTTTTTTGTGCTGACCGCATAGTTCCCTTCCCTATCCTCTGACTATTTAGTGTAGTCTGGCCTCCTTTGCTAAAACCTGTTTCATTCCTGTGTTTGTGACTTTCCTCTTAACTCACAGTCAATATATGTGGGGGGCTGCCTTTACCTTTGGGGAATTTCTCTGAGGCAAGGTAAGGCTTCTATTTCTATCTTTAGGTGTAGTTAGCTCTTAGGCTGTGAAGAGGCGTCTAGGGAGAGTTAGGTACGCTCCACGGCTATTTCTAGTGTGTGTGATAGGAGTAGGGTTTGCGGTCAGCAGAGTTCCCACTTCCCCAGAGCTAGTCCCGATTTTGAATTTACTCATCAGGTCTTTCCGGGTGCTCCTAACCACCAGGTCCATAACAAAGCCCCTTTTAGATATATGGATCCACCACAAAAATGTTTGCAGCCAAACTGTCACATATAAACTTCTGCCAAGGGCCATTTGGATATTTATGCTGTTATTCGGAGGCTGTACAAAATTATCAACTTGAAATTTACTCTGCTAAAGACATGTAAAAGTTTGGGCACCCCTGGTCAAAATTACTGTTATTGTGAACATTTATGCAAGTTGAAGACAAAATTATTGCAAAATCTCCTAAAGATGACACATTCACTTTGTGCTTTAGGCATAAAAAATATATATATAGTGATTTTTTACATTTTAAAAATTACAAAAAGGAAATGGGTAGATGCAAAAGTTTTCATCCATTCTTCTTTGGAAAATTCTTCCAGTTCTGTGAGATTCCTGGGTCGTCTTGCATGCACTGCTATTTTGAGGTCTAGCCACAGATTTTCAATGATGTTCAGATAAGGAGACTGTGAGAGCAATTGTTAAACTATCAGCTTGCACATTTTGAGGTAGTTTATTGTGGATTTTGATATGTGTTTGGGATCATTATTTATTTGTAGAAGCATCTTCATTTCAACTTCAGTTTTTTTTTACAGATTGTGTCATGGTTCCATCAAGAATTTGTTGAAATTTCATTTCATTCTTCCCTCAACCCTTGAAATGTTCCCCATGCCCTTGGCTGCAACACAACCCCAAAGCATGATTGATCCACAACAATGCTTAATGGTCGGCGAGATGATCTTTTCCTAGAATTCTAGGAACATACCTTTGACCCTTGTGGCCAAAGAGCTCTACTTTAAGTTCATTGGTCCACAGGACTTGTTTCCAAAATGCATCAGGCTTGTTTAGATGTTCTTTTGCATACTTCTGAAGCTGAATTTTAGGGTGAGGATGCAGGAGAAGTTTTCTTCTGATCACTCTTCAATGAATGCCATGTTTGTGCAGGTGTTTCTGAATGGTAGAATAGTGTACCACAACTACAGAATCTGCTAAATCTTTGTGAAGGTCTTTTGCAGTCAAGTTGGGGGTCTGATTTGCCTCTCTAGAAATCCTATGAGCAGCTCTCACTGAAATTTTGTTTGGTCTTCCAGACCTTATCTTGACCTCCACTGTTACTGTTAACTGGCATTTATTAATTACTTTTTGAACTGAGGAAAGGATAACTTGAAAACGCTTTGATAGTTTCTTTTAGCCTTTTCCTGCTTTGTGGGCCTCCACCATTTTCATTTTCAGAGTGCTAGGCAGCTGCTTAGAAAAAGGCATAAGGTTAGAAGAGGCCTGGTTTTTATAAAGTTGGGAAATCTGCATCACTTGGCCTTTCCTAACGATGATAGAGAACAAGCCATAACCCTAACAGGCTAATTAAGGCCTGAAACCTTGGGCAAAGTTATCTGAGCATATAAATCTCCAAGGGTGCCCAAACATTTGCATTGGCCCATTTTCCTTTTGGTAATTTTTAAAATGTAAAAAAAATATGTAATTTATTTAATTTTTGCCTAACTTGCCTTGATCCACTCCTGCCTGGATTACTGGAACACTCTATTAATTGGCCTCCCCCCACTCAACTTTCCCCTCTCCAGTCTACCCTTAATGCAGCAGCCAGGCGTTAGGTGTCAAGTTCCCGCTGCTGCGGTCTCCCATTCTTCTCCAGCTGCAGTGGAGCCTGCTCAGCGGAGACATCAATCCCAGTGTCTGGCGCAGCGTGATACTGTGCGAATGGTTACTGTTGCCTTTCAAGGCTCTGCCCTTGTAGCCAGTAGGGTTGAGCAACTTTTACTTTTTCAGGATCGAGTCGGGTTTCGCGAAACCCAACTTTGTCAAAAGTCGGGTCGGGTGAAATCGGCCGATTATTTCGAAAAGTTGGGGATCCGACCGAAACACGAAACCCAATGCAAGTCAATGGAGAATCAAAGTCGGCAGTGAGTGGAGGACAGGAAAACACCAACAGAGCCCATTTTAATGCCAAAAACATCAATTCTTATTACTTAAGCTTGTCAATCTTAATTTACCTTATAATAATAGTCAGCTATTGAAAATGTGGGGGTCATTTGGCAACAGTTGTGGGGGGAGTAGGGCTGGCTCAAGTTTTTCGTGGGCCCAGGAAACGCGGACTACGTCACGGCGGTGGAGCAGGGAGAGGTAAGTATTTCAACTTTGCAAGTGCTGTGATCCTGAGCAAGCACACTCGTTCGCATTGCCACTGGCACAGGGCCCCTCAAAGTACGGCGTTGTGATTGACGGTGGGGGCGCCTCCCACCGGCAGAGACACTTTTGCGTACTATGAGGGGCCCTGTGCCAGTGACGTCGCCAATGAGTATGCCCTCCCCACCTGTTGAAGGAACCTGCACTTTCATCTGCACCTTCCTCTTTGTCCCCGTGTAAGGTGGTATAGTATGTGGGAAGGGGAACCTGACTTTCTGCAGGGTCAGATACTGGCTATGTAGAGTGCAAGGGGAATGTAGTGGTCTGGGTCAATGTACCAGCAGACTCATCTAGCAGTGGCTGGGCAATGGGCAGGATGAGGAGGAAACACAGATATAGGCCCAAAGAATAAAGTAGGCTAAATGCAGTTCAAAATTGGTAACAGGAGTAAACAGGCAGCACTGCTTTGTTCAGTGGAGGAGAACAGCAAGGAGCGGCAGACACCGTTAGTAGGCCCAACCAAACCAGTAGGCCAAATGCAGTTTTAAAATTCCTATAGGCCGAAAGCCTGAAGATTGAAGCTCAGGAGAAAAACACAGGAGAATACCAAGGAGCGGCAGACACCGTTAGTAGGCCCAACCAAACTAGTAGGCCAAATGCACTTTAATATGTGATATCGGCTGTAAATTGAGGCTCTGCTTTGTGCAGTGAAGGACAGCTGTATTGAGTGGCGCAGACAGACACAGGTACTAGGCCTAAATTAAAAAAGTTGGCTCAATGCAGTTTAAAATTGGTTACAGGGGTACACAGGCGGCAGAGCGTTGTTAAGCGGAGGACGATTGTCAGGACTGGAGTGGCCCAGACAGACTTAGTAGGCCTAAAATAAAAAAGTAGGCGCAATGCAGTTAAAAATGGGTAACAGGGGTACACAGGCAGCATTGTTTTGTTAGGCAGAGGACGATTGCTAGGAGTGGCGCAGACAGACTTACTAGGCCTAAAATAAAAAAGTTGTCTCAATGCAGTTTAAAATGGGTAACAGGGGTACACAGGCAGCACTGGTTTGGTCAGCGGAGGACGATTGCTAGGAGTGGCGCAGACAGACTTACTAGGCCTAAAATAAAAAAGTAGGCTCAATGCAGTTCAAAATGGGTAACGGGTACACAGGCAGCATTGTTTTGGTCAGCAGAGGACGATTAGTAGGAGTGGCGCAGACAGACTTACTAGGCCTAAAATAAAAAAGTTGGCTCAATGCAGTTTAAAATGGGTAACAGGGGTACACAGGCAGCACTGGTTTGGTCAGCGGAGGACGATTGCTAGGAGTGGCACAGACAGACTTACTAGGCCTAAAATAAAAAAGTTGGCTCAATGCAGTTCTAAACTGGTAACAGGAGTAAACTGGTGGCACTGCTTTGTTCGATGGAGGACAACTGGAATAAGTGGCTGACACAGTACGTTGGCCTAAATAGTAAAGCGGGCTAAATGTCTGCAAAACAAATGTTCGTAAATAAACAGGTGGCAAAGCAACGTACAAGGGTGGGTTCCTCTGCTGAGTACCAGATAGTGGTAGTTCGCGCACAGTATTCACAGGTCAAAATGGAGGGCATGGTCCCTGTATATATTTACTATCATCTCTCAATTTGTATTGGCAGTGCCATTGAAGGATTTAACAGCACCGACTAAACAGCGGTGGAGCACTGTTTGAGCTGGGGGGGTACACTCTCTCGTGGGCGGCGGTACTGGCCCAGGGCCCCTCATATTACGACGGTGTGTCTGACGTTGGGTGTGCACCCCCACCGCCAGAGACACTTAATTGTACTATGAGGGACCATGTGCCAGTGCCGTCGGCCAAAAGTGGGCACACCCACCTGTCCAGGCAAACGGCACTCGCACGGGTGCTTGCGCCAAGTGGTGACCACGGGCCCGTGTGGGGAAGTCAGCCCATTTAGGGAGGTGTTAAAAATGGCCTATGGTGGACATTCAGCAGCAGCAAATGGAGGAATTGGAGCAGTCAGTAAGAGGAGTCCAAAAGCAAGACCTTTTTAAAGGAAAGCTACGTGTCAGCAGGGGAAGGTGAGGCAAAAGAATTTGAAATCCATGATTGGTTCATTTTAATGAAGGTTAGATCATCAACATTTTGGGTAGCCAGACGTGTCCTTTTTTCGGTCAGTATTGAACCAGCAGCACTGAAGACTCTTTCTGATAGCACACTGGCAGCAGGGCAAGCGAGCTCCTGTAATGCATATTCTGCCAATTCAGGCCAGGTGTCTAGTTTAGATGCCCAGTAATCAAAGGGGAATGACCTGTGAGGGAGAACATCGATAAGGGCAGAAAAGTAGTTTGTAACCATACTTGACAAATGCTGTCTCCTGTCACTTTGAATCGATGCAGCTGTCCCTGTCGTGTCAGCGGTCATTGAAAAATCACTCCACAACCTTGTCATAAAACCCCTCTGTCCAACGCCACTTCGGATTTCTGCACCGCTAGCACCTCTGCCATGTTGCCCCCTACGGCTCGTGTGAGAACCATCACCGCCGCTGTGTGCTGGGAATGCCAGAATCAAACGGTCTACAAGAGTTGCTTGTTTGGTAGCCAATATTTGCTCTAGGTTCTCATGTGGCATGATATTTTGCAATTTCCCTTTGTAGCGTGGATCCAGTAGGCAGGCCAACCAGTAATCGTCATCGGTCATCATTTTGACAATGCGGGGTTCCCTTTTTAGGATACGCAAGGCATACTCAGCCATGTGGGCCAATGTTCCAGGTGTCAATTCACTGCTTCTGCTGGGTTGAGGAGCACTTTCTTGCAAATCTACATCACAAGTGTCCCGCAAGAAGCCTGTACCAGACCTTGCAACGGCACCAGTTTCTATTGCCCCCTGAGAAGCTCCCTCCTCCCATACATATTCATCCCCATCATCTTCCTCCTCATCCTCTTCGTCCGCCACCTCGTCCTGGACAGTTCCCTGACCAGACAATGGCTGACTGTCATCAAGGCTTCCCTCCTCCTCGGCTGCAGACGCCTGCTCCTTAATGTGCGTCAAACTTTGCATCAGCAGACGCATAAGTGGGATGCTCATGCTTATGATGGCGTCGTCTGCACTTACCAGCCGTGTGCATTCCTCAAAACACTGAAGGACTTGACAGAGGTCTTGTAGCTTCGACCACTGCACACCAGACAACTCCATGTCTGCCATCCAACTGCCTGCCCGTGTATGTGTATCCTCCCACAAATAAATGACAGCACGCCTCTGTTCACACAGCCTCTGAACCATGTGCAGTGTGGAGTTCCACCTTGTTGCAACATCTATAATTAGGCGGTGCTGTGGAAGATTTAGCGATCGCTGATGGTTCAGCATACGGCTGGAGTGTACGGGCGACCGGTGGATGTGCAAACAAAGTTTTCGTACCTTCAGGAGCAGGGCTGGTAACTCCGGATAATTTTTCAGGAAGCACTGCACCACCAGGTTCAAAGTGTGAGCCAAGCAAGGTATGTGTTTAAGTTGTGAAAGGGCTATGGCAGCCATAAAATTCCTTCCGTTATCACTGACTACCTTGCCTGCCTCAAGATGTACACTGCCCAGCCATGACTCACTTTCTTGCTGCAAGAACTCGGCCAGTACTTCTGCGGTGTGTCTGTTGTCACCCAAACACTTCATTTCCAACACAGCCTGCTGACTAGTGTTGAGCATTCCGATACTGCAAGTATCGGGTATCGGCCGATACTTGCTGTATCGGAATTTCCGATACCGAGATCCGATATTTTTGTGATATCGGGTATCGGGTATCGCAACAACATTAATGTAATAATGTGTAAAAAAGAGAATTAAAATAAAAAATATCGCTATACTCACCTGTCCGACGCAGCCGGGACCTCAGCGAGGGAAGCGGCAGCGTTGTTTGTTTAAATTTCGCGCTTTTACTTGGTTACGTGAAGTCCCGGCTTGTGATTGGTCAGGGCGGCCATGTTGCCGGGACGCGGACCAATCACAGCAAGCCGTGACGAAATTACGTCACGGCTTGCTGTGATTGGTCCGCGTCCCGGCAACATGGCCGCCATTAACCAATCACAAGCCGTGACGTCACGGGAGGCTGGACATGCGCGTATTTTGAAAAGCGCGCGTGTCCAGCCTCCAGTGACGTCCCGGCAACATGGCCGCCATTAACCAATCACAAGCCGTGACGTCACGGGAGGCTGGACATGCGCGTATTTTGAAAAGCGCGCGTGTCCAGCCTCCAGTGACGTCCCGGCAACATGGCCGCCATTAACCAATCACAAGCCGTGACGTCACGGGAGGCTGGACATGCGCGTATTTTGAAAAGCGCGCGTGTCCAGCCTCCAGTGACGTCCCGGCAACATGGCCGCCATTAACCAATCACAAGCCGGGACGTCACGGGAGGCTGGACATGCGCGTATTTTGAAAAGCGCGCGTGTCCAGCCTCCAGTGACGTCCCGGCAACATGGCCGCCATTAACCAATCACAAGCCGTGACGTCACGGGAGGCTGGACATGCGCGTATTTTGAAAAGCGCGCGTGTCCAGCCTCCAGTGACGTCCCGGCAACATGGCCGCCATTAACCAATCACAAGCCGGGACGTCACTGGAGGCTGGACACGCGCGCTTTTCAAAATACGCGCATGTCCAGCCTCCCGTGACGTCACGGCTTGTGATTGGTTAATGGCGGCCATGTTGCCGGGACGCGGACCAATCACAGCAAGCCGTGACGTAATTTCGTCACGGCTTGCTGTGATTGGTCCGCGTCCCGGCAACATGGCCGCCCTGACCAATCACAAGCCGGGACTTCACGTAACCAAGTAAAAGCGCGAATTTTAAACAAACAACGCTGCCGGTTCCCTCGCTGAGGTCCCGGCTGCGTCGGACAGGTGAGTATAGCGATATTTTTTATTTTAATTCTTTATTTTACACATTAATATGGTTCCCAGGGCCTGAAGGAGAGTTTCCTCTCCTTCAGACCCTGGGAACCATCAGGAATACCGTCCGATACTTGAGTCCCATTGACTTGTATTGGTATCGGGTATCGGTATCGGATTGGATCCGATACTTTGCCGGTATCGGCCGATACTTTCCGATACCGATACTTTCAAGTATCGGACGGTATCGCTCAACACTACTGCTGACGCTTACCACTAGCTGTTCCATAATGAGACACCTCGTGTGCAACACTGGCAGCTGGGGATGGAGTTGCCAGGCGACTGCGCTCTGTGGACGAGCTGTCGCTTCTGGAGGAGGAGGAGGAGGAGGGTTGTCGAACGCCTACTGCCAACTGTTTCCTAGACCGTGGGCTAGGCAGAACTGTCCCACTATGGCTGTCCCCTGTGGACCCTGCATCCACCACATTAACCCAGTGTGCTGTGATGGACACGTAACGTCCCTGGCCATGCCTACTGGTCCATGCATCTGTGGTGAGGTGCACCTTTCCACTGACAGACTGCCTCAGTGCATGGACAATGCGGTCTTTGACATGCTGGTGGAGGGCTGGGATGGCTTTTCTCGCAAAGAAGTGGCGACTGGGTAGGTCATAGCGTGGTACTGCGTAGGCCATCAGGTCTTTGAAAGCTTTGCTTTCGACCAACCGGTAGGGCATCATCTCTAACGAGATTAATCTGGCAATGTGGGTGTTCAAACCCTGTGTACGCGGATGAGAGGATGAGTACTTTCTTTTCCTCACGAGAGTCTCTTCTAGGGTGAGCTGGACAGGAGACCTGCAGATGGTGGAACTAGCGGTGGTGGTGGTGGACATGGCAGATTGAGAGACAGTTGGTGATGTTGGCCTACATACAGTGCTTCCTACCAATAACCTTCTGATTCCCTGCCCGCTTTGGCCTTGCGACGATCCCTCCACATTTGCTGCTGGTGGTGTCCGAACCGGTGGGCTTACAGTGAGGGAAGCAATGTAGCGTTGCTGACTACCTTCATTCTGAATGAAGATTTAGAGGAAGGGTGCACCTAAGCTGTAAAGCAAATAATCAAAAAGAGGGTGCAATGCCTAGTCCAATGATAAATGTAGACCAAACCGAAGAAGAAAGTATTGGACCACAACAGGCTCGCACAACCATGTAGTATGAAAAATAGAAATGTTTTATTCAACACCACAACAAGCATAAAAACATTTAAAATACAACAAGTGTAAACACAACACCCTTATGCAAAATATAATTGCACCATTTATGCATATATATAGAGGTATAATTTGCAGAAAGCGTGCTCAACCAGACCAACCATTATGCACGGCACCACCTATGTATAAACCAAAACTCTAAGGAACCTGTAAGGTAAACCAAACCATAAGCTGGAAGAGAGATGGTGAGGCAGTGTGTAATAAGTCCCTCTGCTACCTATTGGGAGAGGGGACGGCGCCTAGGTAAAAAAAAATCAAAGGATGGCTACACCAAGCTCCTAAATGTGCAGGAGGACGGCATGAAGCCGACAATACCAAACCAAGTCAAGAGTGGAGCAGGCTGGAGCCGCAAGATTACCAGGCTGGAGGAGTCATGCGGATGCAGATGCCTGGAAGAGTCGGCCTGCAATAAGAACGGGGTGTGAGGGGAAGCCCCACGCGTATCGCTGCCGCAGCAGCTTCGTCAGGGGAAGTGGGTTGTGGGATGAACAACATGCGTTTAATAGAGGTTGGAATTACCTTGAGTACCCTCCGGTGTGTCGTCCGCGACAGGGGGGGCGTGAATAAGAAAATGCGCGCCGGCCGTAAATGGGAAGGAATGTGACGGATGGTAAAGATCTCCATGGAGAGAAGCTGCGCACGCGCCGTTGCGGCTCAGGTAATGACCCGCACGGCGCATGCGCCGGAGCCATGAGACGTATGGAAAGAAGAGAGGGGCAAAAAGCAAAAAGCACATAATGCAAGAGAGTTACTGGGACGGTATGAGTCACTGACACCGGTATCCAGGTATGAGTGTCATGCAAAATAACCTGTGGAAAGGGGGAGTAAAGTATGTGATTAGTACACAAGAATACAGGTAAATACAACCCCGGTGACTCACATGTATTGCCCCCAAAGCATGGCTACAGGAGACACAACACCAAGAGAAATGCTATAATACAAGGAATATGGGGATAATTGTGGCATATATCTAACATTGAAAGCACACAAAAGACAGGCAAATGGAAAATGTCCATAATATGTCCATAGTTCTCGCTAAATCGTCGTTTTGTGGAACAAGAAATGCATATATATATGTCCTTGAAACCAGGGCAAATAAATCTTCTATCCACAAGATATACAAGGTGTTGTCCATGATCCAAGTTCTATGAGTCCAATCCTGCGGATGATCCTCGCCGGAACCCATCCAGTAGACATGTCCCATCATATTAAAGCGTGAAACAAGTCCATTGTAAGCTCTTCTGGAGTATAGGACGATCCAGGGTCTTGAATATCCATAGGTCATGTACAGGAGGAGACCATATAATGCCCAGCACGTATCCAGATGCCAAATCATGAATCCAAATAAATAGATAAGACCACCAAAAGGAGCTAAGGGAGATAAAAAATAAAATAATAATAGAGATGAGATGACAAGAGTGACACAAATATCACGGAAGTACTAGTACAGTGGCTCAGCTGCCTAGAAAACCGATGAAGAGAATCTCTTCATTCAAACCGGAGGGAGCCACTGACTGTAATTCGAAAATCCATCTGGACTCGATTCGTAGAAGGAGTTTACGGCTATCACCCCCCCTCTCATTAGGGGTGAGTTTTTGCAAACCCACCAATCTAAGGTTGGTCAAAGAGCCCCCATGTTTGGTTAAGAAATGTTCGGCCACTGGGGTAAGAACCTTGCCCTTTTTCTGATCTGAAAACGCAAGATGTATCGTAGAGACGTGTTTCTGTGCACGTTTCCTCAGCTCTTGAGAGGTCTGACCAACGTACACCATTTTGCAAGGGCAAATAAGAGCATAGACCACATCCCTAGACCTACAATTAATGTATGCTTTTAAGGGATGTCTACTGTGGAGGGTGGGGTGAACAAAGAGATCACGGGTCGGTAACATGTGGGGACAGATGTTACAGTCCCCACATGGAAATGAACCTTTAAGATTAATGCCTCTGTTCAACCTCACCGTGGGTCTTTTGAAATGGCTCCTGATGAGTAGGTCTCTCAAATTTGGTGCCCGTCTTGCTGTCATGAGAGGTCTTTCACTCGTTATCTCCTTTGTTTGGAGATCCAATCGTAAGATTTGCCAGTGCTTGGATAGAATATCACTGACCTGTTTCCAGTTGTCGTTGAAGTTGGTGATAAACCTAGTTCGTGTTTCCTGGTTCTCCCTCTCAGAAGATAAAAGTGACTTCTGATCTCGTCCTCTTGCTCTCTGGTAGGCTGTGGAGATAACACGTTTAGGGTAACCCCTTTGCTCGAAACGATCCGATAGATCTCGTGCCTGGACCGAAAAATCACAATCCCGGGTACAGTTGCGCCTTACGCGTAAAAACTGTCCTGTGGGTACACCCACCTTAGTGTGCCAGGGATGGAAACTGGAGAATTCTAAAAGTGCATTTGTTGCCGTAGGTTTACGGAACAAGTTCGTCGCCAAGCGGTTTTCATACGGAAATATCTTCAGGTCCAGAAACGTGATTTCACTAGCGGAGATGGAATAAGTAAGAAATATGTTAAAGGGGTTAGAGTTCAGAATATTAAAAAACTCAGTACACTCCTCCTCTGTGCCCCTCCAAAGGATAAAGACATCGTCTATAAAGCGAAACCAGGCGTGTACGTGGGCAGCGAATGATGGTAAAGGGTAGACGAATTTCTCTTCCCACCAGCCTAGAAAAATATTAGCATAGGCTGGTGCGCACTTCGCGCCCATCGCCACGCCTGATCGCTGTAAATAATAGACTCTATCAAAAAGGTAGAAGTTATGATGTAAAACAAAAGTCAACAAGTCAAGCAAGAAGGAGTCATGCCCTCTATCGGTGGAGCCATTCTTATCCAGGAAGTACGCTACCGCCTTGGTCCCATCTTTGTGGCCAATATTCGAATATAAAGATTCTACATCACATGTTATGAGTAGAAAATCCCCAGGGAGCTCAACCTGATCACACAATTCAATGAAGTGTGAAGAGTCACGGACAAAAGATGGAAGGGATGAGGCAATAGGCTGAAGGAAGAAATCCAGGTACTCACCCGCTCTTTCACACATGCTCCCGACGCTCGAGACAATAGGTCTTCCGGGGGGTCTTGTGCTGTCCTTATGTATCTTTGGCAACATGTAAAATGTTGCCATGACTGGATGATCCACCCAAAGATACTGTTTCTCTTGTGGAGTGATGATGGCAAACTGTAGGGCCCTGCAGAGAAGACGTTCAAATTTTGAGAGAAAGACGGAAGTGGGGTCAGAAGGAAGCTTTTGGTAGTATTGT
The DNA here is from genome assembly GCF_051348905.1 of Ranitomeya variabilis. Lineage (NCBI taxonomy): Eukaryota > Metazoa > Chordata > Amphibia > Anura > Dendrobatidae > Ranitomeya > Ranitomeya variabilis. The sequence goes on along the minus strand of NC_135236.1, from coordinate 560,400,019 downwards.
GCATTATTAAGCTGCCGCTTGGCTTCAGCTTCGTAGAGTTGAACAGACCACAGCACTACATTGCCCCCTTTATCTGCCTCCTTGATGGTAAACCCACTGTTGTTTTGTAGGGCAGATAAGGCTCGTTTCTCTTCTGCATTTAAGTTTGAAGGGCCACTTACCCGAGCAGACATAGCCAAAATGTCCCGTTTGACCACCTCAAAAAATATTTTTATGGCCGGCACCAGAGTGAAAGAGGGTGTTTTAAGAGATTTATTCCGGTATGGAAACTTCCTTCTGCCGAGCCCTGACTCGTTCTCATCCAATAATTCCAATAGGTCCTGGAACGTTTGATGTTCATCCATGGGCATGGTTTGCATGATGTCAGGTCCCCTGTACATGACCTGGAAGGTTAGCTTCCTGCAAAACAGATAAAGGTCCTTTATGAGGGTAAACTTGTCCACCGAATGTGTGGGCACAAACGATAAACCCCTCTGGAGGACAGACAATTCAGTAGATGTAAGATTGTGTTCAGAAAGGTTAATTACCTGTAGCGCCGTCGAATTGGACTCATGTTGTCGAGTGTTCCGACAAAGGTCATCTGGGACCACTACTTCCGTCTGGTGGGATATCTGTGGCGGTAGGGAGATCCACGTTTCCTGTACCGGGTTGGTCTTTTTGGAACGTCTCTTGCGCTTTCCACCACGTCTGGTCCGTGGTCTATTTTGCTTCCGCTTGAGGACAAAATATCACTAGAATATTCCCCCCTACGTGGGGAAGTAGAGACCATTGACGGAGAGATATCTCTATTCCATCTCAGACGACGCGCATTGCCCGTATGCCTCCATTTGTATGCCGTCTTTTGTTCAAAGTCCATTTTATCCCTCTGGAACTTTTTGCACTTACGTTGTGTCACCTCTGCTTCGTATTTATCGAGTGTGTCCTTCAGTTTATTTTTGAAGGTCATAACTTGACTTTCATCAAAAGCTGCCAGCTTGGTCTCCAGCTCCTTGATTAAAGTTTTAGTAGACCCAAAAAGGGTTCTGTCATGTTCAAGCAATAGATTTATCAGAATCGTTGAGCAACGAGTTAATCCCTGCTCCCAATGCTGTTTAAAAGCATCAGAGGGTTCCCAGGATGGAAAAAGTGATATACGGAGCCCCCTCGGGATATAGCCGGATTTAAGGTACTCTTCCAGGCTTCTCATGTTCCACCAAAGCCTGACACACGTTTTGTGGGCCCTGGTTAAATCGGAACAGAGTATAGAAAAACCATTTTCCACCTGAGGGGTGGAGACCCCTGCTGTCTCAAAAACACTGGAGGATTTGGCCCGCCAGGACGCCTCTCTGGCCTCCCAATCCATGACAACACCACCGGTATAGAGCCACACAAGGCGAAATATATAAATAGTACGTATAAATATCCTGCAATAGCACCACCCAAATCGGTGTGTGCAACCCTTGGAAAATTGCCCTGGGACACAGGGCTAAACAGTTGAATGAAGATTTAGAGGAAGGGTGCACCTAAGCTGTAAAGCAAATAATCAAAAAGAGAGTGCAATGCCTAGTCCAATGATAAATGTAGACCAAACCGAAGAAGAAAGTATTGGACCACAACAGGCTCGCACAACCATGTAGTATGAAAAATAGAAATGTTTTATTCAACACCACAACAAGCATAAAAACATTTAAAATACAACAAGTGTAAACACAACACCCTTATGCAAAATATAATTGCACCATTTATGCATATATATAGAGGTATAATTTGCAGAAAGCGTGCTCAACCAGACCAACCATTATGCACGGCACCACCTATGTATAAACCAAAACTCTAAGGAACCTGTAAGGTAAACCAAACCATAAGCTGGAAGAGAGATGGTGAGGCAGTGTGTAATAAGTCCCTCTGCTACCTATTGGGAGAGGGGACGGCGCCTAGGTAAAAAAAAATCAAAGGATGGCTACACCAAGCTCCTAAATGTGCAGGAGGACGGCATGAAGCCGACAATACCAAACCAAGTCAAGAGTGGAGCAGGCTGGAGCCGCAAGATTACCAGGCTGGAGGAGTCATGCGGATGCAGATGCCTGGAAGAGTCGGCCTGCAATAAGAACGGGGTGTGAGGGGAAGCCCCACGCGTATCGCTGCCGCAGCAGCTTCGTCAGGGGAAGTGGGTTGTGGGATGAACAACATGCGTTTAATAGAGGTTGGAATTACCTTGAGTACCCTCCGGTGTGTCGTCCGCGACAGGGGGGGCGTGAATAAGAAAATGCGCGCCGGCCGTAAATGGGAAGGAATGTGACGGATGGTAAAGATCTCCATGGAGAGAAGCTGCGCACGCGCCGTTGCGGCTCAGGTAATGACCCGCACGGCGCATGCGCCGGAGCCATGAGACGTATGGAAAGAAGAGAGGGGCAAAAAGCAAAAAGCACATAATGCAAGAGAGTTACTGGGACGGTATGAGTCACTGACACCGGTATCCAGGTATGAGTGTCATGCAAAATAACCTGTGGAAAGGGGGAGTAAAGTATGTGATTAGTACACAAGAATACAGGTAAATACAACCCCGGTGACTCACATGTATTGCCCCCAAAGCATGGCTACAGGAGACACAACACCAAGAGAAATGCTATAATACAAGGAATATGGGGATAATTGTGGCATATATCTAACATTGAAAGCACACAAAAGACAGGCAAATGGAAAATGTCCATAATATGTCCATAGTTCTCGCTAAATCGTCGTTTTGTGGAACAAGAAATGCATATATATATGTCCTTGAAACCAGGGCAAATAAATCTTCTATCCACAAGATATACAAGGTGTTGTCCATGATCCAAGTTCTATGAGTCCAATCCTGCGGATGATCCTCGCCGGAACCCATCCAGTAGACATGTCCCATCATATTAAAGCGTGAAACAAGTCCATTGTAAGCTCTTCTGGAGTATAGGACGATCCAGGGTCTTGAATATCCATAGGTCATGTACAGGAGGAGACCATATAATGCCCAGCACGTATCCAGATGCCAAATCATGAATCCAAATAAATAGATAAGACCACCAAAAGGAGCTAAGGGAGATAAAAAATAAAATAATAATAGAGATGAGATGACAAGAGTGACACAAATATCACGGAAGTACTAGTACAGTGGCTCAGCTGCCTAGAAAACCGATGAAGAGAATCTCTTCATTCAAACCGGAGGGAGCCACTGACTGTAATTCGAAAATCCATCTGGACTCGATTCGTAGAAGGAGTTTACGGCTATCACCCCCCCTCTCATTAGGGGTGAGTTTTTGCAAACCCACCAATCTAAGGTTGGTCAAAGAGCCCCCATGTTTGGTTAAGAAATGTTCGGCCACTGGGGTAAGAACCTTGCCCTTTTTCTGATCTGAAAACGCAAGATGTATCGTAGAGACGTGTTTCTGTGCACGTTTCCTCAGCTCTTGAGAGGTCTGACCAACGTACACCATTTTGCAAGGGCAAATAAGAGCATAGACCACATCCCTAGACCTACAATTAATGTATGCTTTTAAGGGATGTCTACTGTGGAGGGTGGGGTGAACAAAGAGATCACGGGTCGGTAACATGTGGGGACAGATGTTACAGTCCCCACATGGAAATGAACCTTTAAGATTAATGCCTCTGTTCAACCTCACCGTGGGTCTTTTGAAATGGCTCCTGATGAGTAGGTCTCTCAAATTTGGTGCCCGTCTTGCTGTCATGAGAGGTCTTTCACTCGTTATCTCCTTTGTTTGGAGATCCAATCGTAAGATTTGCCAGTGCTTGGATAGAATATCACTGACCTGTTTCCAGTTGTCGTTGAAGTTGGTGATAAACCTAGTTCGTGTTTCCTGGTTCTCCCTCTCAGAAGATAAAAGTGACTTCTGATCTCGTCCTCTTGCTCTCTGGTAGGCTGTGGAGATAACACGTTTAGGGTAACCCCTTTGCTCGAAACGATCCGATAGATCTCGTGCCTGGACCGAAAAATCACAATCCCGGGTACAGTTGCGCCTTACGCGTAAAAACTGTCCTGTGGGTACACCCACCTTAGTGTGCCAGGGATGGAAACTGGAGAATTCTAAAAGTGCATTTGTTGCCGTAGGTTTACGGAACAAGTTCGTCGCCAAGCGGTTTTCATACGGAAATATCTTCAGGTCCAGAAACGTGATTTCACTAGCGGAGATGGAATAAGTAAGAAATATGTTAAAGGGGTTAGAGTTCAGAATATTAAAAAACTCAGTACACTCCTCCTCTGTGCCCCTCCAAAGGATAAAGACATCGTCTATAAAGCGAAACCAGGCGTGTACGTGGGCAGCGAATGATGGTAAAGGGTAGACGAATTTCTCTTCCCACCAGCCTAGAAAAATATTAGCATAGGCTGGTGCGCACTTCGCGCCCATCGCCACGCCTGATCGCTGTAAATAATAGACTCTATCAAAAAGGTAGAAGTTATGATGTAAAACAAAAGTCAACAAGTCAAGCAAGAAGGAGTCATGCCCTCTATCGGTGGAGCCATTCTTATCCAGGAAGTACGCTACCGCCTTGGTCCCATCTTTGTGGCCAATATTCGAATATAAAGATTCTACATCACATGTTATGAGTAGAAAATCCCCAGGGAGCTCAACCTGATCACACAATTCAATGAAGTGTGAAGAGTCACGGACAAAAGATGGAAGGGATGAGGCAATAGGCTGAAGGAAGAAATCCAGGTACTCACCCGCTCTTTCACACATGCTCCCGACGCTCGAGACAATAGGTCTTCCGGGGGGTCTTGTGCTGTCCTTATGTATCTTTGGCAACATGTAAAATGTTGCCATGACTGGATGATCCACCCAAAGATACTGTTTCTCTTGTGGAGTGATGATGGCAAACTGTAGGGCCCTGCAGAGAAGACGTTCAAATTTTGAGAGAAAGACGGAAGTGGGGTCAGAAGGAAGCTTTTGGTAGTATTGTGCATTATTAAGCTGCCGCTTGGCTTCAGCTTCGTAGAGTTGAACAGACCACAGCACTACATTGCCCCCTTTATCTGCCTCCTTGATGGTAAACCCACTGTTGTTTTGTAGGGCAGATAAGGCTCGTTTCTCTTCTGCATTTAAGTTTGAAGGGCCACTTACCCGAGCAGACATAGCCAAAATGTCCCGTTTGACCACCTCAAAAAATATTTTTATGGCCGGCACCAGAGTGAAAGAGGGTGTTTTAAGAGATTTATTCCGGTATGGAAACTTCCTTCTGCCGAGCCCTGACTCGTTCTCATCCAATAATTCCAATAGGTCCTGGAACGTTTGATGTTCATCCATGGGCATGGTTTGCATGATGTCAGGTCCCCTGTACATGACCTGGAAGGTTAGCTTCCTGCAAAACAGATAAAGGTCCTTTATGAGGGTAAACTTGTCCACCGAATGTGTGGGCACAAACGATAAACCCCTCTGGAGGACAGACAATTCAGTAGATGTAAGATTGTGTTCAGAAAGGTTAATTACCTGTAGCGCCGTCGAATTGGACTCATGTTGTCGAGTGTTCCGACAAAGGTCATCTGGGACCACTACTTCCGTCTGGTGGGATATCTGTGGCGGTAGGGAGATCCACGTTTCCTGTACCGGGTTGGTCTTTTTGGAACGTCTCTTGCGCTTTCCACCACGTCTGGTCCGTGGTCTATTTTGCTTCCGCTTGAGGACAAAATATCACTAGAATATTCCCCCCTACGTGGGGAAGTAGAGACCATTGACGGAGAGATATCTCTATTCCATCTCAGACGACGCGCATTGCCCGTATGCCTCCATTTGTATGCCGTCTTTTGTTCAAAGTCCATTTTATCCCTCTGGAACTTTTTGCACTTACGTTGTGTCACCTCTGCTTCGTATTTATCGAGTGTGTCCTTCAGTTTATTTTTGAAGGTCATAACTTGACTTTCATCAAAAGCTGCCAGCTTGGTCTCCAGCTCCTTGATTAAAGTTTTAGTAGACCCAAAAAGGGTTCTGTCATGTTCAAGCAATAGATTTATCAGAATCGTTGAGCAACGAGTTAATCCCTGCTCCCAATGCTGTTTAAAAGCATCAGAGGGTTCCCAGGATGGAAAAAGTGATATACGGAGCCCCCTCGGGATATAGCCGGATTTAAGGTACTCTTCCAGGCTTCTCATGTTCCACCAAAGCCTGACACACGTTTTGTGGGCCCTGGTTAAATCGGAACAGAGTATAGAAAAACCATTTTCCACCTGAGGGGTGGAGACCCCTGCTGTCTCAAAAACACTGGAGGATTTGGCCCGCCAGGACGCCTCTCTGGCCTCCCAATCCATGACAACACCACCGGTATAGAGCCACACAAGGCGAAATATATAAATAGTACGTATAAATATCCTGCAATAGCACCACCCAAATCGGTGTGTGCAACCCTTGGAAAATTGCCCTGGGACACAGGGCTAAACAGTTGAATGAAGATTTAAGGTACCTTCACACGAAACGACATTATAACGATATCGCTAGCAATCCGTGACGTTGCAGCGTCCTCGCTAGCGATATCGTTTCGTTTGACACGCAGCAGCGATCAGGATCCTGCTGTGATGTCGCTGGTCGCTGAATAAAGTCCAGAACTTTATTTGGTCGTCCGATCGCTGTGTATCGTTGTGTTTGAAAGCAAAAGCAACGATACCAGCGATATTTTACACTGGTAACCAGGGTAAACATCGGGTTACTAAGCGCAGGGCCGCGCTTAGTTACCCGATGTTTACCCTGGTTACTAGCGTAAAATGTAAAAAAAACAAACAGCACATACTCACATTGCGTCCCCTGCAGTCTGCTTCCTCCTCTGACTCAGCGCCGCAAAGTGAAAGTGAAAGCAGCACAGCGGTGACGTCACCGCTCTGCTCTCACTGTACGGCGCTCAGTCAGTCAGGAAGTGGACGCAGGGGGACGTGAATGTAAGTATGTGCTGTTTGTTTTTTTTAGATTTTACGCTGGTAACCAGGGTAAACATCGGGTTACTAAGCGCGGCCCTGCGCTTAGTTACCCGATGTTTACCCTGGTTACCCGGGGGCCTCGGCATCCTTGGTCGCTGGAGAGCGGTCTGTGTGACAGCTCTCCAGCGACCAAACAGCGACGCTGCAGCGATCGACATCGTTGTCGCTATCGCTGCAGCGTCGCTTCGTGTGAAGGTACCTTTAGAGGAAGGGTGCACCTAAGCTGTAAAGCAAATAATCAAAAAGAGAGTGCAATGCCTAGTCCAATGATAAATGTAGACCAAACCGAAGAAGAAAGTATTGGACCACAACAGGCTCGCACAACCATGTAGTATGAAAAATAGAAATGTTTTATTCAACACCACAACAAGCATAAAAACATTTAAAATACAACAAGTGTAAACACAACACCCTTATGCAAAATATAATTGCACCATTTATGTATATATAGAGGTATAATTTGCAGAAAGCGTGCTCAACCAGACCAACCATTATGCACGGCACCACCTATGTATAAACCAAAACTCTAAGGAACCTGTAAGGTAAACCAAACCATAAGCTTCCAGGCATCTGCATCCGCATGACTCCTCCAGCCTGGTAATCTTGCGGCTCCAGCCTGCTCCACTCTTGACTTGGTTTGGTATTGTCGGCTTCATGCCGTCCTCCTGCACATTTAGGAGCTTGGTGTAGCCATCCTTTGATTTTTTTTTACTTAGGCGCCGTCCCCTCTCCCAATAGGTAGCAGAGGGACTTATTACACACTGCCTCACCATCTCTCTTCCAGCTTATGGTTTGGTTTACCTTACAGGTTCCTTAGAGTTTTGGTTTATACATAGGTGGTGCCGTGCATAATGGTTGGTCTGGTTGAGCACGCTTTCTGCAAATTATACCTCTATATATATGCATAAATGGTGCAATTATATTTTGCATAAGGGTGTTGTGTTTACACTTGTTGTATTTTAAATGTTTTTATGCTTGTTGTGGTGTTGAATAAAACATTTCTATTTTTCATACTACATGGTTGTGCGAGCCTGTTGTGGTCCAATACTTTCTTCTTCGGTTTGGACTACCTTCATTCTGACCAGGTGCACCAACGGTAAAGGACGTTTGGTAATTAGTCCAGGCTTTCAAGTGCATGCTGGTTAAATGTCTACGCATGCACGTTGTATTTAAATTTAGAAGATTCTTCCCTCTGCTAAAGGTCTTTGAGCATTTCTTACAGATCACTTTAGACTGATCATTGGGATCTTGGTCAAAAAAATGCCACACTGCACTCTTCCTACTATGGAATTCCTTTTCAGGCATTGCACGCTGTGCAACTTTCAGCGGTTGGCCACGTTGTCCTAAAACTGTTTTTGTCACATGTTTTGGGCCTGATACGGGCCTGGCTGATGACAGCTGTTGCAATGTAGATTGGTGTTGCTGCGGATAACCCTCCTCCACTTGTGAGCTAGTGCCAGCGGCACCCTCTTCCCCCAATGGCTGCCAATCTGGGTCAAGAACTGGGTCATCTATCACCTCCTCCTCCACAATGTCATGTGCACCTTCCTCAGTGTCACCGTGTAAGCCGGTGCTATAGCATTCGGGACAGGGCACCATAGTCTCATCAGGGTCAGAATCTGGCTCAGGAAACTGCGAGGTCAATGTAGTGATCTGAGTCAATGGAACAGTATCATAATCTAGCTGTGGCTGTGCATCAGTGCACTCCATGTCCGATTCTTCTTGTAATGGCCAGTGTACAATTTCCCTTTCTAACCCTGGCACGGTATGGGTAAAGAGCTCCATGGAGTAACCTGTAGTGTCGCCTGACGCATCCTTCACTTTTGGTTTGGGAGAAGGACACAAGGAAATGTCTTTTTCCGGACCGGAAGCATCCACTGACGACTGGCTGCTCTTAGATTTTGAACTTTGGGAAGAGGAGGCGAAAGAGCTAGAGGCTGAGTCAGCAAGGAAAGACAAAACTTTTTACTGCTGCTCCGGCTTTAAAAGCTGTTTTCCTACTCCCAGGTAAGGGAGCCTTCGAGGCCTTGTGTAGCCAGACACAGGCTCAACACCTCCAGCCTTAGGTGCTACTGTGCTTTTGCCACTACCACCAGATGCAGCACCACCACCACCATCAGTACTAGCTGGCAACCCCCGCCCACGGCCTCTTCCACCAGACTTCCTCATTTTTTGGGGGGAGACACTGAACCACAACTCTGTCCCAGTGGTATAACACAACACTATGAACGTGGCAGAAAGTGGCTGCCTGATATATGACACACTAGCAGTACAGCAGAATATAAACTGTGTGAGAATTACTATCTCACTTTTGGGGGGAGACACTGAACCACAACTCTGGCCCAGTGGTATAACACAACACTATGAACGTGGCAGAAAGTGGCTGCCTGATATATGACACACTAGCAGTACAGCAGAATATAAACTGTGTGAGAAATACTATCTCACTTTTGGGGGGAGACACTGAACCACAACTCTGTCCCAGTGGTATAACACAACACTATGAACATGGCAGAAAGTGGCTGCCTGATATACGACACACTAGCAGTACAGCAGAATATAAACTGTGTGAGAATTACTATCTCACTTTTGGGGGGAGACACTGAACCACAACTCTGTCCCAGTGGTATAACACAACACTATGAACATGGCAGAAAGTGGCTGCCTGATATACGACACACTAGCAGTACAGCAGAATATAAACTGTGTGAGAATTACTATCTCACTTTTGGGGGGAGACACTGAACCACAACTCTGGCCCAGTGGTATAACACAACACTATGAACATGGCAGAAAGTGGCTGCCTGATATATGACACACTAGCAGTACAGCAGAATATAAACTGTGTGAGAATAACTATCTCACTTTTGGGGGGAGACACTGAACCACAACTCTGGCCCAGTGGTATAACACAACACTATGAACGTGGCAGAAAGTGGCTGCCTGATATATGACACACTAGCAGTACTGCAGAATATAAACTGTGTGAGAATTACTATCTCACTTTTGGGGGGAGACACTGAACCACAACTCTGTCCCAGTGGTATAACACAACACTATGAACGTGGCAGAAAGTGGCTGTAATTATTATAAAAAATAAAAAAAATTACTGCAATAACAAGCTTCCTACAATGATCTCAGGACAAGTATGGCAGCAATAAAAAGGACTGCTGAACAAAAAAATTGGTAGACAAATAAACAAGACAGGTAACTGTGCAGAAAGGAGCAACAGGATTTTTGCTTTGAAAAAAGCAGTTGGTTTGCACAGTACCGTGCACACAGCTATGCAGCTGCTGCACTAAAATACGACCTCCACTGTCCCTGCACAAAAAGGTGGTTTGGGACAGTGAAAATCGCTCCAGCACAAGCGGTTTGGGGGTTTATATTTCCTCCCTAACTCTGTCCCTGCTTCTGACTAACTGCAGAAACCTCTCCCTATACTCAGATCGGCAGAAGTAAGATGGCGGTCGGCGTGCACGCCCCTTTATAGCCCCTGTGACGCCGCAGACAGCAAGCCAATCACTAATTGTCTAAGATGGTGGGGACAGAGACCTATGTCATCACGCTGCCCACACTCTGCGTCCTCCTTCATTGGATGAAAAACGGCGGTAACAGCGTCATACGAAACGCGACTTTGGCGCGCTGATCGCCGACCGCATGGCCGATCCCACACTAGGATCGGTTCGGGTTTCATGAAACCCGACTTTGCCTAAAAGTCGGCGATTTCTGAAAATGACCGATCGGTTTTGCTCAACGCTAGTAGCCAGCACTGGTCAGTGGCAAGCAGGCTTTTCTGGGACTAAGTCCTGCTTTTCACACACTGAGCATGCCCACGGGAGGACCTCTCATTGGAGGTCAGGGGTCACACACTCAGGCCCTGTTGCAGCTCCTATTGGTCCACCAGGAAGGTCCTGTAGAGCTGCAACTATAAAAGGTTCGCATGTCCGCACGGCCATGCGCTAGTGTCAAATGTGTTTGGCTTATGCCAGTGGATACTATGCCACTCTATACTTATGTGGTGTGAGGCTGTAGCTTTGGGACTGTACACTCAGGCAGGCAGCTAGCATCAGTGGGCGCAATTAGCCTTGGCTTAGCATCTGGTTCCTTCATGTGTGCGCTTAGCACACAAGAGTTCCAGAGCAAGCACAACCCTTAGTTAGGGTAATAGTTTTGTGTACAGCGCGACTCTGTGAGTCAACAGAAATCGCTTCCAGTTCACACGGGGTGAAGATTAACCCACGTGTGAGCTCAGAGGTTATCCTCCGTTACTTTGCAGGAGATATCTCTGCAAGGTGGACCCCGGGCTGCGAACGCACCTTGTAGCTACCCATCTATACTCTGTGCGTTCCGCTAACCCTAACACCAGGGTTGTCCATCTAGCTAATCGGTATTCAGACGTGTCCGCTCTTTGCCAGTCGTTACACTGGCTGCCCATTCAAAGTACTTGTTCTCACCCACAAAGCTCTCCACAGTGCGGCACCCCCTTACATCTCCTCCCTTATTTCTGTCTATCGGCCTAACCGACCTCTGTGCTCTGCAAATGACTTTCGACTAACCTCTGCACTAATCCGTACCTCCCACTCCCGACTCCAAGACTTCTCCCATGCTGCGCCAATCCTCTGGAATGCTCTACCCCAAGATATTAGGACCATCCACAATTTACATAGTTTTACGCGCTCCCTCAAAACACATTTGCTCAGAGCGGCCTATCATGTTCCCTAATCAAAGTCATTTTATGTTTGTGTGTGTAGCCCATTCACTATCTCCATCTATCCCCAAACCCCTGAAGATGGCTGGACCATCCTTGTAAATACATCATGGTAAATACACACCTGTACTTTGTATCTCACCTCATTGTAGATTGTAAGCTCTCACCAGCAGGGTCGTCTTATTTCGCTTTAATTATTGTTTTGTTAACGTTGTTACTTATGACTGTTGTGTTTGAAACTGTTCAACTATAAAGCGCTGCGGAATATGTTGGCGCTATATAAATAAAGATTATTATTATTATTATTATTAATAATAATTTCTTTCATTTGTAAAATCCAATACGCAGGATGTACCTCTAAACAATTGAAAGTCAGGATTAGACGCCATCTGTCAGATGCAGCTAATGTTAAGATGGTAAAATGCTCAGCGGCTTCAAGACATTTTTAATTACACCATAATGGGGATACCACTATGTGAAGAGTTATTGGAATAGAAAAAGTTTCTAAACCCTGTAGAGGAGGTGACCATCATAGAAAACTTTTAAATACGGAATTGTGGTGGATCTATATGTTGCAAAGGAGAGCACCTTTAGGGATGAATATTAAACACGGTTTGACTTATCATTATATACAGCTCTGGCAAAAATTAAGAGACCACTGCAAAATATTCAGTTTGTCTGATTTTTCTCTTTATATGTCAAATGTAAATTGTTCTTTTCTATATATATATAATTGTCTAAGGGATACTTCCGTCTGTTTGTCTGTCTGTTTCTCTGTAACGGAAATCCCGGGTCGCTGATTGGTTGCGTCATAACGCGGTGTAACACAGTCCGTTAACGCTGCCGTTAACCGTGTAAGTGTGCCCAACTTTTTACTATTGATGCTGCCTATGCACAAGACTGCTACATCAGCACGTATTATTGCCGCAAGGCATTACTGGAACGGAGCGTCACGAGGAGCATCGCTAAACACCTGGGCTGGATCCAGGGGCCGCCGGAAGGTGAGTATATAACTATTTTTTATTTTAATTCTTTTTTTTAACAGGGATATGGTGCCCACATTGCTATATACTACGTGGGCTGTGTTATATACTGTGTGGGCTGTGTTATATACTACGTGGGCTGTGCTATATATACGTCATCGGTGTGCAATATACTACGTGGCTGTGCTATATACTACGTGAGCTGTGCTATATACTACGTGGGCTGTGCGATATACTATGTGCCTATGCTAAACAACAAAGAGCCCTATATATGGAGACCAAAAAAATCTGTGAAAAAAAAATATATATACAGTATAAAAAATAATAATGAGAGAAAAAAAATTAAAAAATATATATATATATATATATATATATATATATATATATATATATCGATAATCATAAAGCAGAAGCATAATAAAGTATAAAATACCTTTATTAAATTTAATGGTAAGGGAGTGGCACTACAGAATTGTGCCTGTACTTGGAGACAAATACCAAATTTGTGCTTATTTTAAAAACAATTTTTTTATATATATAAATAATTTATATGTAAGAATATCTATATATAAGTAGCACAAGTAGAACGGACACAAACAAAAGGAAAAATGAATACATAGAAAAAAATCAGCAGAAAAAATCAATTAAAAAAATTGTTTTTAAAATAAGCACAAATTCGGTATTTGTCTCCAAGTATTTTTTTTTCCTATATTTTTTTGATCTCCATTTATAGGGCTCTTTGTTGTTTAGTTCTCCGAATGGTCTGCCATTCGTGATTTGTAGCGGCTCTTTTTAATTTTTATATATTGCTATATATTTCTATTATACTTAATATCTCTACTGTTTATAGTTAATTTTTGGACTGCTATTTTTCCTTATGTGCCTGTGCTGCATACTATGTGGGCTGTGTTATATGCTATGTGGGCTGTGCTATTTACTACGTGAGCTGTGTTATATACTATGTGGGCTGTGCTATATACTACGTGTCTGTGCTATATACTACATGTCTGTGCAATATACTACATGGCTGTGCTATATACTATGTAGCTGTGCTGTATACTACGTGGCTGTGCTATATACTACGTGGGCTGTGCTATATGCTACGTGCGCTGTGAGACTCTTTCGCCCAGGGCCTTCAAAAACTTGCATCTGGCCCAGGCTTCACTAATTGTTCGTGGCTGGCCGGGCACGACCAATCAGTGACAGATGCAGTCTCGCCGTGAATTGACGCGGGATTTAAATCACGCTTCGTTAATTAGTCGCGTCCAGCCGGCTGAATCCTGTGTATTCCTTGCATTATTCTGAAATCTTCATAAATAAACTACATACATATTCTAGAATACCAGATGCGTTAGAATCGGGCCACCATCTAGTATTCTATAATCTACTGACAACTAGTGTTGAGCATTCCGATACCGCAAGTATCGGGTATCGGCCGATATTTGCTGTATCGGAATTCCGATACCGAGATCCGATACTTTTGTGGTATCGGGTATCGGTATCGAAACAACATTAATGTGTAAAATAAAGAATTAAAATAAAAAATATTGCTATACTCACCTCTCCGACGCAGCCTGGACCTCACCGAGGGAACCGGCAGCGTTGTTTGCTTAAAATGCGCGCTTTTCCTTCCTTCCGTGACGTCACGGCTTCTGATTGGTCGCGTGCCGCCCATGTGGCCACGACGCGACCAATCACAGCAAGCCGTGACGTAATTTTCAGGTCCTTCTAGGCATTCAGTATTTTAAAATTACGTTCCGGCTTTGTGATTGGTCGCGTCGCGGTCACATGGGCGACGCGACCAATCACAAGCCGTGACGTCACGGGAGGCAGGAGACGCGCGCATTTTAAAATGCGCGCGTGTCCAGCCTCCCGTGACGTCACGGCTTGTGATTGGTCGCGTCGCCCATGTGACCGCGACGCGACCAATCACAAAGCCGGAACGTAATTTTAAAATACTGAATGCCTAGAAGGACCTGAAAATTACGTCACGGCTTGCTGTGATTGGTCGCGTCGCGGCCACATGGGCGGCACGCGACCAATCAGAAGCCGTGACGTCACGGAAGGAAGGAAAAGCGCGCATTTTAAGCAAACAACGCTGCCGGTTCCCTCGGTGAGGTCCAGGCTGCGTCGGAGAGGTGAGTATAGCAATATTTTTTATTTTAATTCTTTATTTTACACATTAATATGGATCCCAGGGCCTGAAGGAGAGTTTCCTCTCCTTCAGACCCTGGGAACCATACAGGATACCATCCGATACTTGAGTCCCATTGACTTGTATTGGTATCGGGTATCGGTATCGGATTGGATCCGATACTTTGCCGGTATCGGCCGATACTTTCCGATACCGATACTTTCAAGTATCGGACGGTATCGCTCAACACTACTGACAACATGTCTCCAAAGTTCCAAGCAATACATTTTGTATTTTTTTTTTCTAGTTAACTCACAATATAAGCTAAATAAAATAATATAATGAAACACACATAAACACAAGATACATATGAATCAAATAACAATATGTATATATATATATATATATATATATATATATATATATATACAGTATACAGTACAGACTAAATGTTTGGACACACCTTCTCATTTAAAGATTTTTCTGTATTTTCATGACTATGAAAATTATAAATTCACAATGAAGGCATCAAAACTATGAACTAACACATGTTGAATTATATACTTAACAAAACAGTGTGAAACAACTGAAATTATGTCTTATATTCTAGGTTCTTCAAAGTAGCCACCTTTTGCTTTGATGACTGCTTTGCACACTCTTGGCTTTAAGAGGTAGTCACCGGGAATGGTCTTCCAACAATCTTGAAGGAGTTCCCAGAGATGCTTAGCACTTGTTGGCCCTTTTGCCTTCACTCTGCGGTCCAGCTCACCTCAAACCATCTCGATTGGATTCAGGTCTGGTGACTGTGGAGGCCAGGTCGTCTGGCGTAGCACCCCATCACTCTCCTACTTGGGCAAATAGCCCTTACACAGCCTGGAAGTGTGTTTGGGGACATTGTCCTGTTGAAAAATAAATGATGGTCCAACTAAAAGCAAACCGGATGGAATAGCATGCCGCTGCAAGATGCTGTGGTAGCCATGCTGGTTCAGTATGCCTTCAATTTTGAATAAATCCCCAACAATGTCACCAGCAAAGCACCCCCACACCATCACACCTCCTCCTCCATACTTCATGGTGGGAACCAGGCATGTAGAGTCCATCCATTTACATTTTATGCATCGCACAAAGACACGGTTGTTAGAACCAAAGATTTGAAATTTGGACTCATCAGACCAAAGCACAGATTTCCACTGGTCTAATGTCCATTCCTTGTGTTCTTTAGCCCAAACAAGTCTCTTCTGTTTGTTGCCTGTCCTTAGCAGTGGTTTTCTAGCAACTATTTTAACATGAAGGCCTGCTGCACAAAGTCTCCTCTTAATAGTTGTCTGCTGTGGCTTAACATGTGTCTGTTGCTAGAACTCTGTGTGGCATTGACCTGGTCTCTAATCTGAGCTCCTGTTAGGGCTTGTTCACACTGTCCTTTTTTTGCTGCGGATTTTTCAGGTCCTGATTTTGCAAAACCGCAGTGCAAAACCTGCGGTGGTTTTCACTGCGGTTTTCTGTCCTTTTTCTACTGCGGATTCCACTGCAGGTTTCCAGCTGCATTTTCCTATTGGTGCAGGTGGAAACCCGCTGCGGAATCCGCAGAAAGAATTGACATGCTACTTCTTTTTTTCCGCAGAAAATCCGCGCGGATTTTCAAGCCGAAAAAAGGATAGTGGGCACAGCGGATTTTGTTTTCCATAGGGTAACATTGTACTGTATGTACCCCAAGAAAATATTTACTGACAACTCAATAATTAATTTTTGATCAAATTCATTTTATTTATATAAAGGACATTACACAACAATTGTCAATATTTTATTTTATTAAAAAGTTTTTACCGTTAAAATAACTAAAGATATATAAAAGTATATAAAAATTGTATATAATTATTAAGACTGTATGTGGGGGGCTGTGGTACACAGAACCTGACTGGCAAAGTCAATAACAATAAATGAAATAAAGTGCTAATGCAATCAAATCAAAGTTGTCTATACATTGAATATACAAAACACAGTCATGAACCGGCCATAATGTGCAAAATATGCAAAAGAATTGGAGGAAAAGTTTTTTTTATATATATATATATATATATATATATATATATATATATGCAAGATACAAATATGAGAACCTATTTGATATACAATGGGAAAAATCAAATAAATATATAAATATATATAAATAAATATAAAAAAATAATAAAAAATAAAAAAATAAAAAAATAAAAAAATTATATGTATAGAAAAAAATAAGTGGTATATATTGACCCAAATAATTTATACTGGATATATATATAAAAAAATATATATAGATTTAATATATTAAAGTGAATACTGTGCAATGAAACAATGTCTATATATGTGTATATACTGATAATTAAATCGTGAAAATTGCAATTACCACACAATTTACAAAATCATATGTGAAAAAACTACAAAATAAATGACTCTAAATCTTATATGAATGAACACATCAAAAAATAATAATACCAGTGTATGTGAATAAAAAAATATATATAATATATATAATATATATCCGTGTGCCAAAATGTGAACATATAGTAACAATGTAGTAGATTACACTATAGCTAGTTGTACATCATTAATGCTACCATAGTATATTGCTGACCCTCCAAATTCTAAAGTGCAATGATAATATATTTCGTTATAATACAATCTTCAAAATATGCACATAGTATGCACAGGCATACACAAATGGAAGCCGGACCTTACCAAACAGAGAAGTGCACCGCAGCCCCCACACACACCACTCCAACGCACGTTTCGCACCTGCTTCGTCAGAATTGCAATTTTCACGATTTAATTATCAGTATATACACATATATAGACATTGTTTCATTGCACAGTATTCACTTTAATATATTAAATCTCTATATATTTTTTTATATATATATCCAGTATATATTATTTGGGTCAATATATACCACTTATTTTTTTCTATACATATAATTTTTTTATTTTTTTATTTTTTATTATTTTTTTATATTTATTTATATATATTTATATATTTATTTGATTTTTCCCATTGTATATCAAATAGGTTCTCATATTTGTATCTTGCATATATATATATATATATATATATATATATATATATATATATATATATATATATAAAAAAACTTTTCCTCCAATTCTTTTGCATATTTTGCACATTATGGCCGGTTCATGACTGTGTTTTGTATATTCAATGTATAGACAACTTTGATTTGATTGCATTAGCACTTTATTTCATTTATTGTTATTGACTTTGCCAGTCAGGTTCTGTGTACCACAGCCCCCCACATACAGTCTTAATAATTATATACAATTTTTATATACTTTTATATATCTTTAGTTATTTTAACGGTAAAAACTTTTTAATAAAATAAAATATTGACAATTGTTGTGTAATGTCCTTTATATAAATAAAATGAATTTGATCAAAAATTAATTATTGAGTTGTCAGTAAATATTTTCTTGGGGTACATGCTTGCTTTGCAATATTTACTGGATAGATTATATTTTGAAAATTATTTGGTATTTCTTTTCTATATAGGATTTTTTTAACATTGTACTGTACCCTGCATGGAAAACGTCTGCGGATCCGCAGCTGCAAATCCGCTGCGGATCCGCAGCGAAAACCGCATCGTGTGAACATAGCCTTAACCTGTGATTTCTGAGGCTGGTGACTCGGATAAACTTATCCTCAGAAGCAGAGGTGACTCTTTGTCTTCCTTTCCTGGGGTGGTCCTCATGTGAGCCAGTTTCTTTGTAGCACTTGATGGTTTTTGCCACTGCACTTGGGGACACTTTCAAAGTTTTCCCAATTTTTCGGACTGACTGACCTTCATTTCTTAAAGTAATGATGGCCACTCGTTTTTCTTTACTTAGCTGCTTTTTTCTTGCCATAATACAAATTCTAACAGTCTATTCAGTAGGACTATCAGCTGTGTATCCACCAGACTTCTGCACAACACAACTGATGGTCCCAACCCCATTTATAAGGCAAGAAATCCCACTTATTAAACCTGACAGGGCACACCTGTGAAGTGAAAACCATTCCCGGTGACTACCTCTTGATGCTCATCAAGAGAATGCCAAGAGTGTGCAAAGCAGTCATCGAAGCAAAAGGTGGCTACTTTGAAGAACCTAGAATATAAGACATAATTTCAGTTGTTTCTCACTTTTTTGTTAAGCATATAATTCCACATGTGTTAATTCATAGTTTTGATGCCTTCAGTGTGAATGTACAATTTTCATAGTTATGAAAATACAGAAAAATCTTTAAATGAGGTGTGTCCAAACTTTTGGTCTGTACTGTATGTATATATATATATATATATATATATATATATATATGTATATATATATATATATATATATATATATATATATATATATATATATATATATATAAAATAAAATATAAAATTTAAATAAAAAAAGGCTGCAATAAATTTAGAAATGTATGCAGCTCTAGAAAAATTTAGAGACCACCGCATCAAAACCTGTCATGGGCAGCCCAATCTCCAGACCTGAACACCATTGAAATCCTCTGGAATGTAATCAAGAGGATGATGGATAGTGACAAGCCATCAAACAAAGAAGAACTGCTTACATTTGTGCCCCAGGAGCAGTGTGATAGACTGGTGGAAAGCATGCCAAGACACATGAAATCTGTGATTAAAAATAATGGTTATTCCACAGAATATTGATTTCTGAACTCTTCCTGAGTTAAAACATTTGTATTATTGTTTCTAAATGATTATGAACTTGTTTTCTTTGTATTATTTGAGGTCTGAAAGCACTGGGCTTTTTTTTTTTTAATTTTGACCATTTCTCCTTTTCAGAAAAAAAAAGCAGTCATCAAAGCAAAAGGTGGCTACTTTGAAGAACCCAGAATATAAGACATATTTTCAGTTGTTTCACACTTTTTTGTTAAGCATATAACTCCACATGTGTTAATACATAGTTTTGATGCCTTCAGTGTGAATGTCCAATTTTCATAGTCATGTAAATACAGAAAAATGTTTAAATGAGAAGGTGTGCGCTAAGCGTCGAGTTCCCACCTCTGCACAGGGGGAATCTCAAAACATCTCCGGTGCAGTCTCCCATTCTTCTCCAGCCATAGAGGAGTCTGCTCAGCGGAGATGTCAGTCCCAGCATCTAGCTTAGGCTAATACTGGACAACTGGATACTACTGCACTTCCAGGCTCTGTCCTTGTAGCCAGCAGTGTTCAGCAGCGAGCAGGTCTTTCTGGGACTAAATCCTGCTTTTCCCTTACTGAGCATGCCCACGTGACGACCTCCCATTGGAGGTTGGGGGTCACATGCTCAGGTCCTGTTGCGGCTCGTATTGGACCATCTGGAAGGTCTTGTAGCACTGCCGCTATAAAAGGTTCGCATGGCCGCTCGGCCATGATCTAGTGTACACTTGTAAACGTGTGTGTTGTCGTGTGAAAGTCGCTCATTAATTATCCCCTCCCTTGTGTATGACTGCTCGCGTAAGGTGGATGATTTCTATCTAGCGCCCGACTTGCTATCAGCACGTGACAAACAAAACAGAGTCAAATTGCTGTGACCGCCAGTGTGGCGCCGTGCGCTTTCACAGCGCTTTCCTTGCTCAAGTCTGGGTGGTTACTGGCGTCCGCCAGAGCGGCACCGCACACTTTCCCGTGAATTTAAATTATTATTTCAGTTACGCTGACACCCCTGTTGTGGCGTCGAGCGCAAGAGGTCTAGTTGTACTCTAATCCCGAGTCTAGGGGTAGAGTTCTCTGACTCCTTGCTTGCGCTCTTTGTGCGGTACCGCGGCCCTGTGACGCAGCAGGGTTCGCTTTCTTCATACTGGGTGAAGTTAACCCGTGTGTGAATCCATATAGGACCCCAGGCTGCGAACGCACCTTACTCTATCTTTCTAATTATTTGGTGCGTTCCGCTAGCCCTAACAGTGTGTCCAAACTTTTGGTCTGTGCTATATATCTAATATATAAAGCTGAATGTGTGTATGTGTGTATGTATGTCCGGGATTGGCATCTGAACCGTCGCAGCTACAGCCACAAAATTTTGCACAGTCACACGTCTGGACCCCGAGAGCGTCATAGGCTATGTTGTGAGGTGAAATTTTAACCCCGCGCTTTCCAATTCACCAAACAATTTTGCCCCTATCTACATAATGGGGAAAAAATGAAAGGAAAAGTGTTGGAGGCAAATTAACAGCTGCCAGATGTGAACAAGGGGGACTTAAAGAATGAGAGCGATGGAGCCAAAGAGTATATACCGTACAGTTGCTAAGGTTGGGCCCCGACATGGGATAATCACCACACCACCACGGGGATATGAACACACACACAAAATGCGCCACACACTACCACGTGCTCGAACACATATACCACCCTCAGCGCACATTTCACCACACATACACCAACCTCGCCACATAAAAGTCGAAACACAAAAGTCGCCGCTCAAAACTCGCCACGCGCAAAACTCTCCACATGCAAAACTCGCCACATGTGCAAAACTCACCTCATGGAAAACTCGCCACACAATCAAAACTTGCACACGCGGAAAAATTGCCACATGCACAAAAGTTGCAACACATGCAAAAGTTGCCTCACACAAAACTTGCACATACTCAAAAGGCACCACACATAAAACTCGCCAAGCGCAAAACTCGCCATGCGCAAAACTTGCTGCACACAACTTGCTACACTAACCTGTCACATGCAACTCGACACACAAAAAGTTGCTACACGCATGTCGCCACACAAAACTCATCTCACAAAAGTCGCTACATGCATGTCGCCACAGGCAACTCAACACACACAACTTGACACACGAAACTCGCCCTAAAACACACACAAGTCTGGCATTATCCTTCAAAAATAAAAATCTGATTAATAAGCAGACAAACTACAAGAGCAACAAATGTACCATATAGGAATCTGGCAGCTGTCAGTCACATGACCAGTCTATTATGTGTATGTGTGAGCTAATATATACTGCCAGGGGGTGGGCTTACTGTTGGCTGGGGATTTATCAGGCTGCCAATTTAGCTTACAAATACTGAGGTAAAAATACTGACCAAATAACGTGTGAACGAGGTCTAATACAGGAGGAGATGACATACAGATATATACTATATACAGGGGAGATGACACACAGGTATATACTATTTACAGGGGAGATGACACACAGGTATGTACTATATACAGGAGGAGATGACACACAGATATATACTATATACAGGAGAGATGACACGCAGGTATATACTATATAGAGGAGGAGATGACATACAGGTACATACTACATACAGCAGGAGATGACATACAGGTATATACTATATACAGGAGGAGATGACACACAGGTATATACTATATACAGGAGCAGATTACCTACAGGTATATAGTATATACAGGAGGAGATGACATACAGGTATATGCTATGTATAGGAGGAGATGACATACAGGTATATACTATATACAGGAGATGACACACAGATATATACTATATATAGGTGAGATGACACACAGGTATATACTATATACAGGAGGAGATTACATACAGGTATATACTATATATAGGAGGAGATGACATACAGGTATATACTATATACAGGGGACATGACACACAGCAGGTATATACTATATACAGGGGAGATGACATACAGGTATATACTATATACAGGAGATGACATACAGGTGTATACTATATATAAGGGAGATGACAAACATGTATATACTGAGGTGAAAATGAGAGGTGTGAGGTGAAAATGAAAAGGTGTGAGTGCAAAATGAGAGGAGTGAGGGAAAATAGTGGAGTGATCGGAAAATGACAGATGTGAGGTCGAAATGACAAGTGTTAGGGGGGAATGAGAGGAGTGAGGGGGAAAATAAGAGGAGTGAGGGGGAAAATGAGAGGTGTGAGGGAGAAAATGAGAGATGTGAGGGGGAAAATGAAAGATGTGATGGGGAAAATGAGAGGCGTGATGGGAAAATAAGAGAAGTGAGGTGCTATAACTAACCACAGATATTTACTATGCCCAGGCAACGCCGGGCTCTTCAGCTAGTATATATATATATATATATATATATATATATATATATATATATATATTTATATATATATATAAAATCTCAGTGACACACATATATACACTGCTCAAAAAAATAAAGGGAACACTAAAATCCCACATCCTAGATATCACTGAATGAAATATTTTGGTTGCAAATCTTTATTTATAACATAGTGGAATGCGTTGAGAACAGTAAAATCTAAAAATGATGAATCACAACTAGTGTTGAGCGATACCGTCCGATATTTGAAAGTATCGGTATCGGAAAGTATCGGCCGATACCGGCAAAGTATCGGATCCAATCCGATACCGATACCCGATACCAATACAAGTCAATGGGACTCAAGTATCGGACGGTATCCCTGATGGTTCCCAGGGTCTGAAGGAGAGGAAACTCTCCTTCAGGCCCTGGGAACCATATTAATGTGTAAAATAAAGAATTAAAATAAAAAATATTGCTATACTCACCTCTCCGAGGGAACCGGCAGCGTTGTTTGCTTAAAATGCGCGCTTTTCCTTCCTTCCGTGACGTCACGGCTTCTGATTGGTCGCGTGCCGCCCATGTGGCCGCGACGCGACCAATCACAGCAAGCCGTGACGTAATTTTCAGGTCCTTCTAGGCATTCAGTATTTTAAAATTACGTTCCGGCTTTGTGATTGGTCGCGTCGCGGCCAACATGGCGACGCGACCAATCACAAGCCGTGACGTCACGGGAGGCGGGAGACGCGCGCATTTTAAAATGCGCGCGTGTCCAGCCTCCCGTGACGTCACGGCTTGTGATTGGTCGCGTCGCCATGTTGGCCGCGACGCAACCAATCACAGAAAGCCGTGACGTAATTTCAGGTCCTTCTAGGCATTCAGTATTTTAAAATTACGTTCCGGCTTTGTGATTGGTCGCGTCGCGGCCAACATGGCGACGCGACCAATCACAAGCCGTGACGTCACGGGAGGCAGGAGACGCGCGCATTTTAAAATGTGCGCGTGTCCAGCCTCCCGTGACGTCACGGCTTGTGATTGGTCGCGTCGCCCATGTGACCGCGACGCGACCAATCACAAAGCCGGAACGTAATTTTAAAATACTGAAGGACCTGAAATTACGTCACGGCTTGCTGTGATTGGTCGCGTCGCGGCCACATGGCCGGCACGCGACCAATCAGAAGCCGTGATGTCACGGAAGGAAGGAAAAGCGCGCATTTTAAGCAAACAACGCTGCCGGTTCCCTCGGTGAGGTCCAGGCTGCGTCGGAGAGGTGAGTATAGCAATATTTTTTATTTTAATTCTTTATTTTACACATTAATGTTGTTTCAATACCGATACCCGATACCACAAAAGTATCGGATCTCGGTATCGGAATTCCGATACAGCAAATATCGGCCGATACCCGATACTTGCGGTATCGGAATGCTCAACACTAATCACAACTAATATCCCATGGAGGTCTGGAGTTGGAATGATGCTCAAAATCAAAGTGGAAAATCAAATTACAGGCCTATCCAACTTCAGTGGAAATGCCTCAAGACAAGGAAATAATGCTCATTAGTGTGTGTTTGGCCTTCACGTGCCTGTATGACCTCCCTACAATGCCTGGGCATTGTCCTGATGAGGCGGTGGATGTTATCCTGAGGGATCTGCTCCCAGACCAGGATTAAGGCATCGGTCAACTCCTGGACAGTCTGCGGTGCAACGTAACGTTAGTGGATGGTGCGAGACATAATGTCCCAGATGTGTTCAATCTGATTCAGGTCTGGGGAACGGGAAGGTCAGTCCATAGCTTCGATGCCTTCATCTTGCAGGAACTGCTGACACACTCCAGCCTCATGAGGTCTGGCATTGTCCTGCATTAGGAGGAACCCAGGGCCAACCACACCAGCACATGGTCTCACAAGAGGTCTGAGGATCTCATCTCGGTACATAATGGCAATCAGGCTACCTCTGGCGAGCACATGGAGGGCTGTGCGGCCCTCCAAAGAAATGCCACCCCACACGCTCTCCACGGTGTCTCCAGATTCTGTGATGTCTGTCACATGTGCTCAGTGTGAACCTGCTTTCATCTGTGAAAAGCACAGGACGCCAGTGGCAAATTTGCCAATCCTGGTCTCTGTAGCAAATTCCAAGTGTCTTGCACGGTGTTGGGCTGCACATCTGTGCATGTCGGGCACTCAGTCCATCCTCATGGAGTCGGTTTCTAACCGTTTATGCAGACACCTGCTGGAGATCATTTTGCAGGGCTCTGGCAGTGCTCCTCCTGTTCCTCCTTGCACAACGGCTGAGGTAGCGGTCCAGCTGCTGGCTTGTTTCCCTTCTACGGTCCCCTCTACATTTCCTGGTGTACTGGCCTATCTCCTGGTAGTGCCTCCAGCCTCTGGACACTATGCTGACAGGTACATCCTGGATGAGCTGCACTACCTGAGCCACTTCTGTGGGTTGTAGAGTCCGTCTCATGCTACCACGAGTGTGAAAGCACAACCAACGTTCAAAAGTGACCAAAACATCAGCCAGAAAGCATTGGTACTGAGATGTGGTCTGTGGTCCCCACCTGCAGAACCACTCCTTTATTGAGTGTGTCTTGATAATTGCCAATAATTTCCATCTGTTGTCTATTCTATTTGCACAACAGCATGTGAAATTGATTGTCAAACAGTGTTGCTTCCTAACTGGACAGTTTGATTTCCAAGAAGTTTGATTTACTTGGAGATAAATTCTGTTGTTTAAGTGTTTCCTTTATTTTTTTTGAGCAGTGTATGTTCCAAACAACTAAAATGAACATTTAGTTCCACCTGAGTTAAAGGATAAAGCGGGCACATTTCTCAGCCCTTCACATGTGCCTTTCTATTTAGGTAGGACCATGTTCTCATTCTTGTTTGGTAAGATACTTTATCTCTGATGCACTTTATCCTTTGACTCAGGCGAGACTATATGTTCATTTTAGTTGCTTGGAATATTTATCCTCTAATGCACTTTATATTCCATTCCTGCATCCCCTTCCAGTTGTCTGTAGAACACGATTTTAGTGTATGTCCACAATGCTTTACATATTACTGTGATTTGGTTTGTCACCTCTACTGTGTCTTTTGATTTTCACTTTATGCACAGTTTATGTGAAATGTGTCAATATTTTATTATATAGACATCTTGGTTGGACTAGTCTATTATCTTTTTTGCAGATTCATTTTATTTTGGTGCCTTTTCTGTCTCCCCGATTGTCTTAAAGGGACTCTGTCACCTGAATTTGGAGGGAACAATTTTCAGTCATATGGGCGGGGTTTTCGGGTGTTTGATTCACCCTTTCCTTACCCGCTGGCTGCATGCTGGCTGCAATATTGGATTGAAGTTCATTCTCTGTCCTCCGTAGTACACGCCTGCGTAAGGCAAGATTGTCTTGTGCAGGCATGTACTACTGAGGACAGAGAATGAACTTCAATCCAATATTGCAGCCAGCATGCAGCCAGCGGGTAAGGAAAGGGTGAATCAAACACCCGAAAACCCCGCCCCTATGGCTGAAAATTGTTCCCTCCAAATTCAGGTGACAGAGTCCCTTTAAAGCATCAGTAATTCTCACACTTACAAATGTCCCTTTTACTATCAATGACCTCAACATATATTCTGTTAGGTCCTCTGGTCGGTGTGCTGACCATATATATTTTAATTGATATCATTGCATGTTTGCATATTTATACTTGCACCAACAATACTGGTTTTGTCACTTGATTGAGGGCTATTGCGAGCATCTTTGTATAACATCTATGTCATTCTATGACTTTTTAAATGTTTTTATATGTGAGCTTTCAGTTTTCTTTTGTACCAAATAAAATATTTGATTATTTTAGGTGATCCCTGAGTACATGGCTTGTGGCTCTTTGTCTTTGTTCTATACAATTTGGCATAATAGTCACTGTCCTATGGGCCTCCTTTCTTTTGGGGGCCCAGCACAAGGGATGAAAAATAATATAAAAATATCAGATGATTATATATAAGCCAACACCCAAGGTTCACTTTAGTTAATTATCTTTTCTGGGTTATAATGAAGTTTGATTAACCTAATTTTTGTTATGTTCAATAAAATGTGATTGGGGTATTAAAATTGTTATTGGTAAATTTAAAAAATTATTTGGAAATATTTAGCTGAAGGGGCCCCACGACTTCAACAGCCTAGGAGCTGCCACAGGTTTTAATCCAGCACTGGCCAAAGGCTACACAACAATTTTCTAAACATAATTCCTGTTATAAGAACTCAAACTGTATAGAGCAGAAATGAGATAAGGAAAATACAGAGAGAAAAAAAGCGGAAATGCAAAGACTTTGAAGTCATTTTAGTGTAAAACCCCACAAGCAAGCTTGTCAAGTGTTGTGTAAGAGTTGTAGTCAATCTGACAAGCTTGGGAGAGCCCATCATAAAGGAAATGATTTCTAAAGCTAATGCTTGCTGGAATTTTATCCTTCAGACTATCAGTAAGTTCACAATGAAATCTGTTCACAGGCAATTGACAGGTGTGGAATGAGATTACTCACCGCTGCCAAGGAGCACCGAAAGAACAGTGTCATCCCAAAAGCAACTCCACTGGATCTTCAGCTTTAGTCTTCTTTTAAGGTAATACTTTATTAAACCTCGAACAGACATAGGTGAAGAAGAACCACAATAAGGGTCCATATGTAATGCAAAAACTGCAAATTTTACCTTCAGATTTGCACATCTAAAATATGAAGGTATATAGCAGTAGCAAGAGAATTAGATTTTCACTTTATCTTTTTCTGCATGGAAATTGACTTGTGACAATATAAGCATCAATTTAAAAACAAAATCTTTTAGACCGGAAAGGACTGGTGTACTTACATTGACAATCCATATCAGAATGGCTGTAAAATCTATTTTTAAAGTTTTACAGCCCGATATTAAAATAAAGAAGATTCATAAAGTGTTGTATTTTATATTATGAATTGTAGATCAATTCCAAGCGTGCCAATTTCTATTGCAGGTTTTTCTCAGTGCGTTTCAATTCTAAAGTGAATGCAAAGCAAAATCGGCATTTTACAAAAATAAATTTTGCTATGGATTTGCAGTAAAATCTGGCTGCAGATTTGTAGACTAATATCAGTGAACCCCAATTTTGAATGTGTTTTCTACCTAAAAGTTAGCTGCTTTAGTTTGCAATATAAATATACATTTTGTAGCAGTCTTATGTAAAACCATAACATATAGGCAACACATACAAAGAGAAACTGCACTAACAGTTTTGCTTGAAGGGATATCTCAATCCGTCTGTAGAGCAGTTCATAGCTCGGCAGTCTCCTTACTTCCAGTTTGCTTTGGGGCAGATGCTCCTCCTTGAGTGACACTTCTGGTGGGTAGCTTCATTCTGCTACATTAAGGATCTGTCATTGTATGTTCTGACTCCACACTGTTATCATTATATTTACATTTGGAGATAACAGTGCATTTGAAGCACACGGCTCAATAAAATTAGAAGAACTGCTCAAGAAACTTGCAAATACTAGGATTTCATCAGCTCACCCAACCAGACGTATTTAAATCCAATTCTCAGTAGACATGTGCAGAGCACGGATCACCACCAAGTTCCTGCCGGCCGACTGCCAGGCGAAAATGCAAATCTCTCACTTGTCCAACTCATGCAAATATTGAATGGAGCAGATGAAAATAGAATAAAGATCTTGTCCTTTATTAGTGCATCATAAAAACAAGCTGGCGCATTTCAGGCAATACTGCCCTTAGTCATAGCATAATAAAAACACATTACAACACAATATATAAAGGCACATAACAAAAGGCTACAACCAATATTAACCATATATCATAAAAGTTCCCCTTTTCTAGATGTATTTGTTGAAGGACAAGTGGACAGTGGTAAAATCTGTGGCAGATTATACTGTAAGCCAACTATGGGTAATGGAGTTTTGCATGCATCCAGTGCACACCCTGTTCACACTATAAAGAATCTGCCCATAGGAGAATTTTTTGGGGAGAGGCGTGCTTGTTCTAATGATGTTGAATTCAATCAGGAGTGCAAAGTAATTGCTACAAGATTCAAGCAGCGAGGTTATTCACAGGCTTGTGTGAACAGGGCCAGAAATATAGCATGCAGTAGAAACAGAGAACAATGTTTAATGGATCGCAGTATACGTGATTCTCAATCACAAGAAGTTTTTTCTACACCATTTTCCATTGAATATCCACAAATAGCTAATACAATAAAATGGCATCTTCCAGTTTTGAGGCAGGATAAAATAACTAACACCATTTTAGATAATGGAGTGCGATTTGTAGCCAAAAAATCCAAGACATGTTGTCACCCAGTTTATATGTGAGATCAAATAATGTAGAAAAAAGAGAGTATTCCTGGTTAGAAAGTATGGGTAACTACAAGTGCGGTATGAGTAGATGTGGATTGTGTCAATATATGCAAAAAAAACACCAAATTTAGAGCAAAAGATGCACAGCATGATTATACTATAACTTTTTTTGCTAATTGCAATTTTCATGCTGGCAATATGACTTACATGAGAGTAACCACCAATGAACAAGTAAAGAGGGCAGTCAGAGGAGGGGATACAGTATCTACTCTACGAGCCAGAGAGACAGCTTGGATCTTAAAACTAGATACTTGTTTCCTCAAAGGAATGAATTATAAAACAGATGTGATGTATTTTTATTAAGTAATGCTTTCATGCATAAATGTCATGAAGATATGTGGTTTACGTATCTATGTGGGGGTATTTATATGTACAGTATTTACATACATTGGCGAAGTGTATTGTTGTATTTTTACAATTTGTATTTGCGATATTGTACATCGACTTAGTGGCTATAACATTTGAATAAGGCTGCCGTCACACTAGCAGTATTTGGTCAGCATTTTACATCAGTATTTGTAAGCCAAAACCAGGAGTGAGTGATAAATACAGAAGTGGTGCATGTGTTTCTATTATACTTTTCCTCTATTTGTTCCTCTCCTGGTTTTGGCTTACAAATACTGATGTAAAATACTGACCAAATACTGCTAGTGTGACGGCAGCCTAAAACTCAGGTTGGGCAAGGTGTGTGACTTCGTTCAATGGGTACTCAGGTGTTTGATATATGGTGAATTGACATGTATTGTGATTGGTTGTAGCCTTTTGTTATGTGCCTTTATATATTGTGTCGTAATATGTTTTTATTATGCTATAACTAAGGGCAGTATTGCCTAAAACGCGTCAGCTTGTTTTTATGATGCACTAATAAAGGACAAGATTTTTATTCTATTTTCATCTCCTCCATTCAATATTTGCATGAGCTGGATAAGTGAGTGATTTGCTCTAGAAACTGCCAATGCTGGTGCCCAGGGATTGTGATTCTACAAGACTGAGAGTGAGTGGGAGGGAGGTGAGTATCTAACTACTGCATAGAAATCAATAAGCTGGAGAGAGCTGAGAGAGCTGACTGGTATGTTAAGAGTTAAATCCTCTCCTAGAATGTAACTAATGCACACACTTGACCAGACACAAGTGGCTCAGCTTCATGGAAACAAGCTGTACACTATGTAAGATAAAAGCTCTCATTGTAGGAGAATGATAGCAGATTGAAAAAAGCAAGTTAATTGCAAATTTGATTCTTTCCATGCTGTCAAACTAAAGCAATTTAATAACATAAGAATACCCTGTTAAGAGAGAGAGGCACAGAGCTTATGATCCATAAAAAGAAAATAGATCAAATACAGACATGAATCTCGAGCAAGTGTAACGTATTTCCATAGCCATAAAACTCCATACAAGGTACACGACGTGGGAAATTTGTATACGTAGGGCAATAGCTATGAGCCCTGATACTAAGTGTGGCCCAAGAGTGCTGAGAAGATGCACCCAGTACAGCAGGATTACCAAGAGAAGTGGTTATAATATGAAATATTGGTGAACAAATGACTTCACTGATGCCACTCATTATCTGTCCATTATTAGAAAACTGTGAGAACCAAGAAAAGACACAGCATAAATACTAAAAACAATATATTTTATTAGAGCAGAGGATTAATTTTATTTAGTATTTACAGAAGATTCTGTCGGTACCAAAAGTAGACAAACCGTAGCCTGCACACATGTAGCCTGCGTATTAAACACAACAGCAACGTAAAATATATGGATAGTTAATGCAAAAGTGTTAAAAACGGTTCCGACATGGCTCCCTATAAGTATTATGTTCAGTGTAATTGATTGAGGAAGGAAATGGATATACTGAAGCATTTTCATTGTGATTCTGCATTGATTTCAGATACAATGTTAGGATGGAGATATCTTGTCTAAGGAATGTAAAATCCTTGATTGTTGTAGGAAGGGCTATGGGAGTATGGCTGTGTAAGACTGTAGACTTCTCCAACAAGCTTGCTTTAATGGTTAGACAAGTTCAACTTTGGCATTCGGATAAACAGCCACAACATCATATCCCTCTGGAGGCTTGACTCTTTCCTTGGCGTGAGTTTCGCAGTACAGCTGCTCCTCGATAAAGAAATAGCCTCTCTGTTTCAGGTTGAGACCACAGTCATCACACATGAAGCATTCAGGATGATAGAGCTTGTCTCTTGCTTTGACTATAGTACCTCTGTAGAATAAGGGAGAAAAAGCATCGTCTCACCATATAATCATACAAACTAACTGTATAAACAACTACAATGGTTTGCTGATTGAAAAGCAAGAGCATCATTGCTAAAAAAAAAGGGCCCTCCAAGCTGTTGCTTGTTCTGACATAGTACTCCTCCACCTTCCCATTCCTCATAGGAGAGAATCGTGGCATACTTCCTTAGCCATTTCTCCCCTCAACTAGCTTGCTCATTGTGACTGGAAAGGAAAGACCTGTGCAAGGTCACAAAGACCTAATAAAAGAGACAGACTAGCCTGTGCCCCTCTTTAGTATTGCCTGCCTTAGTGAAACTTGCCCCCCATACAAATGAGATAAATGTTGGCCAAACTTTCCGATTTCAGTGAGACTAGTCAATTAGCCAAAGAGAATTGGTGTCCTGATTCTCAGGCATGTTGAATTTTAACATGCCGATGGATTATTTCTTAAGGGAAATAAGCCACTGCCAGAAGTATCTGGCAGCAGCTTATTCCTCTTCCAACTGAAAACGTATGTACCCTTGGCACATATAACTAAAAGGGGCAGTATTGCTGCTGGCTGAGTGAGCAAATTCGGCTATCTAAACAGTATGGCTAGTTTCATTTTTTTATACATGAAAAGTGATTTCTGTATCTAGAGTTTAATTGTCTTACTTAAGTTCCAAACTCCACCTTCTACATAATGAAGTATCTCTCAAGAACCAGTGCCACTTTTGTATTGTTCTGTATTGTTCTGTCAAGAAAACAGGAGATGCAGATACAGTACAAAAGCAAATGACACCTTTTTGACTTTGAGAAAACCATATATTATGTATAAAACATTGCAAGATTTTACCAGGTTACTGTTTTTAGTTTAGTATTTGTTTGTGCTATTTAATCCAGGCGTATTCTTCAGTCATCTCCTATCATCAGATACCGTTCACTAATAGAAAAGTCTAATACATTTATATATGAGCTTTAAAACATTTATACATGGAAAATACAAAACAGCACTGTAAAGCATCTCTTCCGTAAGTATAACATTTGCCTTAAAGTTATTTTTGTTACTTACACAATCCCGTTCCCACATCTGGTGCATTCTGGAAGCATCTGTAAGCCAGTCAGCGGACTGTTCAGCTTAGACACAGGAGACTTGACATTCCTGGCGCTGGCCGGCTTCTCTGGCTTTTCACCTGCCAAGTATAAAAATAGTATATCAGATTTGTGTATAGAATTCTAATGAACAGACTGAGACTGACTGGAACATGGCGGCACATGGTATCTGAAACCACCTCTTGAAGGTTTGCCCTGGGTTCCTAACAGAAATTTGAAAGATTTTTCTTTCCTGGATCAGCTTTTCTTGTCTGTAAAATTTAGCGAGTTGAATGAAAACATGAGAGATCCAAAAAATGTGTTTGGGTTATTAAACTTTGGCACACAGACGGGATATAATGATAATGTATGATATATGCCAGGCAAAAAATATTTCTATTAAAGATACACTACTCTGATATATTGAAATTACCACGGCCAGAAAAAGCAGAATCTGAATTTCCTCCAAGAGTGAGTAATCTATAGGGCACACTTAAGGTGGTGTATAGACTGCACATGAAGTACATTAAATCTAGCTCATACATTACAGTCCTCTTGCTTTACTGATCTCTGCATTGACACATTGTAGCTTTGGTATGTGTTGCTTTATTTTAACCCTGAAAAGGGAGTGCATGAATTTATAATTCATCTCTTTTTTGGATCTAATCCCAGTTTTTCCAGTTTTTTTTTATATCAGGTAAAAGACTGCACTAAGACTGCACATTATGCAGGTAGCCTTAGGATTTATTTATCGGCTGAGGCATTCAGATTTACCACGGAAATACATCCCACAAGAAGGGCCATGTGCAACATCGACTGCGATACTGTTAACAGTATTGTTTCTATCAACAGGAGACCTTCATCTGTGTGCGGATTGCCCAGGAAGATGAACTTTACCCAGGGGATCAGTGCACGGTGAGGACCACAGTATCCACTGCTGGTTGTAGGACAGATGCTCCTCTCTACTGCTACCCGCGGTGGATACTGTGTTTCTTACAGCGCGCTGATCTCCTGGGTAAAGTTCATCTTCCTGGGCAATCCGCACACTGATGAAGGTCTCCCATTAACCGAAATGTTTATATTTTATTTGGATTACTATTCTACATTAACCCCTTCATGACCCAGCCTATTTTGGCCTTAATGACCTTGCCATTTTTTGCAATTCTGACCAGTGTCCCTTTATGAGGTAATAACTCAGGAACGCTTCAACGGATCCTTGCGGTTCTGAGATTGTTTTTTCGTGACATATTGGGCTTCATGTTAGTGGTAAATTTAGGTCGATAATTTCTGAGTTTATTTGTGAAAAAAACGGAAATTTGGCGAAAATTTTGAAAATTTAGCAATTTTCACATTTTGAATTTTTATTCTGTTAAACCAGAGAGTTATGTGACACAAAATAGTTAATAAATAACATTTCCCACATGTCTACTTTACATCAGCACAATTTTGGAAAGAAAATTTTTTTTTGCTAGGAAGTTATAAGGGTTAAAATTTGACCAGTGATTTCTCATTTTTACAACAAAATTTACAAAACCATTTTTTTTAGGGACCACCTCACATTTGAAGTCAGTTTGAGGGTTCTATATGGCTGAAAATACCCAAAAGTGACACCATTCTAAAAACTGCACCCCTCAAGGTGCTCAAAACCACATTCAAGAAGTTTATTAACCCTTCAGGTGTTTCACAGCAGCAGAAGCAACAAATAGGAGAAAAATTAACATTTAACGTTTTAGTCACAAAAATGATTTTTTCGCAACAATTTTTTTATTTTCCCAAGGGTAAAAGGAGAAACTGGACCACGGATGTTGTTGTCCAATTTGTCCTGAGTACGCTGATGCCTCATATGTGGGGGTAAACCACTGTTTGGGCGCACGGCAGGGCTCGGAAGGGAAGGAGCGCCATTTGACTTTTTGAATGAAAAATTGGCTCCAATCTTTAGCGGACACCATGTCGCGTTTGGAGAACCCCCGTGTGCCTAAACATTGGAGCTCCCCCACAAGTGACCCCATTTTGGAAACTAGACCCCCCAAGGAACGTATCTAGAAGCATAGTGAGCACTTTAAACCCCCAGGTGCTTCACAAATTAATCCGTAAAAATGAAAAAGTACTTTTTTTTTCACACAAATTTTCTTTTAGCCTCAATTTTTTCATTTTCACATGGGCAACAGAATAAAATGGATCCTAAAATTTGTTGGGCAATTTCTCCTGAGTACGCCAATACCTCATATGTGGGGGTAAACTACTGTTTGGGCACATGGTAAGGCTCGGAAGGGAAGGAGCGCCATTTGACTTTTTGAATGAAAAATTATCTCCATCGTTAGCGGACACCATGTCAGGTTTGGAGAGCCCCTGTGTGCCTAAACATTGGAGCTCCCCCACAAGTGACCCCATTTTGGAAACTAGACCCCCCAAGGAACTTATCTAGATGCATAGTGAGCACTTTAAACCCTCAGGTGCTTCACAAATTGATCCGTAAAAATGAAAAAGTACTTTTTTTTCACACAAAATTTTTTTTAGCCTCAATTTTTTCATTTTCACATGGGCAACAGGATAAAATGGATCCTAAAATTTGTTGGGCAATTTCTCCTGAGTACGCAGATACCTCATATGTGGGGGTAAACCACTGTTTGGGTGCACGGCAAGGCTTGGAAGGGAAGGCGCGCCATTTGACTTTTTCAATGGAAAATTAGCTCCAATCGTTAGTGGACACCATGTTGCGTTCGGAGAGCCCCTGTGTGCCTAAACATTGGAGCTCCCCTACAAGTGACCCCATTTTGGAAACTAGACCCCCCAAGGAACTAATCTAGATGTATAGTGAGCACTTAAAACCCCCAGGTGCTTCACAGAAGTTTATAACGCAGAGCCATGAAAATAAAAAAATATTTTTCTTTCCTCAAAAATGATTTTTAGCCCGGAGTTTTTTATTTTCCCAAGGATAATAGGAGAAATTGGACCCCAAATATTGTTGTCCAGTTTGTCCTGAGTACGATGATACCCCATATGTGGGGGTAAACCACTGTTTGGGCGCACGGCAGGGCTCGGAAGGGAAGGCACGCCATTTGGCTTTTTGAATGGAAAATTAGCTTCAATCATTAGCGGACACCATGTCGCGTTTGGAGAGCCCCTGTGTGCCTAAACATTGGAGCTCCCCTACAAGTGACCCCATTTTGGAAACTAGACCCCCCCAAGGAACTAATCTAGATGTATAGTGAGCACTTAAAACCCCCAGGTGCTTCACAGAAGTTTATAACGCAGAGCCATGAAAATAAAAAAATATTTTTCTTTCCTCAAAAATGATTTTTAGCCTGGAGTTTTTTATTTTCCCAAGGATAATAGGAGAAATTGGACCCCAAATGTTGTTGTCCAGTTTGTCCTGAGTACGATGATACCCCATATGTGGGGGTAAACCACTGTTTGGGCGCACGGCAGGGCTCGGAAGGGAAGGCACGCCATTTGGCTTTTTGAATGGAAAATTAGCTTCAATCATTAGCGGACACCATGTCGCGTTTGGAGAGCTCCTGTGTGCCTAAACATTGGAGCTCCCGCACAAGTGACCCCATTTTGGAAACTAGACCTCCCAAGGAACTAATCTAGATGTGTGGTGAGCACTTTGAACCCTCAAGTGCTTCACAGAAGTTTATAACGCAGAGCCATGAAAATAAAAAATTATTTTTCTTTCCTCAAAAATGATTTTTTAACCCACAATGTTTTATTTTCCCAAGGGTAACAGGAGAAATTGGACCCCAAAAGTTGTTGTGCAGTTTCTCCTGAGTACGCTGATACCCCATATGTGGGGGTAAACCACTGTTTTGGCACACGTCGGGGAGCGGAAGGGAAGTAGTGACGTTTTGAAATGCAGACTTTAATGGAATGCTCTGCGGGCGTCACGTTGCATTTGCAGAGCCCCTGATGTGCCTAAACAGTAGGAACTCCCCACAATTGACCCCACTTTGGAAACTAGACCCACAAGGGAACTTATCTAGATGTGTGGTGAGCACTTTGAACCCCCAAGTGCTTCACAGAAGTTTATAACGCAGAGCCGTGAAAATAAAAAATGTGTTTTCTTTCCTCAAAAATATTTTTTTAGCCCAGAATTTTTTAATTTTCCCAAGGGTAACAGGAAAAATTTGACCCCAAAAGTTGTTGTCCAGTTTCTCCTGAGTACGCTGATACCCCATATGTGGGGGTAAACCACTGTTTGGGCACATGGCGGGGCTCGGAAGGGAAGTAGTGACGATTTGGAATGCAGACTTTGATGGAATGATCTGCGGGAATCATGTTACGTTTGCAGAGCCCCTGATGTGCCTAAACAGTAGAAACCCCCCACAAGTGACCCCATTTTGGAAACTAGACCCCCCACGGAACTTATCTAGATGTGTGGTGAGCACGTTCAACCCCCAAGTGCTTCACAGAAGTTTACAACGCAGAGCCGTGAAAATAAAAAATAATTTTTCTTTCCTCAAAAAAGATGTTTTAGCAAGCAATTGTTTATTTTCACAAGGGTAACAGGAGAAATTGGACCCCAATATTTGTTGCCCAGTTTGTTGTGAGTACGCTGATACCTCATATGTGGGGGTAAACCACTGTTTGGGCGCACGTCAGGGATCGGAAGGGAAGTAGTGACATTTGAAATGCAGACTTTGATGGAATGGTCTGCGGGCGTCATGTTGCATTTGCAGAGCCCCTGATGTGCCTAAACAGTAGAAACACCCCACAAGTGACCCCATTTTGGAAACAAGACCCCAAAAGGATCTTATCTAGATGTGTGGTGAGCACTTTCAACCCCCAAGTGTTTCACATAAGTTTATAACGTAGAGCCGTGAAAATAAAAAATAATTGTTCTTTCCTCAAAATTATGTTTTAGCAAGTAATTTTTTTTTTTTGCAAAGGTAACAGGAGAAATTGGACCCCAATAGTTGTTGCCCAGTTTGTCCTGAGTACGCTGGTATCCCATATGTGGGGGTAAACCACTGTTTGGGCGCACGTCGGGGCTTGGAAGGGAGGGCGCACCATTTGACTTTTTGAACGCAAGATTGGCTGGAATCAATGGTGGCGCCATGTTGCATTTGGAGACCCCTGATGTGCCTAAACAGTGGAAACCCCTCAATTCTAACTTCAACACTAACCCCAACACACCCCTAACCCTAATCCCAACTGTAGCCATAACCATAATCACAACCCTAACCCCAACACACCCCTAACCACAACCCTAACCCCAACACACCCGTAACCCTAAATCCAACCCTAATCCGAACCCTAATCCCAACCCTACCCACAACTGTAACCCCAACACAACCCTAACCCTATCCTTAACCCTAACCACAAGCCTAATCTTAACCCTATTTCCAACCCTAGCCCTAATTCCAACCCTAAGGGTACCGTCTCACATAACGATTTACCAACGATCACGACCAGCGATACGACCTGGCCGTGATCGTTGGAAAGTCATTGTGTGGTCGCTGGGGAGCTGTCACACAGACCGCTCTCCAGCGACCAACGATGCCAAGGTCCCAGGTAACCAGGGTAAACATCGGGTTACTAAGCGCAGGGCCGCGCTTAGTAACCCGATGTTTACCGTGGTTACCAGCGTAAAAGTAAAAAAAAAAAAACGTACATACTCACATTTCGGTGTCCTTCAGGTCCCTTGCCGTCTGCTTCCCGCTCTGACTGAGTGCCGCCATACAGTGAGAGCAGAGCGCAGCGGTGACGTCACTGCTGTGCTGTGCTCTCACTTTCCGGCCGGCAGACAGTCATAGCGGGAAGCAGACGGCAAGGGACCTGAAGGACACCGAAATGTGAGTATGTACGTTTTTTTTTTTTTTTTACTTTTACGCTGGTAACCACGGTAAACATCGGGTTACTAAGCGCGGCCCTGCGCTTAGTAACCCGATGTTTACCCTGGTTTCAAGTGAATGCATCGCTGGATCGCTGTCACACACAACGATCCAGCGATGACAGCGGGAGATCCAGCGACGAAAGAAAGTTCCAAACGATCTGCTACGACGTACGATTCTCAGCAGGGTCCCTGATCGCTGCTGCGTGTCAGACACAGCGATATCGTATGGATATCGCTGGAACGTCACGGATCGTACCGTCGTAGCGACCAAAGTGCCACTGTGAGACGGTACCCTAACTCTAATTCCAACCCTAACCCTAAGGCTATGTGCCCACTTTGCGGATTCGTGTGAGATTTTTCCGCACGATTTTTGAAAAATCCGCAGGTAAAAGGCACTGCGTTTTACCTACGGATTTACAGCGGATTTCCAGTGTTTTTTTGTGCGGATTTCACCTGCGGATTCCTATTGAGGAACAGGTGTAAAACGCTGCGGAATCCGCACAAAGAATTGACATGCTGCGGAAAATACAACGCAGCGATTCTGCATGGAATTTTCCGCACCATGGGCACAGCGGATTTGGTTTTCCTTAGGTGTACATGGTACTGTAAACCTGATGGAAAACTGCTTCGAATTCGCAGCGGCCAATCCGCTGCGGATCCGCGGCCAATCCGCTGCGAATCCGCGGCCAATCCGCTGCGTATCTGCTGCCGATCTGCTGCGTATCCGCGGCCGATCCGCTGCGGATCCGCTGCATATCCGCTGCCGATCCGCTGCCGATCCGCTGCGGATCCGCGGCCGATCCGCTCTGTGTGCACATGCCATAACCCTACCCCTAACCCTACCCGTAACCCTAACCCTACCCCTAACCCTACCCCTAGTTCTAACCCTAGTTCTAACCCTAACCCTAGTGGAAAAAGAAAAAAAAAAATTTCTTTATTTTATTATTGTCCCTATGGGGGTGATAAAGGGGGGGGGGGGTATTTATTATTTTTTTTATTTTGATCGCTGTGATAGAACCTACCACAGCGATCAAAATGTACCTGTAAGGAATCTGCCGACTGGCAGATTCGGCGGGCGCACTGAGCATGCGCCCGCCATTTTCCAAGATGGCGGCGCCCAGCGAGGAGACGGCCGGACACCGGGAGGATCGGTAAGTATGAAGGGGTGGTGGGGGGGGGGGTGATCGGAGCACAGGGGGGGTAATCGGAGCACAGGGGGGGTGAATACTAACAAGGAGGGAGCGGACAGGAGGACGGGGGAGCCGGCAGGCGGACGGAGGGGACCGGACCCCATAACAGAGGCCTGGGGGGGCGATCGGTGGGTGTGGGGGGGGTCACGTGAATATTTCCAGCCATGGCCGATGATATTGCAGCATCGGCCATGGCTGGATTGTAATATTTCACCAGTTTTTTAGGTGAAATATTACAAATCGCTCTGATTGGCAGTTTCACTTTCAACAGCCAATCAGAGCGATCGTAGCCACGGGGGGGTGAAGCCACCCCCCTGGGCTGAAGCACCACTCCCCCTCTCCCTGCAGATCGGGTAAAATAGGAATTAACCCCTTCACCCGATCTGCAGGGACGCGATCATTCCATGACGCATACGCTGCGTCATAGGTCGGGAAGGCACAGACTTTCATGACGCAGCGTATGCGTCAAAGGTCGGGAAGGGGTTAAAAATCATTCATCTTCATTATTTGTCAAGTCTCTGGTATTTGAAGTTACGGGATATGATCCAGCTTGAGCACCTTATGTACAGAAGTGCCGTGGTTATTTTCTAATTGTTAACAGTATCAGCGTCATCAGGACATGGGTACTGTTAACAACTGTGCTATAGTACGGAGCTGGCAGTTCGATGGTCACCATTTACCAAAACCGTCACCACGCAGGGTACATTGGTCTTCATGATGGCGACGCTGCATTGTGCAGCTCGTGTCCACTGCAATGCAGGGTTGAAGAAGGGATGGCCGCTGTGGTGGAAGGGGATCCTGGATATGTTGAGTATGAGGGGAATTTTAGGGCTGTGGCGATATCATACTGTATATAGGGCTGTGGGGGACAATCATACTGTGTTGGAGCGTATCATACTGTGTGGGGGGAGGCTATGGGGAGCACAAATAAGCTATGTGGCCAATATAAATGCATGATGCTTCAGCACATTGCAATTAATGAATACATGAACTTCACTATTAATAAATAATTATAATCTTTATGTAGCTCTAACATATTCCGCAACGCTTTACAGTTTGCACACATTAACACCTCTGTCCCCGTTGGGGCTCACAATCTAAATTCCCTATCAGTATGTCTTTGGAATATGGGAGGAAACCGGAGTACCCGGAGGAAACCCACGCAAACACGGGGAGAACATACAAACTCCTTGCAGATGTTGTCCAAGGTGGGATTAGAACCCAGGACTCCAGCGCCGCAAGGCTGCAGTGCTATCCACTGAGCCACCGTGCTGCCCCTGGATGTATCTGCCATTAGACAGTGTCTGTCATACTTGTTAGACTCCATGTTGGCCTTATAGCCAGGGCCGGACTGGCCATCAGGCACTTCTGGCAAATGCCAGAAGGGCCGGTGCCAGTAGTGGGCCACTGCATGTCAACTCACCCCCAACCAGCACCGCCGCATTCAACTATACCAGCGTCTATGACGCCGGTACAGTTGAATGCAATGATGGAGGAGAGAGCATCTGCTGACGCCCCCTCTCCTATCATTCCCCGATCTGCCTCTGACACTGCGGGTGCGCACGCACTCACTGTGTGCCAGGCAGTGCAGCGGCAGCCGGCGAGACAGGAGCAGGGAGCAACGCGAGCACGAGGAGAGGTGAGGAGTGTGTTTTTTTTACTGGACTGTGGGGCCATTCTCGGGGGGGAGGAGAGATGCGGGCTGTGCTGTATACTGCTATGTGGGCTGTGCTGTATACTGCTAAGTGGGCTGTGCTGTATACCGCTAAGTGGGCTGTGCTGTATACTGCTACGTGGGCGTGCTGTATACTGCTATGTGGGCTGTGCTGTATACTGCTACGTGGGCTGTGCTGTATACTGCTACGTGGGCTGTGCTGTATACTGCTACGTGGGCTGTGCTGTATACTGCTACGTGGGCTGTGCTGTATACTGCTATGTGGGCGTGCTGTATACTGCTACGTGGACTGTGCTGTATACTACTGTGTGGGCTGTGGGGCATTTGGGGCCCCATTTTAAACTTTGCCTAGGGCCCCACTTTGCCTAAAACCGGCCCTGCCTACAAGTGTACAAAGATATTATACAGTCACCATGTGACAAATGGGCTTGTGTAACTTCAAATGCCAGGGCTGAATTTTAGTCCCAGTCCGGCCCTGCTTATAGCTATGCAACTAGTTGGGGAGAGAGTTAGGAACCTGGCCATTGTTTCATCTATGCAAAGTGAACCAAAACTGTATTCAGAGATTGCAGTGCAAACGATAAAATTTCTAGTCCTCCATTACAAGACAAAATGTTGCTTTCTCCTGGTCTATCAGATTGAAATGATACTTATATCTCAAGTCTAGGGTAGGTAAAGGGAACCTGTAAGCATGTTTATACATATAGAAGTAATTGTATGGCTGTAATCACCCAATAAAAATTTAATCTTTTTTGTATATTTCCAATGAGCCAGTCATGGCAAATCTAACATAGAAGTCATGTGCAAATCATACTGAAGTTCTCTAGGACGTGTGCTAGACTGTGTCAGTTCACCTCTAGCCTGATTTGCATATAACTTCTAAATAATCCAGATTTCTCATAACTGGCACTTCAGATCTATACAAAAACTGGTATTATTTTTATCGGGCCTTTACTACTGCCATAAGTCAAAACCTGCCGACTGGGTCCCATTAGGAGTCTAAGGGAGCAAATACAAACATCCGCAATGGTTGAAAGCACGGATGGGTCTCAAGCTAGCTTTCCTGGCTGTCTAGTGAAGTGCAGACTGTCTTGGTGGTCTACCGTGGTTCATGCCAACATCCCGAGTGTTCTAAAATTGTGACTGGGATTTTATAACATCTTTTGGATCTAGATTGGTGAAGGTTTTAAAATTGGTACCTGTTGTTCTAGGTGATGAGATAATGTTAGCATTCCTGTTGGTCTAGGCCAGTAAAGAGTTAAAAGGAGTCTAAAACAGTTGAAACTGAGAAAACAGTTCTTTTTCAAAGTTACAGCAAGAAACCCAGTAAGTCACCCAGTGTTAAAATCAGGGTCTCTCGGTATTATGCAGCTTTCATCTTCGGCATCAGAAAGCTGTTGACTCTCTTTAATGATGCACCCCTGATGGCTGGGGCCGGTGAGGGGATCGCTATCCCCCTGCACTCCATATAGAGGTTACAGCCGCGTGTGGAGTGAGGACTGTGCATATTTAAGAAGCCTGGCTGGGCTGATGCACAATTTTAGCTCAGTACTCTTTATTCATATAGTGCATGGGAGTCATTAATGAGAATTAGTGCAGGTCTCTTCAATTTGAAAAGCCAGAATGTAAGTAGACATCACTCCATATTTGTACAGATGTGGACACACAGTAGATCTCTGGATTGCATAATAACATATTTTTATCAAGAGGAAGCACGGTTTCTGTACCCGACGTTTCCTATTAAGGATTATGTAGAATGTGCTATGAACTTCGTTACAGGTCTGATTAATCGTTTCTATTCCTATTAAGAACAATATGAATGCTTCCTTGTGCCAGTGAAATAAATCAACATTTGCTCACCTGGACTCAGCATATCATCTGTATACTGCTTGAGATATTTGGCTTTAATCATAGTTCAGTTCATATTAATTTACTGGCAGGAAAACGAGGAGATGGCTTAGTTACAGTAACATATGAACAGATATGCATGCCTCGAGCACTCTCTAAACAAAGGCAAGGCTCTGTACAAGGGTTACATGTTTCCGAAATGAAAAAATAATTATTCATATTAGTAAGGACCAATGAAGTCACTGCTACAGACACAACATTTTGTGCTGGTGAATAGAACAACTTAGTGGCAATGCTGTTATTAAGCTTTTAAAAACAGGAGTGTTAGTAGTTGTTTTTTTTTAGCAATTAACAAAATGCAAAGTGAAAGACCCAAAGAGAAATCTAAATCAATTCAATATTTAGTGTGAACAGCCTTTACCTTCAAAACAGCATCAAAGCGTCAATTGCACAGTTTTTGAAGGAACTCGGCAGGGATGTTGTTGGAGAACTGACAACAGATCTTCTGCGGATGTCACTTACACAAATCTTTCTTTTTCTTCATGTAATCCCATACAAACTCAATGGTGAGATCAGCGCTCTGTTGGGGCCACATCATTTCCAGGACTCCTTGTTATTTATGATACAGATAGTTCTGCATGGTTTGGGGTAGTTTTCCTGCTGCAGAATAAATCTGGAACCAGACGCCTTCCGAATAATATTTTATGATGGATAAGTATCTGAGTCGCCAGCCAGGGCTGTGGGGTACTCGGTACGGGGTCCGGTGGTGTTCACAGGGGGATGTCACGGTGGCTACGACCCGGTCCGTGGCCCTGGGCGCTAATGTAAAAGGGGAAAGGTCTTTAAAGGGAATAAAGTTTGTGTTTGTGACGCCACCTGTGGTATTCGGTCAGTGGGGACCGACGCTGCTTTAAGGGGTCCTGCTGGGGTGATGTTATGGCAGCTAGATGGTATAACTTCCCACAGGTGAAGTATGTCCCCAGGGCTCCAGGTGTGCAGATGAAAGATGTTGAGGAGTGCAGTAAAGAATGAGGACACAGGTTTGCAGTCTCTTTACCTTTGTTTACTGAAGACTTAAGCATGCGCGGTCCGGAGCACTAGATCACAGGGCAGGCAGGGTCTGGCCGGCTTGAAGGCAAGTTAGGAGTCCCCTTACCCAGGTGGAAATCAAAAGCCTTCCTCTAGCGCCGTGGTGGTGTAGTCCCTTATGGCTTAAAGCTCCACATAAGGTCCTCACAGATGTTATGTCTCTCTCTGTCCCC
The DNA here is from genome assembly GCF_051348905.1 of Ranitomeya variabilis. NCBI lineage: Eukaryota > Metazoa > Chordata > Amphibia > Anura > Dendrobatidae > Ranitomeya > Ranitomeya variabilis. The sequence continues at coordinate 560,355,720 of NC_135236.1, read as the reverse complement.
CGGGTAGGGTAGGACATAACCCATATGACTGGTGGCTTGAGGCTGTTTATAGGGACTCTAGCACGCCCCGGCCTCTGAGGGGTGCCACTGTGCCTCCTGGGCATAGGTCAGACAGGTAACTTGGAGTTTAGCTGTCCTGCCAGTCTCTGATGTAAGCCATAGAGGTCCTTACAACTTCGGTGTTCCGGCTACCGGTCTCTGCGCCTCAGAAGGAGGCAGCCTGCTCGAGGCTGGTCTCCAGCTGGTATTCTCTCCTCTGCTTTGCTCTCCTGCATGCTCTCTGCAATGTATTCAGCTTTCTCAATGTCTCTTTTCAGGAGCTGCTGCACTGCGGTGGCACAGCTCCATAAACCTCCTGCTGCCTCAGACTGGTCCAGTCCGCCTCCTGACTGGACCTTCCTGGAACTGACTGACTTTCCCTACAGACTACCAGTTATATATATATATGGGGAGTCACCTAGCAAGTAGGATCAAAAGCTCCCCCTGATGGCCTGGAGTGTGAATGTGTTGCATGTTTGTGGTACCTGGTTGCAGTTATTCCTTCTTGCCTTCATGCGTAACATCACTCTCCCAGAGAGGAAAGCAATGCTACTGTGACGACCAGGACCCTGGAGCACCACATATCTACCATATATACTCGTGTATAAGCCAACCCAAGTATAAGACGAGGCACCTAATTTTGCTATGAAAAACTGGGAAAACTTATTGACTCAAGTATAAGCCAGCTATGCTTTGTCCCAACATCCCTATTCTGGCATGCATGGCTCCTGATTAGTGTTGAGCATTCCGATACCGCAAGTATCGGGTATTGGCCGATACTTAGCGGTATCGGAATTCCGATACCGAGATCCGATACTTGCCGCGTATCGGATACCGGAATCGGAAGTTCCCAGGATTCAAACTGCACAAATTTGTACGAAATCAGCCAATGAGAATGATTCCAAGTGTGGGCACATCCTGTTCAGCATGGAGGGCATGAAACTACTGGCAAGGCTGTGATTGGCTGCTGAAATGATGTCATGATGCAGTTTAAAAGTCGCTGGCGCCATTTTGCGATCACTCTGCTGTGAATTCAGTTAGTGACAGGACGCTGTTTGCTGACTGAGGGCCAGTTTAGAGATAGCGATTTGCTTCTTTGTGCTTTTCAAAGGCTAATTTAGCAACCGCTGTGTTCACCTACTAATCACCTTGCTTTTGCCTTGTAGCGCTGTTTTCACAGCGATCTGCAAGGTCTGTGTGTGTGTGTGTGTGTGAGTGCAGCCCACTCTCTAGTCTGAGTGCAGCCATAGGCCATCCATAGCTGGTTGTATTCAGTTCAGGGAGGGTGGTTCATTGCCTCATACTGTTCTTTTTTTTTTTTTTTCAAGTAGTGTAGTCTGCTGCTCATTTTTTCAAAAAAATCTTATTAGTGTCTTTCCACCCGTCTCCAGCTAACTTGTGGAAAAACACTACATAGGATAATGTAGAGGAGGGTTTTTGGGCCTTGCAGCGCCGTTTACGGCTGTCTGCACGGTCTCCGTGTGACTGCAGCTCGCCCTGTAGTCTGTGAGCAGCCATAGCCTGGTTGTCTCCAGCTCAGGGTTCTTCACTGCGTCATACCGTAAAATCAATTTTCCTTTTGTTTTAAGTAGTGCAGGTTGCTGCACATTTTTTCAAAAAATTCCTATTAGTGTCTTTCCACCCGTCTCCAGCTAACTTGTGGAAAAACACTACATAGGATAACGTAGAGGAGGGATTTTGGGCCTTGCAGCGCTGTTTACGGCTGTCTGCACGGTCTCCGTGTGACTGCAGCTTGCCCTGTAGTCTGTGAGCAGCTATAGCCTGGTTGTCTCCAGCTCAGGGTTCTTCACTGCGTCATACCGTAAAATCAATTTTCCTTTTATTTTAAGTAGTGCAGGCTGCTGCACATTTTTTCAAAAAATTCCTATTAGTGTCTTTCCACCTGTCTCCAGCTAACTTGTGGAAAAACACTACATAGGATAACGTAGAGGAGGGTTTTTGGGCCTTGCAGCGCCGTTTACGGCTGTCTGCACGGTCTCCGTGTGACTGCAGCTCTCTCTGTTGTCAGTTCAGCCCCCAAAAAATAAATAAATAATAAAGTTCACCAAACACACCAGTGACACCACTTTACATTTGTGTAGGCCACATTAGCTCATATTAAAGTCTAGTCCACACTTTAGAAAATTAGTGTTTCTTATACCTGTTGTTCAGGAATAAGCACACAAAGCCGTAAAGTACCGTCATACAGTGCCATTTTCATCGCTACGACGGCACGATTCGTGACGTTCTAGCGATATCGTTACGATATCGTAGTGTCTGACACGCTACTGCGATCCGGAACCCCGCTGAGAATCGTACGTCGTAGCAGATCGTTTGAAACTTTCTTTCGTCGTCTAGTGTCCCGCTGTGGCGGCATGATTGCATCGTGTGACACAGGTTGCATACGATGTGCGCACAGTAACCAACGGCTTCTACATCGCAAATACGTCATGAAATTATCGCTCCAGCGTCGTGTATTGCAACGTGTGACCGCAGTCTACGACGCTGGAGCGATAATCATACGACGCTGCAACGTCACGAATCGTGCCGTCGTAGCGATGAAAATGGCACTGTGTGACGGTACCCTACTTTTCTGCTTATCTTTATCAGTCAACCAAGATGAAGAAGGCAGTGAGTAAGGCACGTGGGCGTGGGCGCGGGGCAGGGAGAGGACGTGGGGATTCTGTGCCTGCTGCGGGCACCGGTGACTCATCAGCACCCACTTTCACCAGGGAACAGTCCTTCATGCGCAGCTTTGTCGCAGAGCGCCGTACACCGCTGCTGCATGAAGAACAAATTGAAGCCGTTGTCGGATGGATGGCAGCTAATGCATCAACTTCAATTAGTGCCACATCCTCTCAGACACAGAGCACTGGAGAGCAGCCATCTGTCTCTTCACCACCTGCCAAATTGCCCAGGCAGACAGAGATCCCAGGACAGGAGCCGTCTCTACTTCTGTTCTCTGAATCTCTTGGCTTGGAAACAGGGGGCCAGCCAAGCAGCATTGGAGAAATGGAAGAAGAGGCAGGATGCAGTGATGCCCAACCGCTTTTTCTCTTTTCCTCTGAAGAGGCGGGTGGGCCAGTGCCTCCGGTCACCACATCGCAGGACGCATCCGCTGATGACACTCAGGTGCCACTTTCTGGTGCGTGCTCTGCTGCTGAGACTACCCAGGAGGAGCAGTTGGGGGCAGAGGGTAGTGTAGATGATGAGGTCCTTGACCCATCTTGGCGTGAGGGACAGGAAGGTGGTGGGAGCAGCTCTGAGGAAGAGATTCCCCGTACGGCCCAAAGAGGGAGGGGGAAGACTGTGGATCCTGCAGCCTCCGCTTTGGCACCCGTTAGGAGCATGTCTCTTCCAAAAGCCAAAAAGGGCGCTCCCAAGACTTGCAGTGCCTGGTCCTTTTTTGACACAGTTGCAGATGACATTTGCTATGTCAAATGCAAGGTGTGTCATCACAAAGTCAAAAGAGGTCGAAATGTCAGCAACCTCAATACCTCCAACATGTGGAAACATGTGCGCACCAGGCACGCGGCGGAGTTAGAAAAACACACTGAAGAGCTAGGCCAACCAACAGCGGCAGCTACCACCTCTTCAGCTCGTGTTGCCTCTTCCTCCAGCTCACACGCAGCTGGTTCGGCTTCCTCCCAGGATCGCCGTGGAAGAACCTCTGGCCCTGTTGTCCAGAGACCCGCTGTAATTCCACCCGCAGCACCACTTTCCCAGTCATCCACACACTCCCAGCCCAGTCTACAGCCATCGGTAGTACAGGCATGGGAGAAAAGGCGGCCTTTCTCGTCAAACCACCCACGAGCACAGGCTCTGTCCGCAGGCATTGCCAAACTTCTGTCACTGGAAATGCTGTCATTCAGGCTGGTGGAGACTGACAGCTTCCGTGACTTGATGTCATTGGCAGTCCCACAGTACAATGTGGCCAGCCGCTTTTACTTCAGCAGGCAAGCCGTCCCTGCCCTGCACAAGCATGTGGAGGGACACATAAAACACGCGCTACTGAATGCCGTCATTAGCAAGGTCCACCTCACCACCGATGCGTGGACCAGTCAACATGGACAGGGGCGATACCTTTCCCTCACTGCCCATTGGGTTAATGTCGTTGAGCTGGGTACAGATCGTGCGAGTGGCGCAGGACGTGTCCTGCCCACTCCAAGGATTGCAGGAATCCATTCTGTACGCATTGACTCATCCTCTTACACCAGTTCCTCAGAATCATCGCTGCAGGAGCCGTCACAGTCCACCTCCACATGGACCCGTGATGAACGTTTACCTGTTACGACCGACATGAGCACAGCCGTGGCCAAACGTCAACAGGCCGTCTTGAAATTAATTTCTTTGGGGAATCGAAGCCACACAGCGCAGGAGCTCTGGAATGCCATCAAGCAGGAGAGCGATGTGTGGTTTGTGCCAGCGAATCTCCAGCCAGGCATGGTAGTGTGTGATAATGGCCGAAATCTGGTGGCAGCTCTGGGCCTCGGCAACCTCACTCACATCCCATGTCTGGCACATGTGCTCAATTTGGTCGTGCAGAGTTTTTTGAGGGACTATCCGAATCTTGATGCACTGCTGCACAAGGTCCGCCTAGAGTGTGCTCACTTGCGGCGTTCCAGCACGGCAAAAGCGCGCATTGCGGCTCTGCAGCGCCGACACCACCTGCCGGAACATCGCATCATATGTGACCTACCTACCAGGTGGAATTCCACGTTACATATGTTGGAGCGGTTGTGTGAGCAGCAGCAAGCTGTAATGGAGTACCAGCTGCATCAGGCGCAAAGAAGTCGCACTCCGCGCCGTACAGACTTCACAATCACAGAGTGGGCCACTATGAAGGACGTCTGCCAGGTTTTGCGTCCCTTCGATTATTCCACGCGGATGGCGAGTGCAGATGATGCACTAGTCAGCATGACTGTCCCCCTTATCTGCCTGCTTGAAAAATCACTGCAAGCGCTAAGGGATGATGTTGTGGAAGAGGTGGAGGATGAGGATTCACCATTTCCATCATCTTATGGACAGTCAGCGCCACGTGGTTCCTCACAAACGCGTAGGCAGGGGACAGTTTGTGAGGAGGATGAGGAGGAGTCAATGGAGGAGGAAGACATCCGTCAGAGGAGGGAGTTACACAATTGTCCAGTACTCAGTGTGTACAGCGAGGGTGGGGTGATGACGAGCGGGCAGAGATCACGCCTCCAGCAGGGGACAGCGTTTCTTGGGCAGTTGGCAGTCTGCAGCACATGGTGGATAACATGCTGCAGTGCCTGAGAAACGACCGCCGCATCGCCCACATTCTCAACATGTCTGATTATTGGGTGTTCACCCTCCTCGATCCAAGAAGAAATTGGACCTCAAAAATTGTTGTGCAATTTGTCCTGAGTACGCTGATACCCCATATGTGGGTGTAAACCATTGTTTGGGCGCAGGGCAGAGCTCGGAAGGGAAGGAGCGCCATTTGACTTTTCAATGCAAAATTGACTGGAATTGAGATGGGACGCCATGTTGCATTTGGAGAGCCCCTGATGTGCCTAAACATTGAAACCCCCCACAAGTGACACCATTTTGGAAAGTAGACCCCCTAAGGAACTTATCTAGATGTGTGGTGAGCACTGCTACCGGGACAACGTAGAAAGCCTCATCACACCGTTGAACCGGGAGCGAAAAATGCGGGAGTACCAAGACACACTGGTGAATTCCATCATCTTCTCTGTTGTGATTCGGTTCGTGGGCTCCCCCGGTGGTCTCTTGTGGTACTGGTGTCCTGCAAGCTTTGCCTTCTCAGTTCACCTGTTCCTATCAGGATGTGGGAGTATCCTATTTAACCTTGCTCCTCAGTCATTCTTATGCTGGCCATCAATGTATCCAGAGTGATTCTGTTGCATGTTCCTGCTCCCAGTTTTCTGCTCAGCTAAGTTGGACACTTTAGTCCTTAAGTCTATTTTTGTATGTTTTGTCCAGTTTGCACTTATGTGAATCTCTGCAGCTGGAAGCTCTTGTTGGGCTGAAATTACCACTCCGGTGTCATGAGTTGTCACATGAGTTAAGGTAATTTCAGGATGGTGTTTTGAAGGGTTTTGCAGCTGACCGCGAAGTCCTCTGTTGTATCTTTCTGCTATTTAGTTAGCGGGCCTCTCTGTGCTAAATCTGCTTTCATACTACGTGTGTCTTTTCATCTGCTCTCACCGTTATTATATGTGGGGGGCTGCTATCTCCTGTGGGGACATTCTCTGGAGGCAAGCCAGGACTGTGTTTTCTTCTACCAGGGGTAGTTAGTTCTCCGGCTGGCGCGCGGCATCTAGAGACAACGCAGGAATGCCCCCTGGCTACTTCTAGTGTGGTGTGTAGGTTTAGCATCGCGGTCAGCTCTAGTTTCCATCACCCAAGAGCTTGTCTGTTTATTCTATGCTTCTGATGTTTCCTTGCCATTGGAAACCATAACAGTATGGCCAGCCAAAATGTTTAATCTATAGGCTGAAGCAGGAGAGAAAAGGAACTGTGTGAAACCTTTTTTTTTTTTTTTTTCCTTCCTCTGAAGTTGCACTCCAGCTCTAATTGCAGTCTCCTGTTTTCCTCTCCTCTTAACCCCTGAATGGCTCAGACTTTATCTGTTGAAATATGGATCCCCAGAGTCTGGCTACCAATTTGAATAATCTTGCCTCTAAAGTTCAGAATATACAAGATTTTTTGTTACATGCTCCTCGGTCTGAACCTAAAATTCCTATACCGGAGTTTTTGTCTGGAGATCGATCTTGTTTTCTAAATTTTAAATACAATTGTAAATTGTTTCTTTCGCTGAGATCTCATTCTGCTGGAGATCCTGCCCAGCAAGTAAAAATTGTTATTTCTTTACTGTGGGGTGACCCCCAAAATTGGGCATTTTCATTGGCACCAGGGGATCCTGCGTTGCTCAATGTGGATGTGTTTTTTCTGGCTTTGGGGTTGCTTTATGAGGAACCAAATTTGGAGATTCAGGCTGAGAAAGCCCTAATAGCCCTCTCTCAGGGGCAAGATGAAGCCGAAATATATTGCCAAAAATTTCGAAAATGGTCTGTGCTTACTCAGTGGAATGAGTGCGCTCTGGCGGCAATTTTCAGAGAAGGTCTCTCTGATGCTGTAAAAGACGTCATGGTGGGGTTTCCTGCGCCTACTGGTCTGAATGAGTCCATGACAATGGCAATTCAGATTGATCGGCGTTTACGGGAACGCAAACCTGTGCACCAGTTGGCGGTGTCTTCTGAAGAGGCACCACAGAGTATGCAATGTGATAGCTTTCTGTCCAGAAGCGAACGACAGATTTATAGGCGCAAAAATCATTTGTGCTTCTATTGTGGAAATTCTACTCATGTTATATCAGCATGCTCTAAACGAACAAAGAAAGTTGATAAATCCTCTGCTATTGGCACTTTGCAGTCCAAGTTTATTTTGTCTGTAACTCTAATTTGTTCGTTATCTTCTATTGTTGCGGATGCGTATGTGGATTCTGGCGCCGCTTTGAGTCTTATGGATTGGTCCTTTGCCAGGCGCTGTGGGTTTGATCTAGAGCCTCTGGAAGTTCCTATACCTTTAAAGGGTATTGATTCTACACCATTGGCTAGTAATAAACCACAATACTGGACACAAGTGACTATGCGTATGACTCCAGACCATCAAGAGGTGATTCGCTTCCTTGTACTGTATAATCTACATGATGTGTTGGTGCTGGGATTGCCATGGTTGCAAACTCATAACCCAGTCCTTGACTGGAAAACAATGTCTGTACTAAGCTGGGGATGTCAGGGAAATCATGGGGACACATCTTTGGCCTCCATTGCTTCATCTATTCCCTCTGAAAATCCTGAGTTTTTGTCTGATTATCGTGAGGTTTTTGAGGAATCTACTCTTAATTCTCTTCCTCCTCACAGAGATTGCGATTGCGCCATAGATTTGATCCCTGACAGTAAATTTCCTAAGGGTCGTCTATTCAATCTGTCTGTACCTGAACATGCTGCCATGCGAGAGTATATTAGGGAGTCCTTGGAAAAGGGACATATTCGTCCTTCTTCGTCTCCTCTTGGAGCGGGGTTCTTTTTCGTAGCTAAAAGTGATGGTTCTTTGAGACCTTGTATTGATTATAGACTCTTGAATAAGATCACAGTCAAGTATCAATATCCTTTGCCATTGCTGACAGATTTATTTGCTCGCATTGAGGGGGCGAAGTGGTTCTCTAAGATTGATCTTCGCGGTGCGTATAATTTGGTGCGAATTAAGCAGGGGGATGAGTGGAAAACCGCATTTAATACGCCCGAGGGCCATTTTGAGTATTTGGTGATGCCTTTTGGTCTGTCAAATGCCCCTTCGGTCTTTCAGTCTTTTATGCACAATATTTTCCGTGAATATCTGGATAAATTTATGATTGTGTATTTGGACGATATCTTGATTTTTTCGGATGACTGGGAATCTCATGTTCAACAAGTTAGGAGGGTTTTTCAGGTTTTGCGGACCAATTCTCTGTTTGTTAAAGGTTCAAAGTGTGTTTTTGGGGTTCAGAAGATTTCTTTTTTGGGGTACATTTTTTCCCCCTCTTCTATTGAGATGGATCCTGTGAAGGTTCGGGCTATTTGTGACTGGACGCAACCGACTTCTCTTAAGGGCCTTCAGAAATTTTTGGGCTTTGCTAACTTTTATCGTCGATTCATAACTGGTTTTTCTAGCGTTGTCAGGCCTTTGACTGATTTGACTAAGAAGGGTGCTGATGTTGCAGATTGGTCTCCTGCTGCTGTGGAGGCCTTTCGGGAGCTTAAGCGCCGTTTTTCTTCTGCTCCGGTGTTGTGCCAGCCTGATGTTTCTCTTCCTTTTCAGGTGGAAGTTGATGCTTCCGAGATCGGAGCGGGGGCGGTTTTGTCGCAGAAAAGTTCAGATTGTTCAGTGATGAGATCTTGTGCGTTCTTTTCTCGAAAATTTTCGCCCGCCGAGCGAAATTATGACGTCGGTAATCGAGAGCTTTTGGCGATGAAGTGGGCATTCGAGGAGTGGCGTCATTGGCTTGAGGGTGCTAAACATCAGGTGGTGGTCTTGACTGATCACAAAAATTTGATCTATCTTGAGTCGGCCAGACGTCTGAATCCTAGACAGGCGCGCTGGTCGTTGTTTTTCTCCCGGTTTAATTTTGTGGTTTCGTATCTGCCAGGTACTAAGAATGTGAAGGCGGATGCCCTTTCTAGGAGTTTTGAACCTGATTCCCCTGGTGATTCTAAACCTACGGGTATACTTAAGGATGGGGTGATATTGTCTGCTGTCTTCCCAGACCTGCGACGTGCTTTACAAGAGTTTCAGGCGGATCGGCCTGATCGTTGTCCGCCTGGTAGATTGTTTGTGCCGGATGAGTGGACCAATAGAGTCATCTCGGAGGTTCATTCTTCTGCGTTGGCAGGTCATCCGGGAATTTTTGGTACCAGAGATTTGGTGGCTAGGTCCTTCTGGTGGCCTTCCCTGTCTCGGGACGTGCGTACTTTTGTGCAGTCTTGCGATGTTTGTGCTCGGGCCAAGCCTTGTTGTTCTTGGGCTAGTGGGTTGTTGTTGCCCTTGCCTGTTCCTAAGAGGCCTTGGACACACATCTCTATGGATTTTATTTCTGATCTCCCTGTTTCTCAGAAGATGTCCGTCATTTGGGTGGTGTGTGACCGCTTTTCTAAGATGGTTCATTTGGTGCCCTTGCCCAAGCTGCCTTCCTCATCTGAGTTGGTGCCCCTGTTTTTTCAGAATGTGGTTCGGCTGCATGGTATTCCGGAGAATATCGTTTCCGACAAGGGATCCCAGTTTGTGTCCAGATTATGGCGGGCGTTTTGTGCCAGGATGGGCATTGATTTGTCTTTTTCGTCTGCATTTCATCCCCAGACAAATGGCCAGATGGAACGTACTAATCAGACCTTGGAGACTTATTTGAGGTGTTTCGTGTCTGCTGATCAGGATGACTGGGTCTCCTTTTTGCCGTTGGCTGAGTTTGCCCTTAATAATCGGGCCAGTTCTGCCACTTTGGTCTCCCCTTTCTTTTGCAATTCAGGGTTCCATCCTCGTTTTTCATCTGGTCAGGTGGAGTCTTCGGATTGTCCTGGAGTGGATACCATGGTGGATAGGTTGCATCGTATTTGGGGGCAGGTGGTGGACAATTTGGAGTTGTCCCAGGAGAGGACTCAACGTTTTGCTAATCGCCATCGTCGTGTTGGTCCTCGTCTTCGTGTTGGGGACTTGGTGTGGTTGTCCTCCCGTTTTGTCCCTATGAGGGTCTCTTCTCCTAAGTTTAAGCCTCGGTTCATCGGTCCTTATAAGATTTTGGAAATTCTTAACCCTGTGTCTTTTCGTTTGGACCTCCCAGCATCCTTTGCTATCCATAATGTCTTCCATCGGTCATTATTGCGGAGGTATGAGGTACCACTTGTGCCTTCTGTTGAGCCTCCTGCTCCTGTGCTGGTTGAGGGTGAATTGGAGTACGTGGTGGAGAAAATCTTGGACTCCCGTGTTTCCAGACGGAGACTTCAATATCTGGTGAAATGGAAGGGCTACGGTCAAGAGGATAATTCTTGGGTTACAGCTTCTGATGTTCATGCTTCTGATTTGGTCCGTGCCTTTCATAGGGCTCATCCAGATCGCCCTGGTGGGTCTTGTGAGGGTTCGGTGCCCCCTCCTTAACGGGGGGGTACTGTTGTGATTCGGTTCGTGGGCTCCCCGGTGGTCTCTTGTGGTACTGGTGTCCTGCAAGCTTTGCCTTCTCAGTTCACCTGTTCCTATCAGGATGTGGGAGTATCCTATTTAACCTTGCTCCTCAGTCATTCTTATGCTGGCCATCAATGTATCCAGAGTGATTCTGTTGCATGTTCCTGCTCCCAGTTTTCTGCTCAGCTAAGTTGGACACTTTAGTCCTTAAGTCTATTTTTGTATGTTTTGTCCAGTTTGCACTTATGTGAATCTCTGCAGCTGGAAGCTCTTGTTGGGCTGAAATTACCACTCCGGTGTCATGAGTTGTCACATGAGTTAAGGTAATTTGAGGATGGTGTTTTGAAGGGTTTTGCAGCTGACCGCGAAGTCCTCTGTTGTATCTTTCTGCTATTTAGTTAGCGGGCCTCTCTGTGCTAAATCTGCTTTCATACTACGTGTGTCTTTTCATCTGCTCTCACCGTTATTATATGTGGGGGGCTGCTATCTCCTGTGGGGACATTCTCTGGAGGCAAGCCAGGACTGTGTTTTCTTCTACCAGGGGTAGTTAGTTCTCCGGCTGGCGCGCGGCATCTAGAGACAACGCAGGAATGCCCCCTGGCTACTTCTAGTGTGGTGTGTAGGTTTAGCATCGCGGTCAACTCTAGTTTCCATCACCCAAGAGCTTGTCCGTTTATTCTATGCTTCTGATGTTTCCTTGCCATTGGAAACCATAACAGTTCTCCATTCCAAGTGAGAGAAGTGCTGCTAGTGCATTACAAAGCAGCTCAGTGCGTCCAGGCAGTGGTGGAGGCTCTGCACAAAGAGGGAGCAGAAGCAGTGCCTCTGCCCAAGGCAAGACCAGTATGGCCCAACTGTGGCACAGTTTTCTGTGCCCGTCGCAAAAGTCTGCACCATCACAGACGGCTCCAGTCAGCAGGAGGCAACGGTTCCGTCAGATGGTGACAGACTACATGTCTTGCCCTCTTGCTGTACTCCCAGACAGCTCTTCACCTTTCTAGTTTTGGGTCTCAAAGCTGGATAAATGGCCAGAGCTAAGCCAGTATGCATTGGAGGTGCTGGCTTGCCCTGCGGCTAGTGTATTATCGGAACGCGTCTTTAGTGCTGCAGGTGGTGTACTAACTGACCGTCGCATGCGACTATCCTCCGATAACGTTGACCGGCTTACTTTCCTGAAAATGAACAAGGCCTGGATCTCGCAGGAATTTGCCACTCCTCTTCCTGATTAAATAATTAGGTGACTGTCTACGTTATCCAGGTCTCCTGTTGTGTTCATCTTTCTACCACCTGAACTTAAATTCCTGGGCTCCAACACCGCCAGTTGAGGCTCAGAAGTGCCGTCTGCACAGTCAAAACATACGACCCAGTGTTATTGGGTTTCAGCACCGCCAGCTGTTCCCCTGCTGTGTAGCCGGCAACGTGTCCTGCAACAGCCACGCAGACACAAGAACTGAAATTGAAGGGAACCTGTCCCCCCTCCCCCAGGCGTTTGTATGTTTTACAGCCACCTTGTACAGCAGTAATGCTGCATGTGTGCAAGGTGGCTCATAAACTTATTCTCCTTGCACCCGTGGAACAGAACACGTCTACAATGTGTCCCCTGAGACCATTAAAACGTCCCTGAGGTGTGACTTTACTTTGTAATGACACGCAACAACCCCCTTGGTAGCACAGCCCTTCTTCTGACATCATTGTTTGGCTGGCTGCGCCTCTGCGGCCGCCCTGCCCGACACAACGCCCCTCGGTGTCTTATTTATTTTGACTGCGAGGGTGTGATTGACGGGCATGAGCAGTGCATATCTTCGCCAGGCTGTCACTCAGCTCCTTCCGCCTTCTTCAGACTGTGCGGCTTCAAGGCCGTGGCATGCGATAAGGGATCAGCTGACGCCGCACAGTCTGTAGCAGGTGTAAGGACACGAGCGAGAGGCGAACATATGTACTGCGCCAGGCCATGAATCCCAGCCCCGCAGTGTGAAACACTGTAAAGACACTGCGGGGCTGGGATTCATGGGCATCGCGAACCGCACCAGCCGACATGAAATGATGTCAGAAGACGGGCAGCGCATGGCCAAGGGATAACGCAACAACGCAGACTCCTGTACAGCAAAATGCGATGCTCAGGAGGCCGCGCCAAGCACCAAGTTGGTATTTTTGCCAGCTGTGCTGCGTCTCATTACAAAGGGAACTCCCGCCTCCAAGACAGATTGACTGTATAAGGGCCAAAATGTTGTACGTGTTTCATTCAGCTTGTGCAAGGAACAAAATTAAAAGAGCAACCTTTGACTTGTGCAGCACTACTGCTGCATAAGGCGTGGCTCTTCTAGTTTGTAACACCTGAGGGGGGGTTAAAGGTTACCTTTAAAATTGGTTCAATTAGGCTTCGGCCTACACTCTGCTCCCTCTCCTCCTGCTGACCCTGGGCTCTAACACCGCCAGTTGGGGCCCAGTACTGCTAGCTGCACAGAGAAAAACACCAGCCAATGTGTCAGTGGGGTTCAGCACCGCCAGCTGTTCCCCTGCTGTGTAACCGGCAACGTGTCCTGCAACAGCCACGCAGACACAAAGCTGCCGCCAGTGCAGGCTTCGGCCTACACTCTGCTCCCTCTCCTCCTGCTGACCCTGGGCTCTAACACCGCCAGTTGGGGCCCGGTACTGCTAGCTGCACAGAGAAAAACACCAGCCAATGTGTCAGTGGGGTTCAGCACCGCCAGCTGTTCCCCTGCTGTGTAGCCGGCAACGTGTCCTGCAACAGCCACGCAGACACAACAGACCTACAAATGCCTCCAGTGCAGGCTTCGGCCTACACTCTGCTCCCCCTGCTGACCCTTTGCTCCAACACCGCTAGTTGGGGCTCTAGGAAGACAAGCTTTAATAGGTCCCCATCCTGGTTCCAGCACCGTTAGCTGGTTCCGGGCAGAGCCTTTGGCTTAGGTGCCTCCCTCTGGGTATCCGAGTTCCACCAACGTCAGGTGGTCCTTGGTAGTGCTTTCAGGCACGGGTACCTCCTGCTTAGTAACCGGGTTCCAGTAACGTCAGCTGGTCCTCGGTAGTTCCATTGGCTCTTGGACCTTCGGCTACCCATCCGGGTTCCAGTACCGTCAGCTGGTTCTCGGCAGTGTCTTTTGCTCTTGTACCTTCTGCTCCCCATCCTGGTTCCAGTACCGTCAGCTGGTTCCGGGCAGAGCCTTTGGCTTAGGTGCCTCCCTCTGGGTATCTGAGTTCCACCAACGTCAGGTGGTCCTTGGTAGTGCTTTCAGCACGGGTACCTCCTGCTTAGTAACCGGGTTCCAGTAACGTCAGCTGGTCCTCGGTAGTTCCATTGGCTCTTGGACCTTCGGCTACCCATCCGGGTTCCAGTACCGTCAGCTGGTTCTCGGCAATGTCTTTTGCTCTTGTACCTTCTGCTCCCCATCCTGGTTCCAGTACCGTCAGCTGGTTCCGGGCAGAGCCTTTGGCTTAGGTGCCTCCCTCTGGGTATCCGAGTTCCACCAACGTCAGGTGGTCCTTGGTAGTGCTTTCAGGCACGGGTACCTCCTGCTTAGTAACCGGGTTCCAGTAACGTCAGCTGGTCCTCGGTAGTTCCATTGGCTCTTGGACCTTCGGCTACCCATCCGGGTTCCAGTACCGTCAGCTGGTTCTCGGCAGTGTCTTTTGCTCTTGTACCTTCTGCTCCCCATCCTGGTTCCAGCACCGTTAGCTGGTTCCGGGCAGAGCCTTTGGCTTAGGTGCCTCCCTCTGGGTATCTGAGTTCCACCAACGTCAGGTGGTCCTTGGTAGTGCTTTCAGCACGGGTACCTCCTGCTTAGTAACCGGGTTCCAGTAACGTCAGCTGGTCCTCGGTAGTTCCATTGGCTCTTGGACCTTCGGCTACCCATCCGGGTTCCAGTACCGTCAGCTGGTTCTCGGCAGTGTCTTTTGCTCTTGTACCTTCTGCTCCCCATCCTGGTTCCAGTACCGTCAGCTGGTTCCGGGCAGAGCCTTTGGCTTAGGTGCCTCCCTCTGGGTATCCGAGTTCCACCAACATCAGGTGGTCCTTGGTAGTGCTTTCAGGCACGGGTACCTCCTGCTTAGTAACCGGGTTCCAGTAATGTCAGCTGGTCCTCGGTAGTTCCATTGGCTCTTGGACCTTCGGGTAGCCATCCGAGTTCCAGTTCCATCAGCTGTTTCTCGGCATTTTCTCAGCCTTCTTGTACCTTCTGCTACATTTCCAAGTTCAAGACCCTAAAGACGACGACCCGGAAGACCACCCCTAAGATGCCGACGACACCAGAGACGACAACCACTGAGATGACGACGACCCTGGAGACGATGACCCTGAAGACCACCCCGATGACGACGACCCCGGAGACGACGACCCTGGAGACGACGACGACCTGGAAAACCGAGAAGCAGAAGAACAAGAGGCTGCAGAACAAAGAGCAGAAGAACATTAAGCATAAGACTAAATATCAGAGCAAAAGATATTATCTAAATTATAAGCAGAAGAAGACTAAGCAGTGTATGGGGGTGAGTCCGTTCCTCCTCGTGGTGCACCTGGATAAAGCCTGATGCTGCAGGCCAAACTGAACGCGGACAAATGTAACTGTTTTGTGACAGGCAGAACGGAAGGTGTAATCTTCAAACTTTTATAGATAACAACTACAGGAATGCCTGTCACAAATAAGGATATGATGAAGAAGTTGAATATGAAGAAGATAATAGTAAAATAAAAAGAATATGAACAATGTAACAAAAAAAAATAATAGGTAGAAGATGAAGAAGAAGATGAATAAGGTGAAGAAGTTGATGTCAAAGAAGCTGATGATGAGGATAATGAAGAAGAAAGTGTGGGAGAAGTAAAAAAGAAGGTGAAGGGCGTGGAAGTAGTGAAACATCAATATCTGACAAAATAAAAAAAAAATTAACATAGTCAAAATCTTTCTAACGCCGAACGTCATAAAAAACAAAACAAAATCCTGCTATTCTATTAGATTGGGCTAAACCTCTGTGCCTTTAATGTCTCCGCCACCTCCCCCAATACATCCTACATTATTCTTAGTTGTTTTCCTTCATGTAGAATGAACCTACAAGTTAAGAAAGGGTTTATTTTAATTCCGATATTTTTGTCCCATTGACCTGCATTGGGATCGGGTATCGGTATCGGATTAGATCCGATACTTTGACGGTATCGGCCGATACTTTCCGATACCGATACTTTCCGATATCGGAAGGTATCGCTCAACACTACTCCTGATGCCTATCCTGGTATGCATGGTTCCTCATCCCCATCCTTGTATGCATGGCTCCTCATCCTGATCCTTGTATGCATGGCTCCCCATCCTTGTATGCTTGGCTCCTCATCCCCATCCTTATCTGCATGGCTGCTCATTCCTGTTCTGGTGTGCATTGCTCCTTACCCCCATCCTTGTATGCATGGCTCCTCATTCCTGTTATGGTATGCAGGGCTCTTCATACCTATTCTCGAACGCATGGCTCCTCATCTCTATCCTTGTATACATGGCTCTTCATCCCCATTCTTACCTGCATGGCTCCTCATTCCTGTTCTGGTATGCATGGATCCTCATCCACATCCTTGTATGCATGGCTCCTCATCCCTATCCTTGTGTGCATGGCTCCTTATCCCCATCCTTGTATGCATGGCTCCGCATCCCTGTCCTGGTATACATGGCTCCTCATCCCTATCCTTATATGCATGGCTCCTCATCCGAATCCTTGTGTACATGGTTCCTCATCCCTACCCTTGTATGAATGGCCCCTCATCCCCATCCTTGTATGCATGGTCCCCATGAGAAAATTATAAAGAAACCAACATCATACTTATCTTCCCTGCGCGCCCTCGCAGCGCCTTGTTCCGGTGCCAGCAGCTCCTGCAGATGAGCGATCACATATCCCCACTCATTAAGGGAATGAATATTCACCTCTCACTATGCCTATGGGAGTGGAAGAGGTGAATATTCATTACCTTAATGAGTGGGCACCCGTGCTAGCCCGGCAGCTGCTGGAAGCCGGCAGCTGTGGCTGACACTGTGCGCGCTATAAGAGAAATGAATATTCACTGCTAGTGCAGTGAATATTCATTTCTTTTTAGCACAACGGGCACTGGCTTTAACCGCAGCAGCTGGCTCCTGCCTCCTGTAACCCGCTGCTCCCCCTCCCCTGCCATCTTCTGACTCATGTATAATCTGAGGTGGGCGTTTTCAGCACAAAAATGTGCTGAAAAACTCAGCTTATACATGAGTATATACGGTATCTGTATTTCTCGGCACTGAGAACTCCTTTAATCCTGACCAAATCCCCAACTACATTTTCTGAAATGCAATCCCAAACTTGCAAGAAACCTCTACCATGCTTCACTATTGCTTGCAGCACAATCGTTATTATTCCGCTCTCATCATAGTTCCTTCAGAAATTATGTGTGCAAATGAGCCTAGAAGAATTGATGCTGTTTTGTGAACAAAGCGTGATCGAACCAAATATTGATTTGATTTTGATTTATTTTTTGATCACTCACTCTGCATCTTGTAAATGCTTGTTTTCCACACCTGCCTACGACTTTTGAACAATATTATATATATCACAGCTCAGTCTTTTCTTCTTCTAGATAAATACCATCTAGTTAAAGGGACACCTTCATAAAGGCCTTATATACATTTATATTGTGTTAGAAATGTTGGTTTGCTTACTATTGACCTTTGCCTGTACTTTGTCTACAAGTCCATAATTCAAGCTGAAGGTATTTAATGAGATAATGGTTGGAAATGAACCAGCCAATCCATCTGTTGCTAAGCAAGACTTGAAGAAAGCATGCAATTGGGTATTTACAATTGAACAGCACAAGGAAACTATCAAACCCTCCTATGCGTTCTTGTCTATTGTTTTTGGAGAACTTGGCATTTGTGTCGAAGTAAGATAACACAGAACCTTTCTTCAAGCAGTAGGGTTCTTTACTGGATACTGGCAGAAAGATGTACAGACTGTTAATGTTGGCAGGGATCTTATTATTACTATCTATAACAGTTACAATAAAATATGTGGATTTTCCAGATCTATTAGGTTTATTGGGAAATCTGTCCAATTCAACAAACACCTGACACTTTTTTTTTTTTTTTACTAAACTCAGCCTGGTTAAAACGGTTAAGAACATAATCATGCTTTAAGCACATATTTCCCCATATTAAGATGATGTTTCTTCTGTATTAATTCACACTGGAAATAAGGCAAATTGCCCGCTACTGTAATGGATAACTACTTTTGGAGCTGTATTTACATAACCCATTCTCAACTCTCGGAGCACAACTGAATTAGCATACCTGCACTTTCCCATGTGCAGACTACCTTGCTATTGTTGGAACAGTTTTATCCCTCTGATTTCTTTCGGATTTCCACTCATATTATAATGAATGTTATTCTTTTTTTATCTGTATTGTTCAAATTGAAGGTTCAAAATTATGAATGTATTATTTAAAGGTATAATATTAGGGGTTTCCAGAAAAGACATTACTTGAAGTTTATTGGGTGCAAATCCTAAAAGGGGATATCTGGGATTTTGTGAAAAACAAAAACTGTGACTAAGCACTAACAGGCAGGTAGTTGCCACTTACCTGCCTGGTATGCACGATGCTGTTCTTCCCTGGCACAGAGTGGTCACAGCCTCTGCTGACGTCTACAGAGCTGCGGCTTATTTTCCGCCCTGCTCTATCGATGGGATGTGACTTCCGGCATCATTCCGATTGATAACCAGCACCCCCTGTTAGGCAGCAGGAATCCGTCTGTCAACCAAAATGATGTTGGAAGTCCCACACGGTCAACAGAACAGAGTGAAAAAAGATCAGCTGCTCTGTTGACGTGATGTCAGGAAAGGCAGCTGAATCACCAACAAGAGCGGGCCTGTGACCGCTCTGTGTCCTTCAATCCTTATTTTTCCCTTTATGTGATTTCAATTGGCAGGCTGTGTACCAGCTTTTTGTGCTTATTTAGTTTTTTTTTTTTTTACATTTTTTTTATATATTTGAGCTAGCTGGTAAAATGTCTTGTTTTCTGTTAACAGAACCTGTGATTCAATATGCGAGGATCGTAAAAAATAAAACAAAGCCTGGCGCCCTTTCACACACTTCTGAAAACTGAGAGAAT
The DNA here is from genome assembly GCF_051348905.1 of Ranitomeya variabilis. Classification (NCBI taxonomy): domain Eukaryota; kingdom Metazoa; phylum Chordata; class Amphibia; order Anura; family Dendrobatidae; genus Ranitomeya; species Ranitomeya variabilis. Next base: position 560,336,856 of record NC_135236.1, on the reverse strand, counting down.
TGGCTAATGACATTAGGCATGGCCGCATGGGCTTCCCCATAATGCCCTAGAGCTGCAACATAGGAAATAAAAAATTATACAGACATTACAGCACGTGATCGCAAATAATTTTCTTTGATGTAAAACATTTTTTATAAACATTCACAGAAATGTTTTACCTTACAAAAAGAATAAGCTGTGATCTACTGCTGTAATATCTGCACACTCTTTTGCATCCTCCCCTGCCTACGGGCTGTGTTATGATCAGACCATGTTCCTGCACGGTCAGACACACCATTACACAGCAAGGGCACATTTATACGATTATTATTATTTATTTATATAGCACCATTAATTCCATAGTGCTGTACATGAGAAGGGGTTACATTAAAATACAAATATCACTTACAGTAAACAAACTACAGTAAACAAACAATGACAGACTGATACAGAGGGAAGAGCACCCTGCCCTTGCGGGCTTACATTCTACAGGATTATGGGGAATGAGACAGTAGGTCGGGGGTTGAGGTAGCTCCGATGGTGTTGAGGTGGCCGTGTGGTCACTAAAGGTTGTAGACTTTCTTGAAGAGATGGGTTTTCAGGTTTCTTTTGAAGGATCCAAATGTGGTGGATAACCGGACATGTTGGGGCACAGAATTCCAGAGGATGGGGGATATTCGGGAGAAGTCTTGGAGGCGATTGAGTAAGGAGCAAATAAACGTGGAGGAGATAAGGAGGTCTTGGGAGGACCGGACATTACGTGAGGGAAAATACTGAGAGATTAGTTTGGAAATATAAGGAGGAGAAAGGTAATGGATGGCTTTGTAGGTCAGTGTTAGTAGTTTAAACTGGATACACTGGGAAATTGGGAGCCAGTGAAGGCGGGATTTACAAAGAGGGGAAGCAGGAGTGTAGTGATGAAAGAGATTAATTAGTCATGCAGCAGAGTTAAGGACAGACTGAAGGTGTGCGAGAGTGTTAGAAGGTAGGTCACAGAGGAGGACATTGCAGTAGTCGGCCGGCGGGAGATGATTAGGGCACGCACAAGCATTTTAGTAGAGTGAGGGTTGTGGAAAGGACAGATTCTGGAAATAATTTTGAGCTGGAGGCGACAGGAGGTGGCAAGAGCTTGGATGTGCGGTTTGAAAGACAGGGTAAAGTCAAAGTTTACTCCGAGAAGAAAAAGGATATGGCTGATAGACACTCTGGGATTCTGGAGAGCAGAGAGGTGACATCTGGGCCAGAGAGGTAGATCTGAGTGTCATCAGCATATAGATGGTACTGGAAGCCATAGGACTTTATGAGTTGTTCCAGGCCATGTGTATAGATTGAGAAGAGTAAGGGTCCTAGGACAGAGCCTTGAGGGACACCAACAGAGAGGGGGCGAGATGAAGAGGTAGTATGGGAGTAGGAAACGCTAAATGTGCGATTGGTAAGGTATAAGGAGAGCCAAGATAGGGCAAGATCTTTGACACCAAAGGAAGAGAGCATCTGTAGTAGGAGGCAGTGGTCAACTGTGATGAAGGCAGAGGACAGGTCTAGAAGGAGGTGTAGAGAATTATCTGTTAGCTCTGGCTGTACGTCGGTCGTTAGTAATTTTGGTCAGGGCAGTCACAGTGGAATGGTGGAGACGGAAGCCAGATTGTAGCTTGTCGAAGAGAGAGTTAGATGCAAAGTGAGAGGAAAGTTCAGCGTGGACGTGCTGCTCAAGGAGTTTGGAAGCAAATGTGAGCAAAGATATGGGGCGATAGATGGACATAGTGTTCGGGTCAAGGGATGGCTTTTTGAGGATAGGTGTGATTGTGGCATGTTTGAAAGCAGAGGGGAAGGTACCAGAAGTTAGTGATAGGTTGAAGAGATGGGTTAGGGATGGGATTAGTGTGGTGGTGAGGTTGGGGAGGAGGTGGGATGGGGTCAAGTGGTGAGGTATCATTTGGAGAGAAGATGAGCAAGCTCCCCTTCAGTGATTTTGGAGAGGGAGGTTATGGGGTTAGGGCACTGGTCTGGTATACAAAGGGGTTGTGCTGGTTTGTCAAAAGACTTGCCTTGTTTGGTCTATCTTATTATTGAAGTGCGTGGCAAAGTCTTCGGCAGAGATTAGGGAACTCAGAGGGGGCAGTGGTGGGGGGAGGAGGGAGTTAAAAGTGTTTAACAACTGTTTGGGGTTGTGGGATAAAGAAGATATGAGGAATGTAAAATAGGCCTGCTTAGCAGAGGTGAGAGCCGATTTGAATGTGAGTGTTGCTTGTTTGAGTGCAGTGAAATCATCTTGCGAATGCATTTTCTTCCAACACCTATCTACAATTCTGGATACTTGCCGAAGCTTTTTAGTGATGTTATTGTGCCAGGGTTGTCTATTGATTCGTCGCACTCTGCTATGCATGACAGGGGCAACCGAGTCGATGGCTGATGTAAGAGTGGCATTGTAGAAACTAGTAGCAGTGTCTGTGTCGTGGAGTGAGGATATGGATGCCAGCGGTAGGATAGTCAGAGAGCATGTGGGTGTCAAGGTATGCAAGGTTTCTGCGGGGGTGTGTATGTTGCTGGACATGGGTGACAGATAAGGAGGACAGGAATGAGAAAGTGAGTAGATGGTGGTCAGATAGAGGAGGTTGTGAAGTTAGATAGGGAACAGAGATGGGTGAAGACCAGGTCTAATGTATGTCCGTCTGTGTGGGTTGCTGAAGAGGACCACTGAGTAAGTCCAAAAGATGAAGTAAGGGACAGGAGTTTGGAGGCTGCTGACTGGTGGGTGTCAATGGGGATCTTGAAGTCACTCATGATGATGGTGGGAATGTCAGCAGACAGAAAGTGAAGGAGCCAGGTGGAGAATTGGTCAATAAAGGCAGTGGTTGGGCCGGAGGTTGGTATGTGACGGCTATTTGGAGGTTGTAGGTGGAGTAGATGCGGACATAGTGGACTTCAAAAGAGGGGAGGATAAGGCAGAGTAGAGGTGGGATTGGTACAGTTGGAAGAAAGGAGAAGGCCCACTCCTCCATCATGTCTGTTGCCAGGGTGAGGAGTGTGGGTGAAGTGGAGGCCGCTGTGACATAGTGTGGCAGGGGAGGCTGTTTCAGAGGGTGTCAGCCATGTTTCGGTGATGCCCCGAAAGGAAAGATTATGAGAGGTAAAGAGGTTGTGAATCATGTGGAGTTTAATGCAGATGCAACAGGCATTCCATAGTGATAGAGAGAGAGCAGGGTGGTGGGTGTCAAGGGAACGGATTTGAGGTGCACAAGATTTCGGGAGTTTATATTGGGTTGGGAGCGATAGGAGGGGGTAATGGGAGGTATGAGCTGTGGGATTCCAGGATTGGGAGATATGTCGCCAGCAGTGAGAAGCAGAGAGAGATAGAGCAGGTGGGAGGAGAGTGGGCAGCTTGTTTTGTGTTTTATTAGGAGAGATCTGAAGTTGAGGAGCAGGTCAGCAGACGAGGTCAGGTGGGGGTGGAGAGGGATGGAGAGATTATTACTTGGCTCAAGGGTGCTGGGGTTTGTGGATAGGGAAGGAGAGTGAGGAGTAATGGAGCCAAAACTGTTAGAACATATGTCAGCATGATGAGTAAGTGTGGAGGAAAGAGAAAGAAGTTTAATACATTTAACAACAGTGGTTAGTCATACCTTCTGTTCACTTCTGGCTCATTTCTGGCATATTTCAGCTTTGTCCTTTTAGAGCCATCTTTATAAAGACAGACCACGGTCAAGACAGACCTGTGACTCCGCATTTATAGCCAGCTAAGTGCACATGAAATAGGCCAGGTGTGATCAGGAGGGAGGGGCAGCAGGGAGACTGATCACAGACACAGGAGGGGATTAATTAGAAGTCAAAAGCAAAAATACAAACAGGAAATAGTCAGGTCCAACACTGTGTGTTGGCATCAAGGAATTAAGGTGAGAAAACATGCATATGAATTTTTTTTAAAGACATCTAATTGTGAAAAGAAAATTATTATTATTCCAAGATGTATTGATTAAAGTCAACTTTAAAATTAACTTTGTGGGAAAAAACCCTTTATTGAGTCCATTTTAAGCTCTTGACAGTCTTATGAGATCTCTGAGTGTTATATATGTATTTATTGGTCAATTACAAGCTTTCCAGTATTGTGATTCATGGCCGTAATTCAAATTTTTTTAATACAGAGAAGCTGGCGAATATGAAACTATCCACCTATACTAGTTAGGCTACTTTCACACTAGCGTCGTGTGACGTATGTCGCAATCCGTCGTTTTGTGAAAAAAACAGATCCTGCAAATGTGCTTGCAGGATGCGTTTTTTTCCCATACACTTGTATTAGCGACGGATTGCGACGGATTGCGCGTCGTGTTTTGGCGTACCGTCGGCACAAAAAAACGTTACATGTAACGTTTTTTGGTGCGTCGTGTCCGCTATTTCCGACCGCGCATGCGTGGCCGGAACTCCACCCCCTCCTCCCCGGACATTATAATGGGGCAGCGGATGCGTTGAAAAACTGCATCCGCTGCCTCCGTTGTGCTTTTATTTCACAGTATGCGTCGGTACGTCGGCCCGACGCACTACGACGGACCCGTACCGACGCTAGTGTGAAAGTAGCCTAAGGGTCTATAAGTATTTCACAAGATGATGACAACTATTTTTTTTCTGTTGTTTTGATCTAGCTGTTCTTTAATGAAGTAGCACCCTCACGACATATTTTGGTTGTTGCATCTTCTTAGTTTACTAGTAAATATTCTTTTTCTGACTTACTATATATTTATTTAGTATCCACTGTTATATTGCTTCCTTATTTTGTAAATTCAATACAAAATGTATGAAACATAAAGCCATATTTTCTTTGATAGGCCATGTGAAATTAAGTAGCCTAAAGAACTCTACATGTCATCTAAATGATACATAACACTGGTCTACAAAAAAAAAAAATTCTGGCATGGACTTTAACCCCTTAGTGACAGAGCCAATTTGGTACTTAATGACCAGGCCAATTTTTACAATTCTGACCACTGTCACTTTATGAGGTTATAACTCTGGAACGCTTCAACGGATCCTGCTTATTCTGAGATTGTTTTTTCGTGACATATTGTACTTCATGTTAGTGGCAACATTTCTTCGATATTACTTGCGATTATTTATGAAAAAAATGGAAATATGGTAAAAAAATTAAAAATTTAGCAATTTTCAAAATTTGGATTTTTATGCCCTTAAAGGGAAGGTGCCATCAAAAAAATTTTTTTTACAGCAATTGTAAAAATGTAAAGAATTAATGTTTACATTTTCTTAAAAAATATTATAATTTGTTTATAATTTAGTAAAATATGAAAAATAATTTGAAAAGTTTTGGAATTTCCACTTTTAAACACTAGGGGGAGCAGCTGCTGAAATTTCAGAAAAACCTAGTGTACAACTAGCTCACATTACAGCACTGCAGTAATTATGGGCGGAGTCTGCTGACGTGTGTGATGTCACTCCTCTCCTTCCCTTCTGGGTGTCTGCTAAGGGATGAGGATGATATTCAGGAACCCAGTGAGCAGCCATTTTGTTGGTGACTGCAGAGTAAGGCTGCCGTCACACTATCAGTATTTGGTCACTATTTTACCTCAGTATTTGTAAGCCAAAACCAGGAGTGGAACACTTAGAGAAGTATAATAGAAACATATGCTCCACTTCTGCATTTATCACCCACTCCTGGTTTTGGCTTACAAATACTGAGGTAAAATACTGACCAAATACTGATAGTGTGACGGCAGCCTTAGGCTACTTTCACACTAGCGTTGTTTGCAATACGTCGTAATGCGTCGTTTAGGAGAAAAAACGCATCCTGCAAAGTTGTCTGCAGGATGCGTTTTTTCCCCATAGACTAACATTACCGACGCATTGCGATGTATTGCCACACATCGCAACCGTCGTGTGACCGCCGCCACAAAAAAAGTTACATGTAACTTTTTTTGTTTGTCGAGTCCGCCATTTTCGACCGCGCATGCACGGCCGAAACTCCGCCCCTCCTACCCAGACCTTACAATGGGGCAGCGGAAGCGTTGTAAGACTGCTTCCGCTGCCCACGTCGGGCATTTCTTTCACAGCATGCGTCGGTACGTCGGGCTCCTCAGATCCTGTCTTGGCGATGTGTGAAAGTGAGACGACAGGCGCAGTCTGGGGTGACGCTGGGGGGAAATGTAGCCATATAGTAACGATAAACATGAGACCCCTCTCTTCAGCTGCCTCACCAGCCCTGACTGCACCTAACTGGAGGTCATGCTGCCCCCTCTATTACCCCAGACCCGCGTGCAGGTGCTCAGCCAGAACCACCATAGAATGGGTCCGCTTTCTGAAGATAATACTGCCATAGTGTTCTCACATAATACCGCCATATAGATCACACATAATACCGCCATATAGATCACACACAATACTATCAAATAGATCACACAATACTGTCATACAGTTCACATAACACCACCATATAGATCACACATACCGCCAGTGTTCTCGCATACCGCCATATAGATCACACAATACCGCCACATACTTCTCACAATGCCGCCATATAGATCTCACATAATACCGCCATATAGATCACACACAATACCACCATATAATTCTCACAATTCTGATCAAGCATAATACCACCATACAGATCACATAATACCGTCATATAGATCTCACATAATGCCATAATACAGCATGACCCCTGCAGCTCCTGTTATCGCACGCATAGAGTTGTGTGTGCAATGGGGAAAGACATGCAGGGGGGAAAGGAATGCATAGGAGAGGATTAGATACACTGATAGGATTAGATATACGGCTCAGCAGCCAGTATCATACAGGATATGATTAGATACACGGCTCTCTAATAGTATCACACAGGATAGGATAAGATACACGGCTCAGCAGAGAGTATCACACAGGAGAGGATTAGATACACAGCTCAGCAGTCAGTATCACAGAGGAGAGGATTATTAGATACACGGCTCAGCAGTCAGTATTCCACAGGAGGATTAGATACACAGGTCAGCACAGTATAGGATTAGATACACAGGTCAGCATACAGTATCACACAGTATAGGATTAGATACACGGCTCAGCACAGTATCACACAGGAGAGGATTAGATACACAGCTCAGCAGTCAGTATCACACAGGACAGGATTAGATACACGGCTCAGCAAACAGTATCATACAGGATAGGATTAGATACACGGCTCAACATAGTATCACACAGGATAGGATTAGATACACGGCTCAGCAGACAGTATGACACAGGAGAGGATTAGATACACGGCTCAACATAGTATCACACAGGATAGGATTAGATACACGGCTCAGCATAGTATCACAGAGTATAGGATTAGATGCATGGCTCAACACAGTATCACACAGGATTGGATACACGGCGCAGCAGACAGTATCACACAGGATAGGATTAGATACACGGCTCAGCAGACAGTATCACACAGTATAGGATTAGATATACAGCTCAACATAGTATCACACAGGATAGGATTAGATACACAGGTCAGCATACAGTATCACACAGTATAGGATTAGATGCATGGCTCAACACACAGTATCACACAGGATAGGATTAGGTACACAGCTCAGCAAAGTATCACACAGTATAGGATTAGATGCATGGCTCAGCATAGTATCACACAGTATAGGATTAGATGCATGGCTCAGCACACAGTAGAGGATTAGGTACACAGCTCAGTTAGTATCACACAGGAGATGATTAGATGCATGGCTAAGCAGACAGTATCACACAGGAGAGGAGTAGATACACAGCTCAGTAACATACATGGGAGGAGATAACTGCTCAGAGTCAGCACCACAAAGGAGAGGATTAGATTCCCTCTCCCCCTCCCCACTGATACTCACGGCTGCCTGCTGAGTCCTTCTCCCTCCCGTCCATGGTCTCCTCCTCCTCCTATGACTGCAGGGCTCCTGCGATCATCCTGGAAAGCTGGCCTGGAGCCCACAGCTGCAGTGTGAGCTCCAGGAAGATGGCGCTGGTCTCCTGCCTCTGCCGTGCTGTGGACGGCTCAGGGGGCGTGGCCAGACACAGCAGAAAGCAGCTTATAATGGTAGGTATAGAGTCGGCTCCCGACTGCAGATCTCTATGCCCTGGGCTGCCGTAAATGCAGAGTGAAAGTGCCGTGCAGCTACACTTACACTCCTGCAAAGCAAAATGGCGGCGCCCAGTGGCTGAAAAAAAAATTAATAATAAAAAAAATGTTAAAGTTAAAAAATGTAAATTTGTATTAAAAATAATTGTTTATATAAACAATCATTTTTAATACAAAAAATAAAATGCGGCACCTTTCCTTTAAATCAGAGAGATATGTCACAAAAAATAGTTAATAAATAACATTTCCCACGTGTCTACTTTACATCAGCACAATTTTGGAACCAAAATTTTTTTTTGTTAGGGAGTTATAAGGGTTAAAAGTTGACCAGCAATTTCTCATTTTTACAACACCATTTTTTTTTTAGGGACCACATCACATTTGAAGTCATTTTGAGGGGTCAATATGATAGAAAATAACCAAGTGTGACACCATTCTAAAAACTGCACCCCTCAAGGTGCTCAAAACCACATTCAAGAAGTTTATTAACCCTTTACGTGCTTCACAGGAACTGAAACAATGTGGAAGGCAAAAATGAACATTTAACTTTTTTTTGCAAACATGTTGCTTCAGAACCATTTTTTTTTATTTTCACAAGTGTAAAAACAGAAATTTAACCATAAATGTTGTTGTGCAATTTCTCCTGAATACGTCGATACCCCATATGTGGGGGTAAACCACTGTTTGGGCGCACCGCAGAGCTTGGAAGAGAAGGAGCACCGTTTGACTTTTTCAATGCAGAATTGGCTGGAATTGAGATCGGATGCCATGTCACGTTTAGAGAGCCCCTGATGTGCCTAAACAGTGGAAACCCCCCACAAGTGACCCCATTTTGGAAACTAGACCCCTTAAGGAACATAACTAGATGTGTGGTGAGCACTTTGAGCCCCCAAGTGCTTCACAGAAGTTTATAAAGTAGAGCCGTGAAAATAAAAAATCGCATTTGTTTACACAAAAATGATCTTTTCGCCCACAAATTCTTATTTTCACAAGGGTAACAGGAGAAATTAGACCACAAAAGTTGTTGTGCAATTTCTCCTGAGTATGTTGATACCCCATATGTGGGGGTAAACCACTGTTTGGGCGCACCGCAGAGCTTGGAAGAGAAGGAGTGCCGTTTTACTTTTTCAATGTAGAATTGGCTGGAATTGAGATTGGACGCCATGTCGCATTTGGAGAGCCCCTGATGTGCCTAAACAGTAGAAGCCCCCCACAAGTGACCCCATTTTGGAAACTAGACCCCTTAAGGAACTTAACTAGATGTGTGGTGAGCACTTTAAACCCCCAGGTGCTTCTCAAAAGTTTATAACGTAGAGCCGTGAAAATAAAAAATCACATTTTTTCTACAAAAATGATCTTTTTGCCCCAAAATATTTATTTTCACAAGGGTAACAGGAGAAATTAGACCACAAAAGTTGTTGTGCAATTTCTCCTGAGTACATCGATACCCCATATGTGGGGGTAAACCACTGTTTGGGCGCACTGCAGAGCTTGGAAGAGAAGGAGTGCCGTTTTACTTTTTCGATGTAGAATTGGCTGGAATTGAGATCGGACGCCATGTCGCGTTTGGAGAGCCCCTGATGTGCCTAAACAGTGGAATCCCCCCACAAGTGACACCATTTTGGAAACTAGACCCCTTAAGGAACTTATCTAGATGTGTGGTGAGCACTTTAAACCCCCAGGTGCTTCACGGAAGGTTATAGCGTAGAGCCGTGAAAATAAAAAGTCGCATTTTTTTTTCAAAAATGATCTTTTTGCCCCCAAATTTTTATGTTGACAAGGGTAACAGGAGAAATTAGACCACAAAAGTTGTTGTGCAATTTCTCCTGAGTGTGGCGATACCCCATATGTGGGGGTAAACCACTGTTTGGGCGCACCACAGAGCTTGGAAGAGAAGGAGTGCCATTTTACTTTTTCAATGTAGAAGTGGCTGGAATTGAGATCGGACACCATGTCGCGTTTCAGGAGCCCCTGATGTGCCTAAACAGTAGAAACCCCCCACAAGTGACCCCATTTTGGAAACTAGACCACTTAAGGAACTTATCTAGATGTGCAGTGAGCACTTTAAACCCCCAAGTTCTTCACAGAAATTTATAAAGTAGAGCCGTGAAAATAAAAAATCCTTTTTTTTTCCTCAAAAATGATTTTTTAGCCTGCAATTTTTTATTTTCTCAAGGGTAACAGGAGAAATTGGACCCCAAAATTTATTGTGCAATTTATGCTGAGTAGGCTGATACCCCATATGTTGGGGTAAACCACTGTTTGGGCGCATGGCAGAGCTCGGAAGGGAAGGAGCGCCGTTTTGGAATGCAGACTTTGATAGAATGGTCTGCGGGCATTATGTTGCGTTTGCAGAGACCCTGATGTACCTAAACAGTAGAAACCCCCCACAAGTGACCCCATTTTGGAAACTAGAGCCCCCAAGGAACTTATCTAGATGTGTGGTGAGAACTTTGAATGCCCAAGTGCTTCACAGACGTTTATAATGCAGAGTTGTGAAAATATATATATTTTTTTTTCCACAAAAAATTTTTTAGCCCCCAAGTTTTTATTTTCACAAGGGTAACAGGAGAAATTGGACCCCAAAAGTTGTTGTCCAATTTATCCCGAGTACGCTGATGCCCCATATGTGGGGGTAAACCACTGTTTGGGTGCACGGCAGAGCTCGGAAGGGAGGGAGCACCATTTGACTTTTTGAGCGCAAAATTGGCTGTGGCGTTTAGAGACCCCCTGATGTACCTAAACAGTGGAAACCCCCCAAATCTAACTCCAACCCTAACCCCAACACACCCCTAAGGCTTCTTTCACACTTCAGTTGTTTGGCGTCAGTCAGCTCCGACATAGTGACGGATCCGTCACAATTGTTGAGAAAACGGTATTAACGGATCCGTTTTTTTGACGGATCCGTTACTTGGGGGTTGTCTGGGAAAAGTATCTACAGTTAGGTCCATATATATTTGGACAGAGACAACATTTTTCTAATTTTGGTTACAGACATTACCACAATGAATTTTAAACAAAACAATTCAGATGCAGTTGAAGTTCAGACTTTCAGCTTTCATTTGAGGGAATCCACATTAAAATCGGATGAAGGGTTTAGGAGTTTCAACTCCTTAACATGTGCCACCCTGTTTTTAAAGGGACCAAAAGTAATTGGACAGATTCAATAATTTTAAATAAAATGTTCATTTCTAGTACTTGGTTGAAAACCCTCTGTTGGCAATGACTGCCTGAAGTCTTGAACTCATGGACATCACCAGACGCTGTTTTTCCTCCTTTTGTTACCGAAATGACGGTAACAACGGATCCGTCGCCCATAGGCGGCCATTCTATGGAATGACGAACGCGACGGATCCGTCGCGAACCGCCATTTCGGCGCAGACAAAAAACGTTACAATGGCCGTCAATGTCTAGATGACGTCCGCCAAATCTCGACGGATCCGTCACATGGCGGATGGAACGGACGACCATCCGCCACAATTTGTCTATGCTAATGCATGTCTATGGGAAAATAGCGGAACCGCCAAAAAAAATGGCGGATCCGCTATTTGATGAAAATGGCCGTTTCAGACTGACGCCAAAAGACTGAAGTGTGAAAGAGGCCTAACCCTAATGCCAACCCGATCCATAATCCTAATCACAACCCTAAGGACAATCGCAACCCTAACCTCAAAACAACCATAACCCTAATCAGAACCCTAAATCCAACACACCCCTAATCCTAATCTCAACCCTAACCCAAACCTAACCGTAATCCCAAACGTAACCCTAATGCCAACCCTAATCCAAACCCTAATCCCAACCCTAACCCTAACTTTAGCCGCAACCCTAGTCCTAACTTTAGCCCCAACTCTAACTATAGCCCTAACTTTAGCCCCAACCCTAACCCTAACCCTAAATTTAGCCCCAGCCCTAACCCTAAATTTAGCCCCAACCCTAACCCTAAATTTAGCTCCAACCCTAACCCTAAATTTAGCCCTAACCCTAGCCCTAACCCTAGCCCTAACCCTAACCCTAGCCCTAACCCTAGCCTTAACCCTAACCCTAACCCTAATTTTAGCCCCAACTCTTCTCTCCTGCCGGCCGGCAGATGGCAGCAGAGAGCGGGCGCACTGCGCATGCGCCCGCCATTCTCTTTCTATAGGAAGAAGCCGGCCGGCAGGAGAAGACACAGGAGGACCCAGTGACACCGGTAAGTATGATAGGGTCCCCGAATCCCCCTATTTCTCTGTCCTCTGATGTGCGATCACATCAGAGGACAGAGAATTACACATCACTTTTTTTTTTTTTTTGCGGTCGCCGGTAAACAGTTTATTAACGGCGATCGCAAAACAGGGGTCGGTAAAAACCAACCCCGATCATGTTCTTTGGGGTCTCGGCTACCCCCAGCAGCCGAGACCCCAAAGATCTCCCAGGTGCCGGCCGGCGGGCGCACTACGCGTGCGCCCGCCATTTTTAAGATGGCGGCGCCCATGGGGAACCACGAGGAGCACCGGGGGAGACAGGTGAGTATCGGGGGGGCATCGGGGGCGACCGGGGACCCCATTTCTCTGTCCTCCGATGTGCGATCACATCGGAGGACAGAGAAATTAAATGGGAAATCGCGTTTTGGTTTTTTTTGCGATCGCCGGTAAACGGTTAATTACCGGCGATCGCAACTCGGGGGTCGGTAAAAACCCCCCGAATCATGTTCTCTGGGGTCTCGGCTACCCCCGGTAACCGAGACCCCAGAGAAAATCCGACTCTGGGGGGCGCTATTCACTTTTTCCACAGCGCTGTTAATTAACGGCGCTGTGGTTTAAGTACCCTTAGTGGCCGCCGTTAAAAGGCGTATCGGCGGTCGTTAAGGGGTTAAGAACAGTTTTAGACTAATTTGAGGGTGCTGAATTCAAATCTGATCTTATAATTTCTCTATCACATCACGTTTTTGCGATATAGGTATTTAGCCCATTTTCATGAATTCCATAATAAATATAAGTAGTGTATGAAAAGTGCCGGTTTATACGGTTCACTAAGGTAAATTTAGTTTTCATTTAATCTCCCAATAAATGTGAGAATATCTTTGTTTTCTTTGAACATGCATAATTCCCATTTGTTATGATAAGAAAGTAAACAAACAGTTTTCAACGTACACAACAGTCGTGTGCAGGTACTATTTTATTTATTGAAATTTTCAATGAATTTTGATATTTATTTTTATCCTGCTGTTTTTCTGTTTTTTGTTTGTGAATCAATACCTAGGGTGTATGTGTGTGGGGGGGACAGAAATTCAATGAACAACTCAGGTAGCTAACAACTTTTATCTTGTATTTCTCTGCAGGATGTTTTGCTGATCTAACAATGGCCTCTACATCTCGCAGAAGACAGTGCTCAAATGATCCAAATATTTTTTGTTACATCTGTGGAAACTTTACTGTGAAGACTCAGAGGCGCAACATTACTGACTTTGTTAAGAGGGTGTATTTTGCGTACTTCAAAGTAAAACTTGGAGACCAAGACAAGCATTGGGCTCCTCACAGAGTGTGCAAAACCTGTATTGAGAGCTTGAGATCATGGTCTCAAGAAAAGAATGCTAAACTTTAGTTTGGAGTTCCTATGGTTTGGAGAGAACTAAGCAATCGACTGCTATTTCTGCCTTGTCGATGTAAAAGGTTTCAATAAGAAAAACAAGCAATATTTGCAATACCCGAGTATCCCTTCAGCTATTCGACCAGTTGCCCATAGTGAAGACATACCTGTTCCAAAATTTACTGCGCTTCCAGAAAACGTTAACACAGAACTCTCCTCACATTGTTATACTGATGAAGAAGACAGTCCAGATATTTTTCAGCCATGTGATGAAGATTATGACAATCCATTTCTGTTTACTCAGTCTGCTTTGAATGATCTGGTTAGAGATCTTTATCTACCAAAAGAGTCTGATGAACTATTTGCTTCAAGACTACAAGAGAATCGAATGTTGAAACCCGGTACAAGTGTCTCATTTTATCGTAACAGGGAAGCAGAACTGCGTAAGTACTTCCATTCAGATGGCCAGCTTGTCTATTGTACTGATGTTGAAGGGCTACTTCTCTTTATGGGACTTCCAGCATATAATTCAAGGGATTGGAGGCTTTTTACTGATAGTTCTAAAAGAAGTTTAAAATGTGTTCTGTTACACAATGGAAATAAGTATGGCTCTGTACCAATAGGTCATTCTGTAAAACTTAAAGAAGAATATAAAAACATCAAGATTGTTATAGAGAGGTTACAATATAATGTTCATGGGTGGTTAATTTGTGTTGATTTGAAAATGGTTAACTTTCTTTTGGGTCTGCAAGGAGGGTACACAAAACACCCTTGTTTTCTGTGCTACTGGGACAGTAGAGCTGCAGCAGAGCATTGGGTGAAAACTGAATGGCCTCAGCGACAGAGTTTGGCATCTGACGATAAGAATGTCATCCATGATCCTCTAGTGGATAGGAAAGGACATTGTCTTTCCTCCCTTACACATAAAACTTGGATTGATGAAGCAGTTCGTCAAAGCTCTCAATCACAGTGGAGAATGCTTTAACTATATATGTTCAACTTTTCCTGGTCTTAGTGAAGCGAAGAAAAAGGCTGGAATATTTGATGGACCTCAAATAAGAACACTTAAAAGAGACCCAAATTTTATCACATCAATGAATGAGACAGAAGACAGAGCTTGGAATGCATTTTGTAAAGTGGTGCAGAATTTTCTAGGGAATAAGAAAGCAGACAACTATGAAGAGATTATGGAAGAGCTACTAATGACTCTGCGAAATCTTGGATGTAGAATGAGTATCAAGATTCACTATTTACACAGCCATTTGGACTTTTTTCCAGAGAACCTTGGGGATGTGAGCGAGGAACAAGGGGGGCGTTTTCATCAGGACATTAAAACAATGGAAGAACGGTATCAAGGCCAGTGGGAATCACATATGATGGCTATTGCTGGAGCTTGATGAGAGACAACCCAGAAGCTGTACATCACAGATCAGCCAAGAAAAGAAAGTTCACATAACTGCCATTTGCCATTCATCTGTGTGCCATATATATGTGTTTTTATATTTTGTAGTTTAATTCTGTAAGTATATTTGATTTGCTGTACATAGACTTTGTAATCTTTGTTATTCCTTGATTAAAAATATACAAAATGTAGTACCGAAAATCATGTGTTTTTATCATAAAACATTAGATAGGAGTAATTTTCATCAAAAACTGAAAATATCTCGAAATCCTGATGTGATAGCCAAAAACGGAGTTCATATTCGTAATCAGCAGCCAAAATTGACTTAAAATATGGTTTAAAACCTTTTGCCAGAAAAATTGCGTTGACCAGTGATAATTCACACAGTTATTGTCTGTCTCCAATTCTTGTGTCTCATGTACTATCTAAGGCTGTGTGCACTAGGGTGACCACAAAAAATCGATGTTGGAATTTTGTCCGTCTGGACCCCACAAAACGATTCCCCTTTCCGGATATTGAGATAGCCAAAATTTGAGCTCGATCAAACGACGTTAACCCGTGCCGCTCGTCGCTCAAAGTTTGAAAAAATCCGAATTTTTGCCCAAAAAGCTGACATATGAAGCCATAACTCCAGAATGGTAAATAATAAAAACACGCTTAATATCTCAAAAGAAAGCTAATGTTGTTCTTCAAAATTTATATTTTATACATAATTGTTATTTTAAGTCAAACTTAGTTAAAACATCTTTTAGCCCCAAGAACGTGACCTGGTACCACTAGGAGCATACTTCGTATATTTTGTTATTAAGTGATACATTTTTTTTTTTTTTTGGTATATTTTTGAGTTTAAAGTAGAAATATAATAAAAAAACAAGTAATACTGATAAGTCTAATGACTTTTTTTATTTTAAAATATAAAAATGAGGTATTTAATACATACAAAACAGACAGAAAAGATACAGACGTAGTACCTACATGAGTTGATAATTTTACATAGTTATCTAATCTATTCTAGAGGTTTTGTTAAAGTAGTTTTTGAAACGTCAGAATATAATGCTCGGCATTTGCTTACAACTTGCAGGACATATTGCTTTTGTTCTTCATTTTTTGTCAGAAGGTCGTTAAAGTCGGTTATTAATTTAACACCACGCTCAGCCATATCATTAACTACTTTTAATGTTTTGACAATTTTCAATCCTTCTTGGAAGTCATTATTTTGAGGCCAGGTGTTTGGATTTTGTCTTAGGAAATCCGTTTTTATATTAAATCGGTCAAAGAATGTAAATGTTTCTTTGGTAAGTAAATTTAACAATCCTCCATCAACGACCTCTTTTACTTTTTCTTTCTTAACTTTTGGATTTACAACCCTAGCGTGCTCTGATGGTTCATCTGTGCTACTGAGCAATTTATTAGCCATTAACAACTTTTCATCGTCTGTAATGTTGGGATCAAAAAACGATAATCCCACCAACTCTGCATTCAAATACCACAAATGGTTCGAAAATTTGGTCAGGGCTATTTCTGCAATGTCGTTGTCACATTCTTTATAGTCTAACAGACTATGCAAAATACCTAAATCTTGCTTTGGCGCAAGATGAGCTTTTGGAGCATTGAACCAAGCTTTACAATAAATTTTAACTAGGAAAACAGAAATGGCACGTACAGAACTTTCTTCTTCTTTAGACATCTTAAATTGACGACGAAAAATGAACATTTTTAAGCAGTAAATAGCCTTTGCCATCCACCTAGCGTGATGAATGGCTCCTGGAGTTCTAAAACCCACAACATTGCCGTCTAGTGATCCAACAAATACGAGAACCAACTGCAACAGCTCCTTGTAGTCATCTCTGGGGTGGCTCTCAGTTAATTTGGTCTCGAATTCAGCAGTAACATTTGCAATTGCTTCTGTAGTTAGCTGCTTTTGTATTAGCTTGTCACTGATACCTGTGTCGTATTTTCCTTTGTCTATCTTGGGCCACGCAGTGAGGAATCTTTTGAAAATGTCTGCATGAGGTCCAGTGGTTGATCCCATTTTAGTGTCGAATACGCCTCTTAACACAATTTCCAAGATATGGTGACGGCAAGCTAGGTGTTGCAATTGGTGGGATTATCGTTTTTTGATCCCAACATTACAGACGATGAAAAGTTGTTAATGGCTAATAAATTGCTCAGTAGCACAGATGAACCATCAGAGCACGCTAGGGTTGTAAATCCAAAAGTTAAGAAAGAAAAAGTAAAAGAGGTCGTTGATGGAGGATTGTTAAATTTACTTACCAAAGAAACATTTACATTCTTTGACCGATTTAATATAAAAACGGATTTCCTAAGACAAAATCCAAACACCTCAAAATAATGACTTCCAAGAAGGATTGAAAATTGTCAAAACATTAAAAGTAGTTAATGATATGGCTGAGCGTGGTGTTAAATTAATAACCGACTTTAACGACCTTCTGACAAAAAATGAAGAACAAAAGCAATATGTCCTGCAAGTTGTAAGCAAATGCCGAGCATTATATTCTGACGTTTCAAAAACTACTTTAACAAAACCTCTAGAATAGATTAGATAACTACGTAAAATTATCAACTCATGTAGGTACTACGTCTGTATCTTTTCTGTCTGTTTTGTATGTATTAAATACCTCATTTTTATATTTTAAAATAAAAAAAGTCATTAGACTTATCAGTATTACTTGTTTTTTTATTATATTTCTACTTTAAACTCAAAAATATACCAAAAAAAAAATGTATCACTTAATAACAAAATATACGAAGTATGCTCCTAGTGGTACCAGGTCACGTTCTTGGGGCTAAAAGATGTTTTAACTCAGTTTGACTTAAAATAACAATTATGTATAAAATATAAATTTTGAAGAACAACATTAGCTTTCTTTTGAGATATTAAGCGTGTTTTTATTATTTACCATTCTGGAGTTATGGCTTCATATGTCAGCTTTTTGGGCAAAAATTCGGATTTTTTCAAACTTTGAGCGACGAGCGGCACGGGTTAACGTCGTTTGATCGAGCTCAAATTTTGGCTATCTCAATATCCGGAAAGGGGAATCGTTTTGTGGGGTCCAGACGGACAAGATTCCCACATTTTTTCAAACCCATATAAGATCCGGTCACCCTAGTGTGCACACACTGCGTTTTTTTGCGTTTTCCACGTTTTTTCACTATAAAAATGGATAAAAAACGCATACATTATGCATCCCATCATTTAGAATGCATTCCGCAATTTTTGTGCACATGATGCTTTTTTTTCCGTAAAAAACGCAGCATGTTCATTAATTTTGCGGATTTTTCGTGTTTTTCCCGCTATTTAATGCATTGGGAAGCTCTGGAAAAAAAACGGTTAAAAAAGCACAAAAAACGCGAGAAAAACGCGAAAAAAACGCATGCAGATTTCTTGCAGAATATGTCCGTTTGCTCAGGAAATTTCTGCAAGAAATCCTGAACGTGTGCACATAGCCTTAGGGTATGTGTCCACGTTCAGGATTGCATCAGAATTTGCTCAGGATTTGACGCAGGTAAAATCTGCACCAAATCTGCACCTGAGGTCACTGGCAGGTCACCTGCGTTTTTCATGCGTTTTTTGATGCGTTTTTGATGCGTTTTTTTTCATGCGGATTTGTGTGTGTTTTTGTAAGCTCAATAAAGATATACAAAAAAAAAAGAATTGTGATGTAATTTCTTGTCCAACCTCTTCATTTACATACTCCATTGAAGAATATACACACACAGCTAGATAGATAGATAGATAGATAGATACGTTAGATGGATACAATAGATAGATACGATACATATCTATCGTATCTGTCTATCACATCTATCTATGGATCTATCTATCGAATTTATCTATGGTATCTATCTATCGATATATCTATCTATTATCTACCGATATATCTATCTATAAATATATCTCTCTATAGATGTATCGATCGATAGATAGATAATATATACATAGATAATAGATAGATACGATAGATAGATAAAAGATAAACTGATGATTGATAGATATGATGGATAGATAGATAGATAGATAGATAGATACGATAGATGGATCACACAAGCGAGAAACTCGGACGAGTCTTGCATCTTAATACCGGACACTGCCCCCGGCACTCAGGTGCAGAGCGTGCAGCTGCATGTATTTCTATGCAGCTGCACGCTCCAATCCCGAGTGCCGGCGCCAGTGTCGGGTATTAAGATGCGAGACTCGTTCGAGTTTCTCGCATGTGTGATCCCAGCCTTAAATAAAGACACACACATGAAATCTGCGTAAGGCCGGGGTCACACTCGCGAGAAACTCACACAAGTCTCTCGCTTCAATACCCGGCACTGCCGTTGGCACTGGGAAGCGGAGCTTGCGGCTGCATGTATTTCTATGCAGCTGAACGCTCCGGTCCCGAGTGCCAACGGCAGTGCCGGGTATTGACGCAGGCATTAAACGCAATATGTTTAATTTAAAAAAAAAATTTGAAAGAAAAATGGCATGGGCTCCCGCACAATTTTCTGAGCCAGACAGGGAAAGCCAACGGCTGGAGACCAATAGTTGTAGCCTGGGAAGGGGGTAATGCCCATGGCCCTTCTCTAGGCTATGAATATCAGCCCGCAGCTGTCTGCGTAGCCTTTACTGGCTATTAAATTAAGGGGACCCCCAAAAAAATGATGTGGGGTCCCCCTATATTTTATTAAGATGCGAGACTCGTCCGAGTTTCTCGCTTGTGTGATCCATCTATCGTATCTTGTCACCTGAATTTGGCGGGCCTTTTTTCGGTCCGATGGGCGGTGTTTTCGGGTGTTTTATTCAACCCTTCCTTTCCCGCTGGCTGCACGATGGCCGCAATATCATCTTGAAGTTGATTCGCTTTCCTCCGTAGAACATGCCTGCGCAAGGCAATCTTGCCTTGCGCATGCGCAGTATGCTTTGCCCAACTGCGGGCAAAGCCAAAAAGCATTAGTGCGAATGCGCCGGCACACTGTCCCGGACGTATTTCGCTGTGTTCCGGGACATAGTGCGCCAGAGCATGCACACTAATGCTTTTCAGCTTTTCCCGCAGTTGTGCAAAGCATACTGCGCGTGCGCAAGGCAAGATTGCCTTGCGCAGGCGTGTTCTACGGAGGAAAGTGAATCAACTTCAAGACGATATTGCGGCCAGCGTGCAGCCAGCGGGAAAGGAAGGGGTGAATAAAACACCCGAAAACACCGCCCATCGGACCGAAAAAAGGGCCCGCCAAATTCAGGTGACAGGTTCCCTTTAAGCCTGGTTAATAATGGAGAGGCGTCAATAAGACACCTATCCATTATTAATCCTAGAGTAGTGAAAGAGTTAAAAAAATAATTAAGACACAGCCAGAAAAAAAGTATTTTAATATTCTTAATTTTACCATACTTACCATACTCGATCGCCTGCATAAAAAATTAAAATAATAAACCAACCGTATACTTACTTTCCGCCGTAGTCCAACTAATAACGAGTGTCCCACGACGATCTCCCGTATAGAACAGTGACATCGGGTGATGTCACCACTCTATAGATCTCCAGTGACACACTGACAGGAGACAATGGCTCCTGCAGTGCATCACTGAGGTTACCTTAGTTCAGAGTCTCACTTTATGGCATTGCTGCGTGGGAACTTTCTCACACAGCGGAGCCACAAGTGAGACTAGGACTATTTTTTACAGTGGCGGAGGAATACAGTGCGGAAGGATACCTTCCATCATTGTTTTCCTGGAGCCCCTGGAGAGCGGTCGCATCAGCTGATGCTGCTGCTCTCCAAGGGAGATAGTCGTGGGACACTCATTTTAATTGGGTATCTGCGGATCAGGGAGTATATTGTTTGTTTATTATTTTATAATTTGTTACAGGTGACAATGGCTTCAGGGATCAAGGTGACAAGGTGATGGTGAGTATGTACTTAATGTTTAATGTACTGTATGTCTATATGTATGTATGTTATGAATGTTGCATGTTCTGTATATGTACAGTATGTTGCATGTCGCATGTTGTCGCATGTTGTAGCATGTCGTCGCACGTTGTTGCATGTCGCATGTTGTCACATGTTGCATGTCGCATATTGTCGCATGTCGTCGCATGATGTCGCATGTCGTATGTTGCATGGTGTATGTTGCATTGTGTATGTTCTGTGTTGTATGCTGTGTGTTGTATGTGCACACAGTCTAGACGAGTCCAGCTCTGCTACATCTGGATGCCTGACATCTAGATGTAGCAGAGCCTGTAGATGATCGTCAGAGATAACTCTCCAGCGATCACCTACACTACAGTGTTTTCACAATTAGCTGATCAGCTGTTTGCGAGAACCAGACTAGTGATCGGAGATAACTTCTGATCACGTACACGGCAGTTCTCGCGATAACATAAGTTATAGCGAGAACTGCAGTGGATGAGGGACTTCCGGCGGTGGGACAGGTGAGCCGGCAGACATGCGTAGTAAGCTGCGTGTACGCAGTTTCTACGCATGTGACTAATCATTAGATGCGATTTTATTGCATCTAATGATAGTCTATGGTAAATTTACGGGCGGCGACATGCTGCATTCTGAAAAGACGCGCCGCATGTCCGTTTACGCGGGTCTGCCGTCTGCGTGTTTTACCGCATAGTGGAGACGGGATTTCAGGAAATCCCCTCCACTATGCTGTAACATCTGGACACTGCGTGTTTGACGCTGTGGCTCTACGCAGCGTCAAACACGCAGCAATTCCTGAACGTGGAAACATACCCTTACTCTTGTGTCTCAAGCTAACCATTCCTTAGTTCCACCTCCCTGTGCAGACATCTCCCTGCTCTTCTGTAACTCATTAACCTAATATAATGTAGCATGAGTGAAGTGCCTGTTACAGGACCAGCAGGTCATGTATGCTGCTTTAGGAACTTAATTCAGCCATGTAAGGCTACTTTCACACTAGCGTCGTACACTGCACGTCGCAATGCGTCGTTGTGGAGAAAAAAACACATCCTGCAAAGTTGTCTGCAGGATGCGTTTTTTCCCCATAGACTAACATTACCGACGCATTGCGACGCAGTGCCACACGTCGCAACCGTCGTGCGACGGATGCGTCGTGTTTTGGCGCACCGCTGCCACAAAAAAACGTTACATGTAACTTTTTTTGTGCGTCGGGACCGCCATTTTCGACCGCGCATGCGCGGCCGTAACTCCGCCCCCTCCTCCCTGTACCTTACAAAGAAGCAGCGGAAGCGTCTTAAGACTGCTTCCGCTGCCAACATCGGGCATTTTCTTCACAGTATGCGTCGGTACGTCGGGCCGACGCAGCGCGACGGCCCCGTACCGACGCTAGTGTGAAAGCAGCCTTAGAAGTAAAATGTTTATTAATGATGAGATCACTTTCATATCAATATTTCAACACTATGAATAAACTTCAAAAAGTCTACAAATGTACTAGTGAGGAAAAAATGCAGTAATGTATTCATCACTGGCAGACATGTACACTAAGGAGCTTAGACTTAGACGAGTGAGCCTGGAGATCTTATTTAACTTACTTTGGTGGTTACAAGTCCACACAATATACACTGTAATCCTTTTTCTTTTATCAGATTCATCATGGAGAAGTTTGAATGATTTTTAATGAGGAAATGTATGTCCTAAGGGATTAATAATTTTCACCTACTGACAAAACTCACAGGAGACCTTTAAGCTTTCAAGGTGGGGAAGACATTTACCTCAAGGTGGAGTTGAGATTGCCAAAAATGTACTAAAGAAAGTGATCCAGAAGTAGAAGAGAGGAGAGTACACACCATAGATGCAACTCACATAATAAGAATATATCATGCAACGTTCCACTTGAAAATAAGATTGAAAATAAGCCTTTGTAGGACCAGGTCCAGCGTTTGTTACTAACTTATGCTGACAAGATGAAAAAGCCCAAGAGAAGAAAAGAAAATAGAGATATGAATATATAATATTGTAGGTAAGGATCAGTTATCTAACTGTACTTGATAATGGTCTGAGACACGCAGAATGAAGCTGTTAAATACTTTTTATGTGCTTTTTATATGTTCTAAATGTACATCAATATACAGGAAAAGTCAAATAATAAAAAGGATTATACATCAAAGTGGATAAAATTGGAGGAGATTGTAGAAGTTTTTGGATTTTTATAAATGGGATAAAGAAGTGGATACAAATTACTTGGTAAAGATGAGAGTATAATCAAAAATGATTTGTTAGATAATGGGAAAAGGTTTGATATTTTGAATAAATTGGAATTTAAGCTTTCAAATATTGGTCACCTAAGAGGGGCAACTATATAATAACTTTCTAAGGATTTGAAAAAGCTGCTTAGATGTTTCCTAATCAGTGTCATTAATTCATCACATATATTGTAATATCGTGATCATTTATGGTCTCAGAGATGAATATATACCAGGGCCGGACTGGGCATCGGGCACTTCGGGCAATTGCCAGAAGGGCCGGTGCTTGTAGTGGGCCACTCGATCGGCGCATGCTGGCTGAGTGGCAAGTACCAGCATCAGAGAACAGTGGCAGAGAACAGCAGCACGCAAGCTAAAAGGTAATAACTCCCTGCGAAACTGCTTCCCTAGCTCTCACTGGAAGCACACAGACAGCACGGTGACATTATCTCCTGCTCTGATCTCTCTGCTTTCATTCCCGGCAGAGAAAGGAGAGACCGGAGGAGGTGCCGGGACAGAGCTGCTGTGAGCAGGAGAACCTGAAGAGCTGCACATGGACATCAGCCTGCTCTGCACCATCCACAGAAGTGTGTGTGCGTGTGTGTGTGTGTGTGTGTGTGCATTAAAGAACAAGACGTGCACTCTCGCTATTGGTGGTGCAGACTGAACATGGAGGGGTACTCCAGACTATAGTTATATAACAGCAGTCGCGCTCAAAGAAAGGTTTTCAGAGTTGTGGTTTGACTGAAAAACGTGGTTTTCTTTATTACAAACACCAAAATAAAGGTATCACTGCAGTGTTTCAGGGTAGGTAGGTAATGTTTCGACCCACAGGGTCTTTCTCAAACCTTACTGAAACATAAAAAGAGGTACAAGGTATCACAAAATATGAATATACAATATATACAAAAAACAACAAAAATATGTAATACAGGGCGGCAGGAAGCGTGGAGTGCGCAGATGCACAGAGTGTACGGCGAAAACGAGGTGTGGAACGCCAAGAGCCAGGTGGCGCATGCGCCGTATGTACGGCAGTACTGGGGCCGTGGATAGCAGGCGTCCAAAGCAGTGGGCAGGGTTGGAGCGCTGGGAGCCGTGCATGCGCACTGTGTGCAAAGCTGCGCTGAAGGAGTAGGGGTGGAGAGGACAGGAGGAGTAGTCAGCGTGAAAGCAGGATGCCTGGAGAGGGGAGAGAATGTTTAGATGTATTCACCACTTGTTGTGGTGAAGGGAAATAATGGCAATGGTAATAGAGTGGTAAAATGATAAAAAGAGGTGGGGGACACAGTATGTGGCATACTTCCTGCCGCCCTGTACTTAAGGGCGCTCATTTCCCTGTTCCTCCACACACCACCACCGCAGACACCATCATTCTCGCTGCTACAGGTAATTATTCTAACTTCTGTTCCTCACCTCACTATGGCTTTATAGCCTCCTTCATATTTAACCTTGCTATGATCTTGTAGCCTCTTTCATACCATCCTAACGCGGTGGCCCCCCCTTTTCTCCATAGCCCCAAACGGGACTCAAACACCCCTCAAGGGATTCATGCCCTCTACTCTGCTCCTACAGGTTAGTCTCCTGCCGTCTAGAGATTCCACCACCTGGGTATTTCATTTGTTTATTATTATTTTTTTATTTTTTTCCCCTACAATACTGTGCCAATTGACCATGTCTGTTTATTATGTCATAGATTATCTACCGGTGTGACACAGTATACCCTGGTTTATTTTAAATTAATTTCTGCTTTCTTACGTTAGTGTTGCCAGGATGCATCCTTCTCCCGCAGCCTTTTGCGATTTTGATATTCATTTAGGCCTCATCGCTATGTCAGTGGTCTAAGACCAACCTGAAGTCGTACACCTGTGTACCCTTTTAGTCCTTTGATTTTGTCGCCTTGTCCTAGATTATGTTTGTGACATAATACGTATCTCTACTACATAGGGACTTTGATTGTTGTATAATTCCTGTACATATTTTTGTTGTTTTTTGTATATATTGTATACTCATATTTTGTGATACCTTGTACCTCTTTTTATGTTTCAGTAAGGTTTGAGAAAGACCCTGTGGGTCGAAACGTTACCTACCTACCCTGAAACACTGCGGTGATACCTTTATTTTGGTGTTTGTAATAAAGAAAACCACGTTTTTCAGTCAAACCACAACTCTGAAAGCCTTTCTTTGAGTGCGACTGCTGTTGTATAACTGTGTGTGTGTGTAGTCTGTGAGTGTGTAATACATGAGTGTATGGTATATGTAGTGTGTGTGTAATGTGTGTGCGGTATCTGTAGTGTGTGTAATGTGTGTGAGTAATCTGTAGTGTGTGTGTAATGTGTGTGTGGTATCTGTAGTGTGTGTGTGTGTGTGTAATGTGTGTGCGGTATCTGTGATGTGTGTGTGCGGTGTCTGTAGTGTGTGCGGTATCTGTAGTGTGTGCGGTATCTGTAGTGTGTGTAATGTGTCTGCGGTATCTGTAGTGTGTGTAATGTGTGTGCGGTATCTGTAGTGAAATACTTGTGTGTGCGGTATCTGTAGTGTGTGTGTAATGTGTGTACGGTAACTAGTATGTGTAATGTGTGTGCGGTATCTGTAGTGTGTGTGTGTAATGTGTGTGCGGTATCTAGTGTGTGTAATGTGTGTGCGGTATCTGTAGTGTAATACTTGTGTGTGCGGTATCTGTAGTGTGTGTGTTTAATGTGTGTTTGTAGTGTGGGTAATGTGTGTGAGTTATCTGTAGTGTGAGTGTGTAATGTGTGTGCGGTATCTGTAGTGTGGGTAATGTGTGTGCAGTATCTGTAGTGTGTGTAATGTGTGTGCGGTATCTGTAGTGTGTGTGTGTAATGTGTGTGCGGTATCTGTAGTGTAATACTTGTGTGTGAGGTATCTGTAGTGTGTGTGTAATGTGTGTGGTATCTGTAGTGTTTGCGTGTGTAATACTTGTGTGTTTGTATGTAATACATGTGTGTGTAATACTGGTGTGTGTGTGTAATAATGACTCATGAGTAATGTGTACGTAATGAGCCTGTGTTGTCCACCATGTGTGCTGTGTACATGTATGTGTGTGTCTGTGTGACTATTTGATGTGTATGTAATGAGGTTGTGTTGTCCAGCATGTGTGCGGTGTACATCATATATGAAGTGTATGTAATTCATTGTATGTGGGCTGGTGAATTTTTTTTGTGCCAGGGCTGCTTTTTGGTCCCAGTCCGGCCCTGATATATACTATGTACCGATCTTAGCTAACTTATATGTGGCAAATGGGTTTTGAAGGGGTTTAGTCACAAACTATCTATTGATAAGGAAAATAGAGTAAACTTTAAAGTTTAATTTTCATTTCAGATGAACTTGCAGCAGTACATCTTGGCCTGCCTCTAGCTTCTTTCCATCAGTACTCAGTGAAGACTGATTTTACCCGTGAACCGAGAATGAAAGATCAGTGAAGAAGACAGAAGCAGATTTACCTGCTAAGATGTATTACAACGTTCCTTCATTTATAGATTTATATGTAAAAAACAACAACCAAAAAAAACAAGGTTACTCTTTAAATTATTTTTTAACACAAATAGCTGTCTTGTTCTAACATGTTATATCTTATCTATGACTACATTAAAGTTCAACTGAATTTTGGCATGGTCATAAATGAGCACAGCTTAGAAGAGTTTAGAAAAAGCCAGATAAGAGTTAGTAACTCCCAGGCAGAATAAGCTCTATGGCTAGCAAAAGACAGTGCAACACAGAGGCTATAAAAGGTCACAACACTGACAAAAAATGCTGTAAGAAGCTCTAAAAATGGAAAATCTACCCCAAATGGTATTAATAAAAACACTGTCTCGCCCCGCATAAAAAAGTCATCACACAGCTCCATCGACTAGAAAATGAATACATTACGACTCTTGGAAAGTTTTTTTTTTTTTTTTTTCACAAATTTTTGATTTTTTTTTCACCACTAAAATAAAAAGAAACTGGACAAGTTTGTTATCTCCATAATTGTACTACTGAAGAGAATCAAATGGTGAGGTAATTTTTATCACACAATGTATCTGCAATGTCAGAATTGTGTTCTTATGCAATTTCGCCACGCAATTTTTTGCTGGTTTTCCAGTACATTGTATAGTAAAATGAATAATGCCATTTAAAAGTAGAACTTGTCCCACAAAAAAACAGGTCGTTATACATCTTTGTGGACATAAGTTATGGTCCTTGGAAGAAGGGGAGGAAAAAGTGAAAACACAAAAATGGAAATCTGTCTGTCTATGCTGTCGCTTGTTCTATCTTCCATGTTTCACCTGACTGCTTGACGCAAAGAGACTGTTAGCCATTTAATCAGTGGAAAAAACTTGGCAATCGGGATGACGTGAAAATCAGATAATTTTATTTTGTTTAGGAAATTCAAAACAAAGAAGCTGCAGCATTGGGAGGCCCTGCTTATTATGAGCGTTCGTTTACTGATGAAGGTCATTGTATGACCGAAACGTCTTTTTTGTTTTGGGTTGCCTACACAAAATAAAATTATCTGATTTTCATAGTCAACCTGAGTGTTAAGTTTTCTCCAAGATTTCTATGGGCTAGGATCCTACTTAGGCAACATCTTCAGGAGTGCCATGATTACTAGCCATTTAATCAGTGACATTCCATTACGTTGCATGGCAGGCATACTTTAGCACACACCAATATAGTTACTGTGCCAGAGACTTTAATAGGGCCATATGGTTTTATTATTGAGTACTGTATGTTCACTGCCACTACATGGAGACTTTGTCTAGGGAAACACTTTGAATTGCATGCGGCTTTCTAGCCCAGGTCTTACATTTTAAACTACAGGATAATTTGGTAGTGTATGACAGTATTATATAGATATTGAGTTGGATACTTTATAACTTGATTGCTCAGGAAGCATACGGCGCTGTTGTACGGTTGGTTCCTTAGAGGTTTTTTTTGCCAATTATTCCTAAATACAAGAGGTTCTACTGGACAATGTTACATTCATCAGGTATTAAAAACTGTCTCAGTTTGTCCAGTGTATGGCCCTCAGAGAATGCAACTTTGGCGCTGGTGCCTTTGCCCATCAGCTTCTTACCAAGGTGCTTTTGTGCCTACACCTGGACATCAGCATTCTTCTGAATTTCTGCATTGCCCAAGGCTCACGATTAAGGGACTTCAGTCTTACACAAAGACTGGAGAAGGTTTTTACAGGTAGTTGTAGCAGGAATAATATACCATATAAGCCAGGTAAGAGGAGTTTCAACACAAGGCTATACTAACCATTCTCTCCCGCTTCTAGCATGTCTTGCAAGTATTTGAATGATCCGGACTGCTTGGGCTGTGACACGGGTTCATCATAATCCTGGAGCATTTTGTACACATCCGAATCAATATCTATGCCATTTCGGCTTCTTGGCACTGCTCTTTGCAGGTCAACACTGTTAATGACAAATCAACAACAATAAACTAACAATGGCCCTCAGTAGTGATAACGACCGTATATGTCTAACGGTCTAAAACACAAGGGTTTGTCGAGATGCTATATAATGGAATAGTCTTCAATAATTACTCAAACCCTGGGCTGCGTAATTTGGAGAAATATGTAATTCAATGTACATTGTATTTATTTGTGCTGGGGACAGACAGAAAATCTTGCATACAGTGAACAGGTAGAGACACAAGAAACATTAAGATCTGGGGTGGTTTTACTTTTATTCTAATGCCTTTCCATTCCTGTAATATGGCCCCACTTCGCTGTATAAGTCTTGTTAGCCATATGGGAGTGTTTCTCTATGGACATCTCTTTAAAAATCACAACATCTTGGAAGAAAAGACTAAATTAACATATGGAGAAGAGACGGCTATATCTTAGGAACCAAGAGGCGCTGTAACAAAAGAAAAACAGGAAAACTGTAGGATTTACATCAGGTAAAACATATATATTTATTGCAAGTGACGGCCCTTTTGACATTTATCTGTGCACCCTACTATATGGCACTTTCAATGAGGTACTGATTGATATGGTTATTTGTACACTATGTGACAGTATAATATGTGTGGTCTGTGTCAACAGTTATTTCAGACTTGTAAATGTTTTTGAAAGTGGAGTCCTATGTGGTAAACTAGTTTAGATGCCAAAATATTAACCCTGATGAGGAGGGACTGGGAAGCAAAGAGAGCGCAAATAGGGCCTTAACCGGTTAAAAACAGATAAAGAATAGTATATTCTTGCTCACCTGATAATGAAGCATTTGCAACAATCTTTAAGCATATACCGTATTTTTCAGACCATAAGATGCACTTTTTTTCCTCCAAATTTGTGAGGAAAGTGTGGGTGCGTCTTATGGTAGGGATGTAGCATGTGGGGAGGGGGCAGCAGCGAGTGGGATCGCACTGTTATCCCACTTTAGGAGGCAGAAAAATGTCCCCGCTGCCCGGAATCTGCGCTGGGGAAACCATGTGGTCCCGATGATTAAGTGCAGTGAATATTCATTAGCTGCTTCCCTGCCCACCTATCAGCTGAGCGGTGAGCAGGGAGCAGCAAATGAATACTGCACTTAAGCAGCGACACACATGGTTTCCCCAGCGCTGGATTCCTGCAGCAGCTGGGGAGATCTGTGTGTCCGGGGAGGAGGAGGCAGCAGCAGGAGTCAGGGGAGAGGAGATCACTGCATACCTGCCTGGGCTGGACACTGAGTGCTGTGCACAAGGAGGACATGTGTGATGTCAGAAGTGGGCGGGCTGGAGCATCACATGGCAGCTCAGAGCCCTCCCTCTTCTTGACATCATCACAGGTCCTTCAGACTCCCCACTAGAATCTGCAGGCTTCCTCTTATAACCTGTACTGTGGAAAGGCAACAAGAGAGAGGGCTCTGTGTGTGCAGTCATGGGATGCTTTTACCTCACCACAGTGTGGCTGGCTGCCACAATTAAGAGGTTAGTCTTTACAAAACACAATAAAGCACTCTGCCACTCCTTTGGTGAACTATAACTCCCAGCATGTCATAGGATCTGCAGGACATGCTGGGAGTTATAGTTCTCCCATGGGATTTTAAAGCAGCACTCCAGTGTTATTTTGCAGTGCTGGAGTGGTGCTTTCAATATAAGCCCTGTGCCCCCATTGTTATACTCACCCTCCAGAGTCTTCATATAGTACTTTACAGACACCACACTGGTCCCGCAGCTTCCAACATAATAACATACTATTATATATAATAACAACACATATAATAGTATGTTATTTATGTTATTAAATATTTTACCACATTTTTTTGCTTCAAATATTTTTTTCCCTATTTTCCACCTCTAAAACCTGGGTGCGCCTTATAGTCCGGTACATCTTATAGTCCGAAAAATACGGTACCAGCTGCTGCTGGCCGCGGGTCAACAGACCAAAGAAATGCTATGCAGATTCAAAGCGGTTTTCCTTGCGCTGCTAGTGGACTCAGGAAATGAAGGTGTTCAGGACACAATTTGTATTAAATGGTTATAAAGTCAACACATTTCGAAGTTATCTAACTTCTTCTTCAGGACATAAGTTTGCTTGGATAACTTTGAAACGTGTTGACTTTATAACCATTTAATGCAAATTATGTCCTGAACTCTTTCATCTCCTGAGTCCATCCTGTGAGTCTGCCAGCAGCGCAAGGAAAACCGCTTTGAATCCACACAGAAAAATATTAACCCTGTAAGTCCAAAGAAACCAAAATATTCTAATAATTCTCTGCTGACCATATATTTCCTAGTGATTGGGTACAAAACAACCAGGAAAGCAAATTTTAAAAAGCAGTTCAATTAACTGGTTTCATTGAATTCAATAGAGAAAATGTCTCAGCATCTATATGAAAAAGTGTTTGCCCTCTTCCTGATTTCCTATTATTTTGCATGTTTGCCACACTTAAAGGGAACCTGTCACCCCCCCCCAGGCATTTGAAACTAAAAGAGCCACCTTGTGCAGCAGTAATGCTGCATTCTGACAAGGTGGCTCTATTAGTTATTGGTGCTGTAACTGCAGAAATAATCCGTTTTGTAATTTGTCCCAAATACCTTTCTTCAGTCCTGGAGGCAGGCCTTTCCCCCCCTGCTGCAGACGCCACACAGCCGTCACTCAAATCTTCTTGGTGCCGGGCGCCACCTCCTCATCGCTGTTTTGAAATGAGCTGGCACCTGCGCTCTTTTCTCCTGCCTTGGGCAGGCGCAGTGGGCGCTGCCCGTCTGTCCTCATATGCAGTCTAGCTGACTGTGCCTGTGTGGCCACCCTGCCTGTGAATCCCAGCCCCGCAGTGAGAATAAATCAGAAGACACTGCGGGGTGGGGATTCACAGGCAGGGCGGCCGCACAGGCGCAGTCAGCTAGACTGCATATGAGGACGAGCAGCGCTCACTGCGCCTGCCCAAGGCAGGAGAAAAGAGCGCAGGCGCCGGCTCATTTCAAAACAGCGATGAGGAGGCGGCGCCCGGCGCCAAGAAGATTTGAGTGACGGCTGTGTGGCGTCTGCAGCAGGGGGGAAAGGCATGCCTCCTTGACTGAAGAAAGGTATTTGGGACAAATTACAAAACGGATTATTTCTGCAGTTTACAGCACCAATAACTAAAAGAGCCACCTTGTCAGAATGCAGCAATACTGCTGCACAAGGTGGCTCTTTTAGTTTCAAACGCCTGGGGGGTGACAGGTTTCCTTTAAATGTTTCAGATCACCAAACAAATTTAAATATTAGACAAAGATAACACAAGTAAACACAAAATGCAGTTTTTAAATAAAGGTCTTTATTATTATTAAGGGAAAAAGAAATCCAAACCTACAGGGCCCTGTGTGAAAGTGACTGGCCCCTAAATCTAATTGCTGGTTGGGCTACCCTTAGCAGCAACAACTGCAATCATGCTTTTGCGATAACTGGCAATGAGTCTTTTACAACACTCTGGAGGAATACTGACCCACTCATCTTTGTACAATTGTTGTAATTCAGCCATATTAGAGAGTTCCAGAGCATGAACCGCCTTTTTTAGGTCACGCCACAGCATCCCAGTCAGATTAAAGTCAGAATTTTGACTAGACCACTCCAAAGTCTTAATTTTGTGTTTTGTTTTTCTTAAGCCATTCAGAGGTGGACATGCTGGTGTGTTTTGGATCATTGTTCTGCTGAATAACTTCAGGGGGCTTCAGCTTGAGGTCACAAACAGATTGCCGGACATTCTCCTTCAAAAATTTTTGGTAGACAGCAGAATTCATGGTTCCACTTACCATAGGAAGTCTTCCACGTCTTGAAGTAGCAAAACAGCCCCAGAACATCACAATACCACCACAATATTTTACAGTCCACAAAGTATTCTTCCAAAAGTCTTGGGTATTATCAAGATATTTTCTGGCAAAACTGAGAGGAGCCTTTATGTTCTTAATGCTCAGAAGAGGTTTTTATCTTGGAGCTCTGTCATGCAGGCCATTTTTCCCCAGTGTCTATCTTATGTTGGAGTCATGAACACGGACCTTAACTGAGGCAAATGAGGCCTGCAGTACATTGGACATTGTTGTGGGGTCTTCTGTGACCTCTTGGATGAGTCGCTTCTGGGCTCTTGGGGACATTTTGGCTGGTCAGCATCTCCTGGGAAGGTTCACCATTGTTCCATGCTTTCGCCATTTGTGGATAATGGCTCTCACTTTAATTCCCTCGAGTCCCAAAGCTTTAGAAATGGCTTTATGACCTTTTCCAGACTCATAGATCTCAATGACTTTGTTTCTCATTTGTTCCAGAATTTCTTTGGATCGCGACATGATGTCTATCTTTTGAGGAACTTTTGGTCTACTTCACTTTGTCAGGCAGGTCCTATTTATGCGATTTCTAGATTGAGAACAGTTCTGGCAGTAATTCGGTCTGGATGTGGCTAGGGAATTTGAACTCAGCTTCCCAAATATGAGATAAACCACAGCGAATTTATGTTTTATGGGAGGGCAATCACTTTTTCACACAGGGCCCTGTAGGATAGAATTTCTTTTTCCGGGGGCGTGTCCTGGCCATGAGGAAGGAAGACTGCTAATTCCCTGAGCTCCTGCTTCCCCGGCCGAATAAAGCCCTGCAACAGCCCAGAAACTGACTTTACCAGAGCCTATGCCTGCTAAACGGAAGACTGCATGCCCCACCACCCCTTCTGGACCCCCTGTGGAGTTCTCTGCAAGTATATCTCGCTTTTTAAGAAGCTCTGGGAAGGGGCCTTGGAGCTGCACTGTTCCTAAGATGGCTGATCCCTCCCCCAAGCCCTGCAGCACTACACATGAGGCAAAAAACAAACAGAGAGAGAAGGAGACACCTCAGGCCTGCACGGAGGTTTCCAGAGCATCTGTCACCAGACTGTTTACTCAGGAGAGGCCCCTGGAGGCCCCCCTGCATGGGGTCTCAGATGAAGGTACCGCAGGGGAGAGGGAGGATGGTGGGGGCTCGGATCATGAGACTGTACAAACAGAGGGAGAAGTGGTGAGGTCCTGGACACAGAGAGCAGAGCTCTACCCCTCCCAAACTGAGTGGCCTGTGCTGCAGGAGACTCAGCTGCCTCCTAGCCTGTCTCCTCAGCCACTTACACCTGCAGAGGGGGTGCTTCAACAACTCTCTATTCAGAAACCGGGCTGTGGAGCAGGTTATCTCCCCCCTCTACTAAACCACCCCACAGAAGCCACAGGGGGTGAGAGACGAGTGGAGCCGACCATCACTGGAGGCCCCAGTGGTTCCCCTATTTTACCAAATATGCGGCCACAAGATAGCCCTGACCCAGACATGTGGGAAGCTTTTAAGGCCCGTATTAGCAACGTCCTAACTAAAGAGGAACTTGAGGGCTTTATCTCCAGGGTGGAGAACTCCTTTAAAGCTGAAACAATGGCCCTGAGAGGGGACGTCTCAGCTCTAGCGGGCAGAGTCACACTTACTGACACTACTGTGGAAAATCTCTCCAGCAAGATTCTAGCCCTTGAGGATAAACTGTCAGCCCAGATGTCCACCTTTGAGAGCTTTCTAGACCATATGGAGGACTTGGAGAATCGGGAGAGAAGGCAAAATCTAAGAGTGAGGGGTCTACCGGAATCAGTCCAAGCCAGTGACCTAACTGCGACTCTTCAAGCTTTGTTCAATTCCGTTAGGAACACTGCCCCGGAGGTGGGTATTGAATTTGACAGAGCTCATAGGTCGCTGGGCCCTCTCCCCGAGGATGGAGGTCTGCCTAGAGACGTGATTTGTCGTTTTCATAGGTACCAAGTGAAGGAAGAAATCCTCAACTGTTCCAGAAAGACCCAGGAGATCCGATTCCAAGATTACCAATTACAGTTCCTCTCGGATCTGTCACGGAGAACCCTCCAAAAGAGGAGAGCTCTGCGACCTCTACTTAACCTCCTTCGCCAGAGCCAGATCCCCTATTCTTGGGGATATCCGTTCCGCCTTCAGGTTCGGCGGGGAACCCAGATGGTGTCCTTATCTCACCCCAGGGAGCATCGTTCATTTCTCTCCCTTCTGAACCTCGAGGATCTGGGCTTACAATTCCCTGGCTGGCCTTATCCCGTTGGTCAGGATATGGGCCCTATGCCACAGCGCCGAAAGAGGGCGCGTCGCAACCGTGGAAGAGGCCGCACTAGATCTCGTGGTAGAGGACAGAACTGTAATGATGTATCTGAAGACGGCTGATATGCAAGCGTCCAGTATTTTTGGTTCAGTCGGTTGTAGACCTTTAGGTCTTTGGTCTAGCTTCAGGCAGTAATGGCCGTGTTGATGATATATGCTTTGCTCTTTTCCCTTGGTCATTTTCCCTTCCCTCTCCACTATTCCATTCTCTTCCTTTCCCCTTCTATTCTTCCCCCTCCCTCTCCTCTCCTTTGATTACCCCTCCCCCCCCTTTTTTTCTTCTCCCTTTCCCTCCCCCTCTGTTGGTTCGGTGGGTTGTACTGGGTAATTTTGTGTATTTTCTTTGTCTCAGGGTAGTTCGCCGGGGAACATAGTGTGTTATACAGATATATTGTTTATCGAATCCGTCGGTATACGACTTATTTTGTTATATATTGTTTTGACTTTCTTCCTTTCTTCAGTGGAAAGGACACGACTCGTTACGGGGTTATACGGTTGGTCCAAACCGTGATATTCGTAAAACGACTATACCCCATATCTTCAGTAAGAGTTTTCAATTTTCAGCTCCCCCAGGGGTACAATTTACTGCTACATTCCTTTTTTCTTCTATATTTGCCTACTCTTTTTCTCTTCTTTTTTTTCTAATTTGCTGCGTCTTGTTTTCTGCTCTATTCTCTCAGGTGTCAGGATAACCCCTTTTTGGGGCCTAACGGTTGGGTACTCGACGTTCTATTGAAAAATGGGTTCCTTAAAATTTGGGTCCCTAAATGTACGGGGTTTCAATACTCCCCAAAAACGAAGCCACGTACTTTCAGATATGCACAAGCTAGGGGTTCAGATACTCTTTCTTCAAGAAACTCATTTTAGAACTGACCGGATACCAGTTATCAGGGGTAGACTTTATGATAGATGGTCCCATAGTTCCAACCCCGAATCGAGGACAAAAGGTGTCTCAATAGCCTTTTGTAAGAATTTAAATATCATATTGATAGACACGGTCATAGATGAAGGGGGACACTATATTTTTATGAAAGTTAAAGTTGCTGAACGGATCCTGACCCTTGTTAACTGGTATCTCCCGAACCGGGAACAGCCTAAGGTCTGCAGGTCTCTATTGTTGAAACTGTCTTCATTTGCGGAGGGCCAGGTTGTGATAGGTGGAGATTTTAACTTTGTCTTTGATCCCAAACTAGATACCTCCTCTGGTCGGGGGGCGGTCCCATCAAAAAAGGTGAGAGCCCTACAAAAATTCTTACTTAAACTACATCTGATAGATGTCTGGAGAATCCTCAATCCTAGAGGTAAGGATTATACTTTCTATTCTACTCCACATAACTCCTACAGCAGAATTGACCTTTTTCTGGTCAGCAGGGAGGTCTTATCTTGGAGGCCTGATGCCAGGATTGGTAATATGGTTCAGTCGGATCATTGCCCTATTTTTTTATCCTTGGAGATACCTGGGCTGGCTATGAAAAAATTCTCATGGAAATTGAATGGCAACCTTTTACGAGACGCAACCTGTTTGAGTGATTTGAAATCTGACATTGCAGCGTTTGCCCATACTCATGCGACAGATCCCACACCTCAGGCAATTAAATGGGAAGCACTGAAGTGCATCATGAGAGGCACCCTAATCAAACATGGGGCTAGAATCAAAAAACTTCAGACTGAGAAAATAGACGCTTTGTTGTCACAAATTCAGACCCTGGAAAGCAGGCATAAGAATTCGAGGTCCTCTGAGACTTTGGTCGAGCTCACTACAAAAAGGCTTGAACTTAAAGGCCTGCTGGATAGACGGTTTATGGGTGACAAGGAAAGAACTAAAGGGTTTTTCTACAAAAGAGCTAATGTTTGCGGGCGCCCTCTAGCACGACTGCTTCATCCCAGATCGGGTCCCACCCTTATCTCATCACTCAAAAATGATAAGGGCCAACTGGTCCATAGTAATGAGGAGATCCTAGAGGTCTTTCAAAAGTTCTATAAATCTCTATACAACATTAGGGGCAGGTTCGCTGATTTGGATCCCACCACGTTGAAAAATAAAATTAAATCTTATATGAATAGGATCAAGGTCCCGTCCCTCCTTGAGGCGGATTTGGCTGTCCTGGAAAAGGACGTAACCCCTGAGGAGCTGTCAGAAGCTGTTAAATCCACGTCCACCTCCTAAATGTCCTGGGCCGGATGGGCTCACTCCCTTATTCTATAAATCCCTTCTATCTGACTTGCTTCCCCAAATGGTCCTCACCTTTAATGCGATTTCTGAGGAGAATAGTTTTACCCCCCAGTCTCTAGAGGCTCATATTTCTGTTCTGCTAAAGCCTAATAAAGATCCCCTACTGGCCGGGAGTTATAGGCCAATCTCCCTGATCAACGTCGATGTAAAATTATTTGCTAAGATATTGGCTGACAGATTGTCGGGACTTCTCCCATCTATTATCGACATTGATCAGGTGGGCTTTGTCAAGGGCCGGGAGGCGCGGGACAGCATTATCAGGTCTCTTCTCCTTATTGAGAGGACCAAGATGCAAAAGTCCCCTCTTTGTCTTCTGTCAATTGACGCGGAAAAGGCCTTTGATAGAGTCCATTGGGATTTTCTACGGGAGACCCTGACCCATATTGGCTTACAATCCAATTTCCTGGGGAAAACTATGTCATTATATTCAAAACCCTCAGCTCGTGTTAGAGTCAATGGATCTTTGTCCGATCGTTTTTATATCCAGAACGGTACTAGACAAGGCTGCCCGTTGTCGCCCCTATTATATGTTTTAGTTATTGAGCATTTGGCTAAGGCTATCCGAGTTAATGACAGTATCTCAGGGATTCAGGTTGGAAACTCTAACCATAAAACGGCCCTATTTGCCGACGACATCCTCCTCTTTGTCTCTAACCCAGTCGTCTCTTTTCCAGTGCTTATGAAGGAGTTCGAATCCTTCGGGGATTTAAGTAACTTCAAGATTAATTACTCCAAAACTGAGGTCCTAAACATTTCTCTATCTTCTTCCGTGGTGGCTTCCTTGAAGCAGGCCTTCCCCTTCAGATGGCAACGGGATCAGATTTCATATCTCGGGGTGAACCTCACCTCGGATCCTCTTCAATTATTTTCTTTGAACCATCAGGTCATTTTGAACAAGGTGGGATCCCTTCTGGAGTCTTACGGCCCATTGAGGCTGTCGTGGCTCGGTAGGATTCAGGTGGTAAAGATGGATATCCTGCCGAGATTTCTTTATATCTTTCAGGCAATTCCCATTTGGCCATATAAATCGTTTTTTATTAAAATACAGTCCTTGATTTCCCGTTTTATCTGGAAGGGGAAAACACCGAGGGTGAGTTACAAGGTTTTATCTAGGCCACGCCAGTTTGGTGGGGTTGGTCTACCCAACCTCCGAAACTATTGCAGGGCGGCCATATTAGTTCGCCTCTTGGACTGGAAATATAAAATTAAATTTAAAAAATGGGTAGAGTTGGAACAAGAATGGTCCGATTTGCCTCTTCAGTATCTTCAGTGGATCCCAAAGCAATATGCTCTTCAACGGGGGAGATTTTCCTTCTTAACCTCAGAGGCTATGAGGGCATGGCACTGCAGTGGGGTGAAGGGGTCCGCTCCTTCTGGGGCCAGCCTTCTTACACCTATTTTTTGCAACCCGGCATTTCCTCCGGGCATTCACAGGAAAGCCTTCATGGGATGGAAATACGAGGATGACATACGGGTTGGTGATATCTTACAGCGTGGCGAGATTCCCACCCTCTGTTCCCTCCAAACCCAATCTCTCTCCACTAAACTTCTATGGTGGGAGTACTTGCAGGTCCGGTCTTTCCTGGCCTCTTTGAATTTGCCTAGGGGTTCGAACTGTAGACTCTCTCCCTTGGAACTGTTGTTTGCCGGTGGTGACGCCCCGAGCAGGGGAATCTCTTCCCTCTACTCAATTTTTTCAACACCTGACTCTGACGCAAGGCTCTATTTCCAGTCTGCTTGGGAGAAGGATTTAGGGCGGACTCTGTCGGATGAGGATTGGGAGCGTTGCTTCCTGATGAACCATAAACTCCCGAGTTCCAGTGAGGCCTCGGAGAAGGGGTATAAACTGCAATATAGGTGGTACCTCACACCTGACAGGTTACACAAATTTTCTCCCTCAATTTCAAACTGCTGCTGGAGGTGTGGAAATGGCATTGGCTCCCTTTTGCATATCTGGTGGGACTGCCCCTTGATTAGAACATTCTGGGACCAAGTGTTCCGAAATTATGGTTTGATCACAGGCAAGCACATCACCGGTACTCCGGAGATGGCATTGCTCTCCATGATTCCCGGTTCGGTGAGATCCCAAAAAAAGGACATCCTTAAATTTTGCCTAGCAGCTGCTAGAACGGTCATCCCCCGCCGATGGCGAGACCCGGTTCCCCCCGATGTTGTGGAGTGGTTTTCAGAATTTGAAACCATCTTTAGGATGGAGGAAATTGAAGCAGACCTTTCACAGACAAGGGTCTTCTTCTTAGGTACCTGGACTGAATGGATTCTATTTAAAGATTCTGCTCGTTTCCCTGACCTGTTTACCTGAATACACCTGTCTTTTCTACAGTCGATTACTAAGCTACTCTTCCTTTCTTTTCATGTTCTCATTTTAAATATCTTTTCTTGAGCCCCACCTAATTGGGCTCCCCCCTCTATTTTTTCTTCTTTCTATCTCCCCCCTGGGTGAGCTGTTCACCTTCCACCAGCTCGGTGTGATAGGTCTGTACCATGATTTACCAGTTACTTTTATAATGATACCATCTGCGTGCATGTCTCGCTTTAGGGGACATGGGCGAACTGATTTTAGGTATGCTTTACTTTATTTACGGTAATGAAAGTCCTCGCCTGTTGCAGGGGCAAGGAGTCATTGCTTATATGTGAAAGATACCGTAGTCATTCTTGAGGGTTTACTCCAATTTTTTTTTTTTTCTCTCTTTTTTTGTAAGATTTATGCAAGGTTTGTGAATGAGTGTTTTTTTGTGTTACTCTTCTCGAATTGTATATTATAAGAAAAAGTACTTTGATCATTGACGTAGTTTTCAACTACTGTTTTTCTTGTAAAATTCTCTTCTCTTTAATAAAAATATATTTAACCACAGAATTTCTTTTTCCCTTAATAAAAAAGACCTTTAGATCTTTATCTAATATTTAAATTTGTTTGGTGATCTGAAACATTTAAGGGTATGTGCACACGTTGCGGATTTTGCTGCGGATTTGTCCGCAGCGGATTTGGAAAATCCGCAGTGCAAAACCACTGCGGTTTTCACTGCGGATTTTCACGCGGTTTCTTCTGCGGATTCCTCTGCGGGTTTTCAACTGCATTTTCCTATTGGTGCAGGTTGAAAACCGCTGCGGAATCCGCAGAAAGAAGTGACATGCTACTTCTTTTTTTCCGCAGCGTTTCCGCGATGAATTTTCCGCAGCATGTGCACTGCGGT
Organism: Ranitomeya variabilis; assembly: GCF_051348905.1. Lineage (NCBI taxonomy): Eukaryota > Metazoa > Chordata > Amphibia > Anura > Dendrobatidae > Ranitomeya > Ranitomeya variabilis. The sequence goes on along the minus strand of NC_135236.1, from coordinate 560,296,618 downwards.
TTTTGTTTTCCATAGGTTAACATTGTACTGTACACCGCATGGAAAACTGCTGCGGATCCGCAGCGTGAAAACCGCTGTGGATCCGCAGCAAAAACCGCAACGTGTGAACATAGCCTAAGGGTGACAAACATGTAAAAGAATTGAAAATTTGGAATCAGGCAAAAACTTTTTCACACAACTATATGTTAAAATAGCTTCTGAATCTTGAAGCTTCGGGTATACAGTGGGTACGGAAAGTATTCAGACCCCTTTAAATCTTTCACTCTTTGTTTCATGGCAGCCATTTGGTAAAGTCAAAAAAGTTCATTTTTTTCACATTAATGTACACTCTGCACCCCATCTTGACTGAAAAGAAACAGAAATGTAGACATTTTTGCAAATTTAATAAAAAAGAAAAACTGAAATATCACATGGTCATAAGCAGGGCCGTATTTAGAGTTTCTGCTGCCCTAGGCACTTTTAGTGCTGCCTCCCCCTTTGGTGAGTATGACACTATCGGCAGTGACTTTGGTAAGAATCGCTGATGTGAAAGTCGCCTTTTGCAGCAGATCGGGCAGTTTTTCTGCATGTGCCGCGTAACGGATCACTTAAGGCAACACTGCGTTCGGCCTCATTCATTCCCTATGGGATTTGCGGCACTTGCCATGATCTGGCAAATGCGGTACCATACCTCCCAACTTTTGAAGAAGGGAAGGAGGTATAAAGTTACGTGCGCCGCGGCAAATTTTAGGCCATGCCTCTGACCACACGCATTTCACAACTAGTCACACCCATATCCACGTCCCAACCACAGCCATTTGGCACTGCTGATCACACTGTTTTACATACAATAATTATAAACAAAAATAAATATGGCCACACAGTGCTCCATACTGTATAATGGCCACACATGATGCTCCATACTGTATAATGGCCACACATGATGCTCAATACTGTATAACGGCCACCACACATGATGCTCCATACTGTGTAATGGCCACACATGATGCTCAATACTGTATAACGGCCACCACACATGATGCTCCATACTGTATAATGGCCACACATGATGCTCAATACTGTATAATGGCCACACATGATGCTCCATAGTATATAATGGCCACACATGATGCTCAATACTGTATAACGGCCACCACACATGATGCTCCATACTGTATAATGGCCACACATGATGCTCAATACTGTATAATGGCCACACATGATGCTCCATAGTATATAATGGCCAAACATGATGCTCAATACTGTATAATGGCCTCACATGATGCTCAATACTGTATAATGGCCACACATGATGCTCCATAATGTATAATGGCCACACATGATGCTAAATACTGTATAATGGCCACACAGTGCTCCCCCCTGTATGCATGGCTCATATACCCACCCTGTATGCATGGCTCATATTCCCCCTCCTGTATGCATGGCTCATATTCCCCCTCCCTGTATGCATGGCTCATATTCCCCCCACCTCCTGTATGCATGGCTCATATTCCCCCCTGTATGCATGGCTCATATTCCCCCTGTATGCATGGCTCATATTCCCCCTGTATGCATGGCTCATATTCCCCCCCACCTCCTGTATGCATGGCTCATATTCCCCCCCTATATGCATGACTCATATTCCCCCTCCTGTATGCATGACTCATCTCTCCACCCCCTCGCTCCCATCTTGCATAGCGCGGCTTACCGTCCTCCTTCATCCTCCCTCCCCTGTCCCCCGTCCCCCATACTCACCTGTCCCACACCACGCGGTCGCGCCGACATCCCTCTGGCTCTGTCCCGACTCCCGACGCAGCACCTTCTTCCTGTGTGAGCGGTCATGTGATACCGCTCATTAAGGTAATGAATATACGCATATTCATGACCTTAATGAGCGGTACCACGTGACCGCTCATTCAGGACGAACTGCAGACGCCGAGACCAGGCATCGCTGGAGCAGGGTGAGTATCATCTTCAAGGAGGGTGGGTGGTAGGTGGGTGGGAGCGGGCGGGCGGCCGGGGGGGCGGTCGGTTGGGAGGTGACCCAGGACTTATAAAAAAAAAAAACCTTGCTCAGGTGCCGCCCTGTTGTGAATTTGGTTTTTGGGCTCCCCCAGTGGTCACTGGTGGTACTGGACTTGTGTGCTTCACTTTCTCTGTTCACCTGTTTCCATCAGGATATGGGAGTATCCTATTTAGCCTTGCTGCTCAGTTATTCTAGTGCCGGCCATCAATGTAACCAGAGCCTTTCTGTTGCATGTTCCTGCTTCTAGACTACTATCAGCTAAGTTGGACTCTTAGTCCTAAGTTTGTTTTGCATTTTTGTTCCAGTTCACAGTTATGTTATTTTTCTGTAGCTGGAAGCTCTTGTGGGCCGAAATTGCCACTCCGGTGTCATGAGTTGACACATGAGTCTTAAAGTAATTTCGGGATGGTATTTTAATAGGGTTTTCAGCTGACCGTGAAGTTCCCTATTGTATCTTCTTGCTATCTAGTGAGCGGACCTCGCTTTGCTGAACCTACCTTCATACTGCGTATGTCTTTTCCTCTGAACTCACCGTCAATATATGTGGGGGGCTTCTGTCTCCTTTTTGGGGGAATTTCCCTAGAGGTAAGCCAGGTCTGTCTTTTCCTCTATTAGGGTTAGTTAGTCCTCCGGCTGGCGCTAGGCGTCTAGGGATAAAATGTAGGTACGCCACCCGGCCACTGTTAGTTGTGTGGTAGGTTTAGCTCACGGTCAGCTCGAGATTCCATCACCCAAGAGCTGTTCTGTTATTTATGTTCTCTGATGTTCCCTTGCCATTGGGAACCATGACAGTATGGACGGCCCAGTGTTAAAACCGTTGGCAGAAGAAAGGAGAGAAAAAGAAGTCTGCAGATTTTTTATTTTTTTTTTTTCCCTCTGAGCTTGCTCTATAGTTGACTTAGTTGCATTTCTGCTCTAATTGCTGCCTTTGTCTCTCTCTCTCCTTCTAATCCTTGAATGGCTCTGATCTCACCTGATTAAAATGGATCCTCAGAGTTTGGCTACAGGTTTGAATAATCTTGCTACGAAGGTTCAAAATTTACAGGATTTTGTTATTCATGCTCCTATATCTGAACCTAGAATTCCTATACCAGAATTTTTCTCCGGGGATAGATCTCGTTTCCTGAATTTCAAAAATAATTGTAAATTATTTCTTTCCCTGAGATCTCGCTCCGCTGGAGATCCCGCACAGCAGGTTAGGATAGTAATTTCCTTGCTGCGGGGTGACCCTCAAGACTGGGCATTTGCATTGGCACCCGGGGATCCTGCGTTGCTCAATGTGGATGCGTTTTTTCTGGCTTTGGGGTTGCTTTATGAGGAACCTAACTTAGAGATTCAGGCTGAAAAAGCCTTGATGGCCCTATCTCAAGGGCAAGATGAAGCTGAAATATACTGCCAAAAATTTCGTAAATGGTCTGTGCTTACTCAGTGGAATGAGTGCGCCCTGGCGGCGAATTTCAGAGAGGGTCTCTCTGATGCCATTAAAGATGTTATGGTGGGGTTCCCTGCACCTACAGGTCTGAATGAGTCCATGACAATGGCTATTCAGATTGATCGGCGTTTGCGGGAGCGCAAACCTGTGCACCATTTGGCGGTGTCTTCTGAGAAGGCTCCAGAAAATATGCAATGTGATAGAATTCTGTCCAGAAGCGAACGGCAGAATTTTAGGCGAAAAAATGGGTTGTGCTTCTATTGTGGTGATTCAACTCATGTTATATCAGCATGCTCTAAACGTACAAAAAAGTTTGATAAGTCTATTTCAATTGGCACTTTACAGTCTAAGTTTATTTTGTCTGTGACCTTGATTTGTTCATTATCGTCAATTACCGCGGATGCCTATGTCGACTCTGGCGCCGCTTTGAGTCTAATGGATTGGTCCTTTGCCAGGCGCTGTGGGTTTGATCTAGAGCCTCTGGAAGTTCCTATACCTCTGAAGGGTATTGACTCTACACCATTGGCTAGTAATAAACCACAATACTGGACACAAGTGACTATGCGTATGAATCCAGACCATCAGGAGATGATTCGCTTCCTTGTGTTGTACAATCTACATGACGTTTTGGTGCTCGGATTACCATGGTTACAATCTCATAACCCAGTCCTTGACTGGAAAGCAATGTCTGTGTTAAGCTGGGGATGTCAGGGGGCTCATGGGGACGTACCTTTGGTTTCCATTTCGTCATCTATTCCCTCTGAGATTCCGGAATTTTTATCTGATTATCGTGATGTTTTTGAGGAGCCTAAGCTTGGTTCACTACCTCCTCACAGAGATTGCGATTGTGCCATAGATCTGATTCCGGGCAGTACATTTCCAAAGGGTCGTTTATTTAATCTATCTGTACCTGAACATGCTGCTATGCGAGAATATATTAAGGAGTCCCTGGAAAAGGGACATATTCGTCCTTCTTCATCTCCCTTAGGAGCCGTTTTTTTCTTTGTATCTAAAAAAGATGGCTCTTTGAGGCCGTGTATTGATTATCGACTCTTGAATAAAATTACAGTCAAATATCAGTATCCTCTGCCACTGCTGACTGATTTGTTTGCTCGAATAAAAGGGGCTAAGTGGTTCTCTAAGATTGATCTCCGTGGGGCGTATAATTTGGTGCGAATTAAGCAGGGGGATGAGTGGAAAACCGCATTTAATACGCCCGAGGGCCATTTTGAGTATTTAGTAATGCCTTTTGGTCTTTCAAATGCCCCTTCAGTCTTTCAGTCCTTTATGCATGACATTTTCCGTGAATATTTGGATAAATTTATGATCGTGTATCTGGATGATATTTTGATTTTTTCGGATGACTGGGATTCTCATGTCCAACAGGTCAGGAGGGTTTTTCAGGTTTTGCGGGCTAATTCCTTGTGTGTGAAGGGTTCTAAGTGTATTTTTGGGGTTCAAAAGATTTCTTTTTTGGGGTACATTTTTTCCCCCTCTTCCATTGAGATGGATCCTGTCAAGGTTCGGGCTATTTGTGATTGGACGCAACCTTCTTCTCTTAAGAGCCTTCAGAAATTTTTGGGCTTTGCTAATTTTTATCGTCGATTTATAACTGGTTTTTCTGATGTTGCTAAACCTTTGACTGATTTGACCAAAAAGGGTGCTGATGTTGCTGATTGGTCCCCTGCTGCTGTGGAGGCCTTTCGGGAGCTTAAGCGCCGCTTTTCTTCCGCCCCTGTGTTGCGTCAGCCTGATGTTACTCTTCCTTTTCAGGTTGAGGTCGATGCTTCCGAGATCGGAGCTGGGGCGGTCTTGTCGCAGAAAAGTTCCGACTGCTCCGTGATGAGACCTTGTGCGTTCTTTTCTCGAAAATTTTCGCCCGCCGAGCGAAATTATGATATTGGTAATCGGGAGCTTTTGGCTATGAAGTGGGCTTTTGAGGAGTGGCGTCATTGGCTTGAGGGGGCTAGACATCAGGTGGTGGTATTGACCGATCAGAAGAATTTGATTTATCTTGAGTCTGCCAGGCGCCTGAATCCTAGACAGGCGCGCTGGTCGTTGTTTTTCTCTCGGTTTAATTTTGTGGTCTCATACTTACCAGGTTCTAAAAATGTGAAGGCGGATGCCCTTTCTAGGAGTTTTGAGCCTGATTCCCCTGGTGATTCTGAACCTACAGGTATCCTTAAGGATGGGGTGATATTATCTGCTGTTTCCCCAGACCTGCGACGGGCTTTGCAGGAGTTTCAGGCGGATAGACCTGATCGTTGCCCGCCTGGTAGACTGTTTGTTCCTGATGATTGGACCAGTAGAGTCATCTCGGAGGTTCATTCTTCTGTGTTGGCAGGTCATCCCGGGATCTTTGGTACCAGGGATTTGGTGGCTAGGTCCTTCTGGTGGCCTTCCCTGTCTCGAGATGTACGAGTTTTTGTGCAGTCTTGTGATGTTTGTGCTCGGGCCAAACCTTGTTGTTCTCGGGCTAGCGGATTGTTGTTATCTTTGCCTATTCCGAAGAGGCCTTGGACTCACATCTCTATGGATTTTATTTCTGATCTCCCTGTTTCTCAGAAAATGTCTGTCATCTGGGTGGTGTGTGACCGTTTTTCAAAGATGGTTCATTTGGTGCCCTTGCCTAAGTTGCCTTCCTCATCCGAGTTGGTTCCTCTGTTTTTTCAAAATGTGGTTCGCTTGCATGGTATTCCGGAGAATATCGTTTCTGACAGGGGGACCCAGTTCGTGTCTAGATTTTGGTGGGCGTTCTGTGCTAGGATGGGCATTGATTTGTCTTTTTCGTCTGCGTTCCATCCTCAGACTAATGGCCAGACTGAGCAAACTAATCAGACCTTGGAGACTTATTTGAGGTGTTTTGTGTCTGCAGATCAGGATGACTGGGTTGCCTTTTTGCCGTTGGCGGAGTTTGCCCTCAATAATCGGGCTAGTTCTGCCACTTTGGTTTCTCCTTTCTTTTGCAATTCGGGGTTTCATCCTCGTTTTTCTTCCGGTCAGGTGGAGTCTTCGGATTGTCCTGGAGTGGATACTATGGTGGATAGGTTGCATCGGATTTGGGGACAGGTGGTGGACAATTTGGAGTTGTCCCAGGAAAAGACTCGGCATTTTGCTAACCGCCGTCGTCGTGTTGGTCCTCGTCTTCGTGTTGGGGACTTGGTGTGGTTGTCTTCTCGTTTTGTCCCTATGAGGGTTTCTTCTCCTAAGTTTAAGCCTCGGTTCATCGGCCCGTATAAGATTTTGGAGATTCTTAACCCCGTGTCCTTTCGATTGGACCTCCCAGCATCTTTTTCTATCCATAATGTCTTCCATCGGTCATTATTGCGCAGGTATGAGGTACCGGTTGTGCCTTCCGTTGAGCCTCCCGCTCCGGTGTTGATTGAGGGTGAATTGGAGTACGTTGTGGAGAAGATCTTGGACTCCCGTGTTTCCAGACGGAAACTTCAGTATCTGGTCAAGTGGAAGGGCTACGGTCAGGAGGATAATTCTTGGGTGACAGCCTCTGATGTTCATGCCTCTGATTTGGTCCGTGCCTTTCATAGGGCTCATCCTGATCGCCCTGGTGGTTCTTGTGAGGGTTCGGTGCCCCCTCCTTGAGGGGGGGGGTACTGTTGTGAATTTGGTTTTTGGGCTCCCCCGGTGGTCACTGGTGGTACTGGACTTGTGTGCTTCACTTTCTCTGTTCACCTGTTTCCATCAGGATATGGGAGTATCCTATTTAGCCTTGCTGCTCAGTTATTCTAGTGCCGGCCATCAATGTAACCAGAGCCTTTCTGTTGCATGTTCCTGCTTCTAGACTACTATCAGCTAAGTTGGACTCTTAGTCCTAAGTTTGTTTTGCATTTTTGTTCCAGTTCACAGTTATGTTATTTTTCTGTAGCTGGAAGCTCTTGTGGGCCGAAATTGCCACTCCGGTGTCATGAGTTGACACATGAGTCTTAAAGTAATTTCGGGATGGTATTTTAATAGGGTTTTCAGCTGACCGTGAAGTTCCCTATTGTATCTTCTTGCTATCTAGTAAGCGGACCTCGCTTTGCTGAACCTACCTTCATACTGCGTATGTCTTTTCCTCTGAACTCACCGTCAATATATGTGGGGGGCTTCTGTCTCCTTTTTGGGGGAATTTCCCTAGAGGTAAGCCAGGTCTGTCTTTTCCTCTATTAGGGTTAGTTAGTCCTCCGGCTGGCGCTAGGCGTCTAGGGATAAAACGTAGGTACGCCACCCGGCCACTGTTAGTTGTGTGGTAGGTTTAGCTCACGGTCAGCTCGAGATTCCATCACCCAAGAGCTGTTCTGTTATTTATGTTCTCTGATGTTCCCTTGCCATTGGGAACCATGACACCGCCCCCTGCATTGTCCCCACCCTAGGTACGTGCCCTCAAGTGCCTAGTGGCAAATACGGCCCTGGTCATAAGTAATCAGACCCTTTGCTCAGACACTCATATTTAAGTCACATGCTGTCCATTTCCTTGTGATCCTCCTTGAGATGATTCTACTCCTTCAATGGAGGCCAGCTGTGTTTAATTAAACTGATAAGACTTGATTTGGAAAGGCACACACCTGTCTATATTAGACCTCACAGCTCACAGTGCATGTCAGACCAAATGAGAATCATGAGGTCAAAGGAACTGGCCAAGGAGCTCAGAGACAGAATTGTGGCAAGGCACAGATCTGGCCAAGGTTACAACAGAATTTCTGCAGTACTCAAGGTTCTCAAGAGCAGAGTGGCCTCCATAATCCTTAAATGGAAGAAGTTTGGAACCACCAGATCTCTTCCTAGACCTGGCCATCCAGCCAAACTGAGCAATCATGGGAGAAGAGCCTTGGTGAGAGAGGTAAAGAACCCCAAGATCACTGTGGCTGAGCTCCAGAGATGCATTAGGGAGATGGGAGAAAGTTCCACAAAGTCAACTATCACTGCAGCCCTCCACCAATTGGGCCTTTATGGCAGAGTGGCCCAACGGAAGCCTCTCCTCAGTGCTAAAAAAAAAAACACATAAAGGACTCCCAGACTATAAGAAATAAGATTCTCTGGTCTGATGAGACGAAGATAGCCCTTTTTGGTGATAATTTTAAGCGGTATGTGTGGAGAAAATCAGGCACTGCTCATCACCTGCCCAATACAATCCCAACAGTGAAACATGGTGGTGGCAGCATCATAATATTGGGGTGTTTTTTAGCTGCAGGGACAGGATGACTGGTTGTCATTGAAGGAAACATGAATGCGGCCAAGTACAGAGATATCCTGGATGAAAACCTCTTCCAGAGTGCTCTAGACCTCAGACTTGGCCGAGGGTTCACCTTCCAACAAGACAATGACCCTAAGCACACAACTAAAATAACAAAGGAGTGGCTTAAGAACAACTCAGTGACCATTCTTGACTGGCCCAGCTAGAGCCCTGACCTTAACCCAATTGAGCATCTCAGGAGAGACCTGAAAATGGCTGTCCACCAATGTTCACCATCCATCCTGACGGAACTGGAGAGGATCTGCAAGGAAGAATGGCAGAGGATCCCCAAATCAAGGTGTGAAAAACTTGTTGCATCATTCCCAAGACTCAGGGTGCTTCTACTCATTACTGAGCAAAGGGTCTGAATACTTATAACCATGTGATATTTCAGTTTTTCTTTTGTAATAAATTTGCAAAAATTACTACATTTCTGTTTTTTTTCAGTCAAGATGGGGTGCAGAGTGTACATTAATGTGAAAAAAATTAACTGTTTTGAATTTACCAAATGGCTGCAATGAAACAACGAGTGAAAAATTTAAATGGGTTGGAATACTTTCCGTACCCACTGTAGATCTAATCTCCCACATTCACCATTATTTACAAGACGGGAAAAGAATGCAGCAGCATAAGGATGTGGACATCTGCCATCTCAGATAACACTTCTCGCCATATATGCATTGTGCAATGGTTCTTTACCTGTGAAAGGACAGAAGGGCAGGTATAGTCCCCAAACAGAATTATTCCCAAAACCATGCCAGTTAATAAGCCAGGGAAAACCGTCTTTCAATTGCAAATTGTGAATGTTATTGGCTCTATTTACACATTATAACTTTGTTATACAAAAAAAATGATGCCTTTTAAAAAAATGGAGGAAAAATAAATAAAATATACATTTCTTTTCTGTGATACACAGCAATCTTCTAGGGAAATACTCCAAAAAAGAAAAAGTTTTTCCACTAGGCAGTCATCTGACTTTGCTGAATCCTGCCATTACATTTCATGAGAAATGTTTAAGGAAACCTGGTGTTGTGGTTGACAGTCTTCAATAAATTTGCTACTAAAAATGACATTTTACAGAAATATCCTGCGTTGACACGTAGCCTACAACCTTATTTTATAACACAGAGCAAATCTCCGCTGACAAATGCATAGCACAAGCTTGTAGAAATTCCATTTAGTAAGCCATATTTGGCAGTATTATTGTATACAGAAAGATTTCCTTTCAGTGTCAATGTATACATCCATATGATTCAGCACAGCTGGACTGGGGTCGGCTTCCAAACTTTCTGTCCATGGTTGATTTCATGTCACAGTCACAGTAATGCGTGGTATGTCACATAGTACAGACCTGGGCTTATGTTTTCATCTCTCATGTCATTCTTGTTGATACTAATTTCTCTAGCTATGTGTTCCTATTCTTCTTCAGTGGCCCCGACATTTCCCGAGTGGTGCTGGCTGGAGGCCACTGGTGCTCTGGTATACACTGATGCATGTATGTGTCTGCACTGTCAGAAGTTGTGTCCTCACTGTTATAGAAATGGAGTTTCTAGTGTCAGGATATGACCCAAAAGCAATAGAACCTCTCTTTGTATCTATGCATTGGGCATGACAGACAAGGTGGCTGGCCACTTAATTAGAAGCTGTTATTATCAAAATATGACCTTTTGATTAAAATCCGGCTTTTGTGTTACATTTATTTTTATTTTTATATGTGGTCTTTTTTTTCATTTCATGATATTTATTAGAAAAAAAAAATAGAAATCTGGCAATTTTCTCACTGGCTACTGTTTTTTTTTTTAGCGTTTAATGTCCCATCAGGAAACAATACATGAACATTAGCCACAATAAATAGACGCCAACCATCTCTTTTGTATTGAAGCATCTAATAAGCGTGTGCAAAGGACATTTGAAGGGAGGTGAGGCAGGGGGAGCTGTAACATCTCCAATGTTATAAGGTGTATAGAGGAGCTATCAGTCATTACAATCACGCCCTGGTTGAAATGGAACCTTGCTAAAACCTCTTTCAAAAAGGACAGTCTAAAAAAGCCCCAGTGGCAACAGTGAAAATTGCAAGATTACTATTTCTTTCTAAAATTGTAACATGAAAAAAAATGCCCGCATTTAAAAAAAAAAAAATAAAAATACACGTAACAAAAACCTGATTTAAACAATAGGCTTTCAATGAATAGTAAGTAAGCTTTCAGATTAGGCTTTTTTCACATGCCAAAACAGGAACAGATCTCTTATGTTAAGCACAGGACCAGAAATGAAGATGTCAGGACTGGAGTGGCTACCATAGGATTGAGGCTTTTTCCACTCAGATTGAAAGTGAAGGCTGCAGCTAATCAGTGGCCATTGATTGGCTGCAGCATTCATGTGACATTGCCCTGCTAAATTTGTATCTGGAGGCCACAGTACTGAATGAGGAGTAGTGGCATTTTGGCGATAGGTATCTTTATTTTTACTTTCTCCCCACCTTGGCCACATTGAAGGGATTTATCTGTACTTTGCTACTGATGACCTATACATGATAAATAATAATCTTTATTTTTATATAGCGCTAACATATTCCGCAGCTCTTTACAGTGTTGCACACATTATCATCGCTATCCCCGATGGGGCTCACAATCTAAATTCCCTATCAGTATGTCTTTGGAATGTGGAAGCAAACCGGAGAACCCGGAGGAAACCCACGCAAACACGGGGAGAACATACAAACTCCTTGCAGATGTTGTCCTCTGTGGAATTTGAACCCAGGATTCAAGCACTGCAAGGCTGCTGTGTTACCACTGAGCCACCGTGCTGCTATAAATCATCAATATAATAATGGCTGATCCATTACTAAAATTCAAGGAGGGACTCTATTCCTTTTTTTTGATAAATACAGTACAATACTACAGATTATGGGCATTAGATTTTGTGATGGGGCATTGTTCTAGGGAGCAAGTTTGATTGCTGTATGGAGTCAGCAAGGAATTTTTCCCCTAATATGGAGCTACTAATGTCTGCCCTCTGAGGATTTTTCCTTCCTCTGAATCAACATGTTAGGCTATAGGTTGAACTCGATGGACTTAAAGTTGTATTCCCATCTCCAGGATCCTATCCTAATATGTAGTAGGCGTACTAATAATAATAATATTAGCAAACACCTCCAATTAGAAATGTAGTTTGGTTGTTCTGATTCTCTATGTCTCTTTCCTCATGTGCAGGCATTTCAGGACCTAAGGCATCCATGTTACGACCACTAGAAACTAGCTAACTAACTGTCACTGTCATCCGTGGTCGTAACCATGGATACCTAAGGTCCTGCAATGCCTGCACATGAGGAAAGAGACATAGAGAATCAGAAAAACTATATTACATTTCTTATTGGAGCTATATGCTAATATTATTACACCTACTACTTATTGGGATAGGATCTTGGAGATGGGAATACTCCTTTGAGTCTGCATTCAAACTTAAAACTTTGACACTATGAATAGTAATAATATTTTTTTGTTTATATTATGGGAACATTACATATATATATAATTATTGTAATACAGAATTGGTGGTTATGTGACACTTGGCACCCCACTAAACAATGTATAGAGCTGCGTTGTTGGGCTCCATACATGGTCTACATATGATCACTGCTGGAGGAGATAATAGCTGATACCTGGGGAACAGGATAGGTCATCAACATAAAAATACTAAATTACCCTTAAAAAAATGTGAAACTGGTGGACAGTATTATACTAATGTTAGAATTTAATATTAGAATGGTCTGGCTGAATCATTAACAGGCATACTAATGGGTATGGGTGCTACATTTTCACAATTAATCACACTGATCAGTAAAAAACAAGATAAAAATCGTTGAGTGAGCATACCTTTGGGGAGGAGAGATATTGATCCTGCCCATATGTGAAGATAGATGTGATTCTATAGAATTGTTGTTGTTGTTTGTGTAGAGCCTGGATGGATTGTTGTACTGACTGTTGAGCATTGGTCGGACATCACTTGGACTGCCTCGCGGAGAAACTGGAGTGGATCTCCTGTTGTTAGCACTTTCTGTTGGGAAAATATCCTGAATAAAAAATACAATAAAAAAAAAAAACATAAAAGATCTTAGCATAAAAGCATAAAATCATGAAGTTTAGCAGCTTTTCATACAAGATTGTTTTCTTCCAAGAATATAATGTTGGTGCTATTATTGACATATGGAAGTTGAAAACCTAAAAAATGTGCAACAAGTTCTAAAAAAAAAAAATTGCATTCCTCTTACTATGGTTTTGCTGTATGATCTTTATCTGCAATGATTTGGCCCTGTATTAAAAAGGGGTGGGGAGCACCCAGGGCCTTGACAAAAGCAACCTGAAAACCATCATTTACCCTTTCAATTGAACCATTATATTCTACATTGTACTATGAACTGCACTATTATGTATGTCTACACAGGCCGACTGTGCTTCTGATCTGTAATAAATTGTTCAGTGCGCGAAGGATACCACTGTTCTTGGCAATGTGGGTCCTGATTAGGATGTGCTGCCATGAACGCTGATCTTTAGGGCAAAACAAAACATACGGTATTTTCCCCAAGTGGGAAAACAAGACTAGTCTGGCTCCATCACCAGCCAGCTTGTTCCACTTTTTCGTTGAACTCTTTAAGGTTTATTTTGTCTGAAACACTGGAGCGTTCTGGACTATACACCGGGCTGCACTTGTGCATTCAGGCTGAATTTCATGCTAACCACGGTTTGGGCAGACTGAATTAGGTGAATTCACGATATGGTTCCTGTGATATGGATCCTTTTATTTTGTACTACATTTTTATGGTCTTTACAAGGTGGCGGATCTCACAGAATTCTCTGGAGTTGTGTTTTTAGTCTTGTAAGCAACTTCCATTGGTAAAGACCATGAAAAGGAGACCTAAATAAAGAGGCCCATATCTTTGAATCAAAGCCGATTTAAAAAATAATACAGAATGTTCAGGGTAGCAATAGGAATATATTAGGAGCAAAAGCTGGCCACTTTTGATCTGGTGAAAGGTCCTCTTTCTGTTATAAATAATGAAGGAACCTAAATGTACTGGCTAAATGTAGCAAAAAGCCAATCTAACACTAATAGAACGAAGGCAGAATGGCAAAGTAGTGTTTTCTGATCCTCTAACTAGAAGCCTTTTTCTATTCCTCTTCTCTTAATTTGATGTTTTAAAAATATGTTTGTAAACAAGAAGATAACTGTAAATTATAATAATGCAGGATTATAATAATGCAGGATTAGGTTGAATAATACCCGATATATGAGGATTATTATGCCTGTATTTCATTTAGTTGACTACAAACTCTTAGTTATTTCGTGAAAGAGTTTGTAATATGCTGATTTTTTTAATAAAAAGAACATTGAAAGAAAGAAGTAGTGTTTTGTGCTCGTGTGGAAGATTGTTCACAATCAGTAGTGTAGTGATGGTGTCAGTGAAGAGCAAGTGCCTGCAGTGGAGCAATTGGGGAAAGTTGCCTTATTGATCCCCATGTACTTTTCTAGACGTAGGTTTACATTTATTTTTCAATAATTTGGTTTTCTTAAGTTTTATTCCAACAATGGTAAAAGTTATGTCTAATATCCACTTCCATATGTGAATAATTGTCATGATAGCAGGAAGTAAAATTGATTTAGATGAAGAATTAACAATACTCATTCATGCGTTTTCAGACTAATGTTGATGGCCATCAATATCTGATTGGTGGGTGTTTGACTTCCGGTGAAACCTGCTTATCAGCTTGATTGGTGAAGTGCCGCTCCCATTTACTCAGCTGATCAAAGGGGGGAACTAGGCATCTGATCTAATATTGATAATAACCCAGAAAAGCCCTTGAATGAACTTTCTAAATAAGTACATAGTATACTACATATAGAACGGTACAGTTTCTTTATTCCAGCATTGGAACCCCAGCATTTACTGTTCACACATTTATGAACTATCCAAAGAATAATCAGGAATATATTTGTTAACGGGACATTCTGCTAAATCACACAAAACATACAAGAGTATCTATATATATAACAGTCTAAGGGGTACTTCCGTCTTTCTGTCTGTCTTTCTGTCTGCAACTTCCGTCACGGAAATCCCGCGTCGCTGATTGGTCGCGCCAGCTGCCTGTCATGGCTGCCGCGACCAATCAGTGACGGCCACAGTCCGATTAGTCCCTCCCTACTCCCCTGCAGTCAGTGCCCGGCGCCCGCTCCATACTCCCCGCTGTCACCGCTCACACAGGTTTAATGCCAGGGTAACAGACCGCGTTATGCCGCGGGTAACTCACTCCGTTACCGCCGCTATTAACCCTGTGTGACCAAGTTTTTACTATTGATGCTGCCTATGCAGCGTCAATAGTAAAAAAATCTAATGTTAAAAATAATTAAAAAAAATAAAAAATCATTATATACTCACCTTCCGCCGCCTTTCCCGCTCCTCGCGACGCTCCAGTGACCGCTCCATGCAAGCGGCAGGTTCCGATGGCAAGGATGGTATGCCAGAAGGACCTGCCATGACGTCACGGTCATGTGACCACGACGTCATCACACCCTGGGACCGGAAGCTGCCGCCTGCACCGCACACAGGCAACAGAACTAAAAGGGGCCCTCGGAAGGTGAGTATATGTTTATTTTTTAACCTGTGACATACGTGGCTGGGCAATATACTATGTAGCTGGGCAATATACTACGTGACTGGCCAATATACTACCTGGCTCTGTGCTGTATACTATGTCGCTGTGCAATATACTATGTGGCTCTGTGCTGTATACTACGTCACTGGGCAATATACTACGTAACTGGGCAATATACTATGTGGCTGGGCAATATACTACGTAACTGGGCAATATACTACGTGGCTGTGCAATATACTACGTAACTGGGCAATATACTACGTGGCTGGGCAATATACTACGTGGGCTGTGCAATATACTACGTGCAGATGCATATTCTAGAATACCCGATGCGTTAGAATCGGGCCACGATCAAGTATGTTATAAACAGATTGCATTACTGTCATGCCATTATTATCATCAGATTTGCTCATTTATATTCTAATAATCAGGACCAATCAACTACAATTGACTAACTCGAGAATTCAGAGAAATTGGGCACTTCACCATGCATTCAGCATAGAAGAAAACATCTGGTGAACTGCAAACCTATCCTTTCAGTTCTCAGTACTTGCAAACAAGTGAAATTTTACCCTAGAAGATGAGAATAGCTAAATACAAGGTTTGAACATTATGAAATCAGAAAAGACAATATAACAGGATCGGCAGCATCTAAAGTAAGTGAGATCTAGACTAAGGTCGTAGGTGCTTCCATACTCTATTCATATTCTAAAAAAGTTTGCTAGTTTACTTTATTCTGTTTTCAATGTGAATACCAATTACAACACTTACAGCTTCAAAATGTTCATTTTATTAACTTTTCAATGTATCACTTTACTTTTGGTCAAGCAAGAGCGAGACATTTAATCATACTGTGATCTGATCTATGTTGGAGACGTCGTAATAGTGTTTTCCAGATTGTACGGGTAGAGTAATAGTAAAAGATTTTCGGTCTGAGACATGACAATGGCTATTTCACATGTAGATAACCCTTTCTGTGCTTTTGATGAGAAATACATTTCATCAACGTAATTATGAAAGAGCTGAAAGTTCTCTTAGAAGAAAGAACTTGGGGTGACATTCAATCCAGATGCCTCTTATTACGTACTCTTCTGTGGCACAGAACAAATGTCAAGAGTCATATGGAAAAGCCATCCATCACTTATCTACAAAGAATGAAACATTGTACAAGTAGGAAGCTTTGAAAAGGAAGAAAACAATCATGAAAAGAAGCAATCAACATGTACACTTGACAAATTCCTATGGATCCTAAGCCCCGTCACCATAAAGGCTAAAAGTACGTCAGAGTGATGGAGGAAGTATCTGCTCCTTCCAGACTTCTACACCCCCTGCTGTCGCTTTCTCCACACTCATCACCTCCTCTTGCACGGGTCTAGCACAATTTTTCTGACTGGGGTTAAGAAATACATAACACACATAGCTCTTTGCTCTCCTATTAGCCTCGAACCAGTGATTTTTGCATGGGACTGCAATTATTTTCCCTAAGAGGAGCAGGATTATAATGTCCCTATACAGCAATGATATAAAATAGGTTGCATGACAAATACATATGACTGTTCTCCAGGGAATTGTGACACAAGTCACCATATATCCTGACCTTGGGAAAAGAAAACTGGTTCTCAGGATTTAATATTTTCCCACACCGTACTGTTGGATGGTAGCACCACTGTGTCCCTACAGCTGCCACTAGACGTTAGATTGTCATGAGAAGATCCAGAATAAAATCACTGACAATTCTCACACAACTTTCCGATCAATGTTCTTAAATTTAGGTTATATGGCCAGATACATCAAGGTTAGTGTTGTTCAAGAGATGTGCTGGAGTCAGAGGCTCATGGTTCATGGGGGCATACGCCTCTTCATGTATCAGGAGCATCAGACAAGTGGCGAACACCTCTGTGTGCGTCTTGCCACAAATCCTGCTCCAGATCCTGTTAGGAGAAAGATTTGAGGTGTAACAAATGCACCTGGAGTTGAAAACTCTGAGACTTTTCAAAGCATTTAACCGGAGTAAAAGCTTTGATGAATGGAGCCCATATTGGCGATCATCCGACAGCTAGAGTTACAATCAAAATTATTCGGCCCACATGCGGAGACGAAGTCAGTGTAGTGACGTCACAAAGCCAGTGACACGTAGTGGCTCCAGAGCATGTGCACTCAGTACTTCAGTGCGCATGCCCGGGGAGTGGCTCGTCAATGCACACCCGTGGAATTACAGAAAAGATTCTTGTAACGTTGGGACAGTACTGAAGATCAATCAAAGTGCGTGGATAAGATGACAAGACAATGACTGAAAACAATAGAAGCCCACTCCTATGACTGAAAGACAAGATAGAGTATAACTATACAAAGTGATTCTTTGGCATGAATACTGCGCGGTTTTGCATGAAAACAATATGTTAGTGATGCACATTGCATCACTAACAACACACTGGGGATAGTTTAATAGCAAAAAACTACGGTTCCTTTAGAGGGAACCTGTCACCAGTTTTATACCTTATAAACCATGTCAATCACCTTTTAACGCCTGTAAATGGTGCTACCACTAACCCCTTTAAACCTATTCCTAAGTGCAACTGCATACCATTAAAAAAGTGTTTTATTCATGTCCCGTGCTGCTTGCAAATTACGCTGTGCGGTCCGATGGATGTCAACAGATTGCGCACAGCTCCGCCCCAGTCTCTTCAAATGCTGCCTCATCTATATTGATGGAAGTGTCCCGCCTGCATAGTGGAATCAGAGACATGTGCATGCGCACCTTACTCTGCCCTACTGAACAGCCACGGAGCTGGTGACATAGAATTGAAGCCAACACCTGCACATTACATGACCCTAGGGCAGAGCGAAGTTCACCTGTGCATGTCAGCGATTCAACTGTGCAGGCGTGAGACTTTAAGCACTGTAAGGATGACGAAGGTGACATCATTAATTTCCATCAAGATAGAAAAGGTGGCGTTTGAAGAAATTTTTGAAGCAATCTTGATTTGCTCATCAGACAGGACTGCGCAATTTGCATGCTATGTGGGACACAAATAAACCAATTTTTCGAAGGTGTGCAGGGGCACCAATGAATGTGTAATGAGGTTGTAGGAACCCCGTTTAAATGCTTTAAAAGGTGATGGGCATGGTTTATAAAGTATAAAACTGGTGACAGATTCCCTTTAAAATACCATCCTGTCAGTGTCTGTCAGAGGCCAATTGCCTTTAAATAGTAATTACTTCTGACCTAACAATAGCTGTTCGCGTTTTAATATGAAACACTGTGGGGTTTCAGAGAAACTATACTTTTAAAAGCCAACTGTAGACAAGGGAACTTGGATGACTAGTTTAAGTGGCAGGTCTCAGCGGTTTCTTCCTGCACTACTTCTCTTGACTGACAGGACTCCTCCTATTTGTATGTGTGTACTGAGCATTTCAGAGTAAAACATGCAGGGCTGTAAGAACACAATTAGTCTTTAATTCATGCTGCCCGGGGTTTGGGCAGCATGTATCTACTGTCAAGTTCCCTGTAAATCTGACAACAAATTTGTCTGCAATGCCTATAAACGCAGATGGGTTGGAAGTGGGAAAAAAGCTTCAGGGAGAAAAAAAGCAAAGAAGGAGAAAATTCAAAGAAAGAGAAAATACTTAGGTTTCTAAAGCTTGGGGATAAATTGCTAAAAATGCAGGATATGTCATATAATGGCCAGAAATATTAATATTCCTCATATTTACACACTACATAGTACTTTGAAAAGTTACCTGAAAGTACAGTTACACTTTAAGGTGGTTTCCGAAAGTAAAATTCTGATAACAATTTTCTGAATGCAGATGAGTTCAACTGAATTGAGCAGCACAAAGTATAAATGCAGCACAAGAATGGAATAACACTGCATAAAAGTCTCAGAAAATGTATTAATGAAAATCATGTTAGATTTCAAAGAACAAAGGAAATTGAAAGAGAATGAATTTAAGGAAGCTCCAGATCTTATTAACATGTATCAAATCTACCTCCTCTTATTTTACAGAGATAACAGAAATCGGATTAAGTCTATGGTTTTACGCATCAGATCATAAAAAAAAAAAAAAAATTGAGAAAAGTCTTAAAGTTCCGTAATTGCAAACTCCGAGGAACAACAAGGCATGACAAATCACACCATGACATTATTTATTTAACAAAATTGGTTAATGGTGAAAGATTATTCACAAGTGTTAAACATCTTCCCAGGAGTGGAAGTTGCAGTGAATTCACTCAAAGGTCAGACCATGCAATCCTCAGAGAGATTGCAAAAAACCCAAGAGTTACAGTTCAGACTCTAAAGGCCTCAGAATGTTAACTGTTCAAGTTTATATTAGTACAATATGGCTTGTTTATATAAATTGCCAAAAAAGTCTCTTCTTTATAAAAAAAAATAAATAAACATTGTATGGCAACAGTAAGGAGGCATCTGAGCAAAGCACAGCCTTTCTGTAACAAAGTCCTTTGGACAGACCGGACCAAAGTGGAGATGTTTGGCCAGAAAGTCCTGTGCCTGCAAGCAAATACGGCAGGCCAGTACAAATAGCTCATACCAATTTGTTAGTGCAGATTTCCTCATACACTTAAAGGGACTCTGTCACCTGAATTTGGCGGACCCTGTTTACGGTCCAATGGGCGGTGTTTTCTGTTCTTTCATTCACCCCTTCCTTTCCCGCTGGCTGCAATATTGTCCTGAATTTGATTAAGTTTCCTCTGTAGAACACACGTGCACAATGCAATCTTGCCTTGTGCACGCGCAGTATGCTTTGTCCAACTGCAGGCAAAGCCGAAAAGCATTAGTGCCCATGCGCCAGCGCACTATGTCCCGGAACACAGCGAAATACTTCCGGGACATAGTGCGTCCATCAAGACCCGTGGAAGCGCGGCAGCGCGATACGGCTGTCGTCTTGTGGAATCACGTTTTTCCTGCTGTTCCTGCTTTAGGCTCCAGTCACTAGGCATTAAGGACACTGCTTTCTCTTGGTTCTCCTCCTATCTTTCTGACCGCTCCTTCAGTGTTCTGTTCTCTGGTTCCACTTCATCTCCTCTTCCTCTCACTGTCGGGGTACCCCAGGGCTCAGTCCTTGGCCCCCTTCTCTTCTCCCTCTACACAGCCCCAATTGGACAGACCATCAGCAGATTTGGCTTTCAGTACCATCTTTATGCTGATGACACACAACTACACACGTCATCCCCTGACCTTACCCCCGCTGTACTACAGAACGCCACTGTCTGTCTGTCCACAGTCTCCAACATCATGCCCGCTCTCTATCTGAAACTCAACCTCTCCAAAACTGAACTTCTTCTGCTCCCGCCATCTACTAACCTCCCTAAATCTGACATTTCCCTCTCCGTGGGTGGCACCATAACAACACCCCGGCAGCAGGCACACTGTCTGGGTGTTTTGTTTGACTCCGATCTCTCCTTCACATCCCATATACAATCTCTTGCCCGCTCGTGCCGCTTACACCTAAAGAACATCTCTAGAATCCGCCCTTTTCTTACCATGGAGACAACAAAAACCCTCACTTTCGCCCTGATCCACTCCCGCCTGGACTACTGCAATGCTCTATTAATTGGCCTCCCCCTTACTCGACTTTCCCCTCTCCAGTCCATCCTTAATGCAGCAGCCAGGGTCATCCATCTGGCTAATCGTTACTCAGATGCATCTGCTCTTTGCCAGTCATTACACTGGCTGCCCATTCATTACAGGATACAATTCAAAGTTCTTGTTCTCACCCACAAAGCTCTCCACAGTGCGGCACCCCCATACATCTCCTCCCTCATTTCTGTCTATCGGCCTAACCGACCTCTGCACTCTGCAAATGACTTTCGACTAACCTTGGCATTAATCCGTACCTCCCACTCCCGACTCCAAGACTTCCCCCGTGCTGCGCCAGTCCTCTGGAATGCTCTACCACAAGATATTAGGACCATCCAAAACTTGCATAGTTTTAGGCGCTCCCTCAAAACACATTTGTTCAGAGCTGCCTACCACATTAACTAATCAAGGTCATTTTATGTTTGTGTGTGTGTCTAGCCCTTTCACTATCTCCATCTATCCCCCACCCCCTGAAGATGGCTGGACCATCATTGTAAATACATCATTGTAAATACACACCTGTACTTTGTATCTCCCCCACCTCATTGTAGATTGTAAGCTCTCACGAGCAGGGTCGTCTTATTTTGCTTTATTATTGTATTGCTAACATTGTTACCTATGATTGTTGTTTGAAACTGTTAAACTGTAAAGCGCTGCAGAATATGTTGGCGCTATATAAATAAAGATTATTATTATTATTATTTTGACATGTTCTCACTATAAAGTCTCAAAAATAGCAGATGGTGAGTGCCCGCTCTCTTTCTACAAACCTCACCATATTAGTTGGATTTGCTTTCAGTGTGAGCACCCGATATCTGCAATTGGCATACACGCTATACAGAGAGACATTTGATTGTGTGCAGGTGCATTTACCAGCTGATGGTGCGACAATCTGTTTTTTCTTTTGATTTTCCTTACATACAGTATATTGATATGTTTTTTTGCACATTATATTTTTTTCAGGGTGCAGTTGGGCCCAAATGGTTCTGTAAACTGTGGCCTCTATTCACACAGGATGCATAAGGGTATGTGTCCACGTTCAGGAAACGCTGCGTTTTTGACGCAGCGTTGTTCCGCAGCGTCAAAAACGCAGCGTCCAGATGTTACAGCATAGTGGAGGGGATTTAATGAAATCCCGACTCCACTATGCGTTAAAAAACGCATGCGTTTTTGCCGCGAAAACGCACATGCGGTGCGTTTTTTCAAAACGCAGCATGTTGCTACAATGAGCAAAACACGCAGGCACACCGCAGGTGACCAGCCAGTGACCTCAGGTGCATTTTTGGTCAGGATTTTACCTGCATAAAATCCTGACCAAAGCCTGAAGCAAAACTGAACGTGGACACATACCCTAATAGTTAGCACTGGGCAGCTCGCCATAGCACGTCATTAATAGGCTGAGAACCAGATGCTCTGCATTCCTTGTGTGAACATTGCCACATACAGAGTATATTTTTTTGCATTGGAGTACCACACGGCCAATCCCTGATTGAAGGCTGGCTGTTTTATTTGGTATTGCACCTTTGCAGTTGCCATTTTACTTGGGTCCGCTGCACCCTGGTAGTGCAATTGTATTGAGGCCCATTTAGACAGGTAAGCATATCTGCCTGTTTTTGTTTTTTTCTTGAATATTGGAGGATTTTTTCTTCTTTTTGTGGTTAACACTAGGAAGGTCCTCACGATCTTTCTCTATAAAAGGTTCGCATGGCCGCACGGCCATGCGCTAATATCAACTTATGTTTATGAGCTTAGCTACCGTATTTTCCGGCGTATAAGACGACTGGGCGTATAAGACGACCCCCCAACTTTACCAGTTAAAAAATAAAATCTTCTTAAAAGTCGGGGGTCTTCTTATACACCCTATGTCGTCTTATAGGGCCGGTGAATATGTGCCTTTTGGGGGGGGGGAGTGATCCTGATGAGGACGAGGGGGCGTCTCACAGGAAAGTGAGTATCCCCCATTACCTTATCATAGCGCTGCAGCGTGGGGTCTCTGTGCTGGGAGCGGCGGCTGCTGTGCTGTGCTGTGCTGTGCTGTGGCGGCTCCTCTTCTGCAGTGTGGGGCCTCTGGTGCTGTGGGGCGGTGGCGTATCTTCATACAGTCGGGGCTCCTCCGGCATCTCAAAGACTGGAAGCCCCGCCGGCAACTCCATGGGTACAATGCGGTCAGGTGGCCTCCGGGAAAATGGCCGCTGCTCAGATTCAGATCTCGTCCCGAGATCTCGGGAGACGAGATCTGAATCTGAGCAGTGGCCATTTTCCCGGAGGCAGCTCAATAGGTGCGATGCGGTGGCCCGGCCGCTGGGGGCTGCGCATGCTCAGATTCAGATCTCAACGAGATCTGAATCTAAGCAGCGGCCATTTTCCCGGAGGCCAGCGCATTGTACCGATGGAGTTGCCGGCGGGGCTTCCAGGCTGAGATGCCGGAGGAGCCCCCACTGCATGAAGATACGCCGCCGCCGCCACCGCCCCACAGGCCCCACACTGCAGAAGAGGAGCCGCCACAGCACAGCAGCCGCCGCCGCTCCCAGCACAGAGACCCCACGCTGCAGCGCTATGATAAGGTAATGGGGGATACTCACTTTTCTGTGAGACGCCCCCTCGTCGTCATCAGGATCACTCCCCCCCCCACCCACCATATACACCCGGCGTACAAGGCGATTCCCGGCGTACAAGACGACCCCCGACTTTTAAGAAGATTTTCAGGGGTTAAAAAGTCGTCTTGTACGCCGGAAAATACGGTACTTTGTGGTCTGTGTCAGCATGTGCTCAGGGTCGGCTGTAAAGCCACTAGAATTCCGGCACCTTCAGAGAGGAGTTTGTGTGTGTGAATTTAGGGCTGGCATATAGCCACTAGAATTCCGGCACCTCCGGAGAGGAGTTGCTTGTGTGCTGTTGCTGACTGAACGACCACTGTATGCTACCTGCTCCGTTAGAGAGCTGTGATCCTCTGTGAGGTTAACAGAGCACAGCGTTACCTTTTATCCTGGCGACTCTGTGAAGCAACAGGGTTCGCTCCTTTACAGACCGGGTTTCTGAACCTGTGTTTATTCAGGCATAGTACCACCATATAGTGCCGCCATCTACTAGCAGCGGGTTCCACTCCTGCACGGTGGACCCCAGGCTGCGAATGCACCTATACTATCTCCTTATTTACTGGGTGCGTTCTGCCAGCCCTAACAAAAGCTTGGTAAACTTGGTCATGCAACAGGACAATGATACCAAGCACAGCAGGAAATCTACATCAGAATGGCTGAAAAATAGAAAAGAATCGAAGTGTTGCAATGGCCAATTCAAAGTCCAGATCTCAACCCAATTGAAATAACATGGCAGGACGCAGAGAAAACTGCACATAAACAAGTGTACATAAATATCAGTGAGCTGGTAAACAAAAGTGAGCCATAATTCCTCCGCAACAATGTGGGAGACTGCTAACGTTTTAAATAAAACCATTATTTCAAGTTATTGCTGTTAAAAGTAGTTCTACAAGCTATTGATTAATGGGGTATACTTCATTTTTCACATACACCTTCTACATTTTGGCCTAGTTTTTGGTAACTATATAATGGTACGGTGTAGTTTATCATATGTTGTTGTTCATCTGAAGTTGTATTTACCTAATTTTAATAACTTCTTTGGAGCAGATGTTTTAATGAGCTGGTAAGTCAAAATCATTGAATTCCAAGATGGTGTACTTACTTTTTCTCTTTTCTATATCTCTATGGTTCCCTCTCATCATGCAGTCAACAAGCTGGCGAGTGGCTAGTTGATGCCGCAGGATTTCGGAATGTTTCCCAAGCTGGGTGCTGGGTGCATAGGTGATGGAATGAAAAACTTGTATATGGGATTGAAGGTCACTATATTTATGAATGTTGAATACCAGACAATGATTAATACTAAAGATCCTTGCCAAAATACGAGGGTTAGGTCCTTCCTGCTAAGTGCCTGCAGTCATGTCAAGTCGGATCCTCCAGTTTCCTCTGCCCTATAAAGAGTATGTATACAGTACATATGTTAATGAGAACCTGTCACTTTGTACATGCTGAATGATTTGTGGACACCGTGGTACAGAGAAGGAAAAGATGAGCAGAATGATATCTACATTTGTAGGGATTAATTCAGTTCAGCTTGTAATTTATCCAATTAAATCATTGAAGTTTGTATGTATATCAGTCCAGTGGGCCGTCCTACTAGCGATTGACAGATATCTCTTCATGCACAATCATACAGGGAATGCTGTCAATCACTGAGAAGGACCGCCCACTGGACTCATATCTAGTCAAACAAGATTTTCACTGAAAAAAATACAAATTATACTGAACCTCTTCCCACTATAATGAACATCAGTCTGATTAGTTCCTCCGGCACTATAACATCCTGCCTACAGATTCCCAGTATTTTGTAAGATTTCAACTTTTAACCCCGACATGAACTCCGTTTGTTAAACAAGCACCATCCGTTGGTCTGCTGTCATTTCCGCCTTTGGAGTATCTGTATGACATTGCTGTCTGCATAGCTGAAGTGGTACAGGAACTATGCCTGACACGCTAAACTACTATTAGACCCACACTGATTCCATGTCTTGTCACATTACTACTCCAGAAATAAGCAGATGGCAGTGGCTACTCTGTATGGCAAATCCAGGACAGCTTAGGGCTGGTTACTACTGCGTCACCAAACTTCTCAATATAAACTGCATATATTATTAAAGAGATCTCTTAAACCTGATAGGGCTGCTGTACTTACTTTTATAATGATTGTATAACATTTCTGAAAGTCACCCTGCCTAATATTAAGGTGAACTCATAAAATGCTCATTTTAATTTGAGGATTGCTAGGGCTCTTGGATTCTAATATACATTTCTGAGCAATGGATAAATATATACTCTACGTCGAGATATAGGATGTACTGTCCGTACACTCTGTCCTCTTTATAACCACAAATGCCCCTAAGTAATGCAGGAGGTCATCATACTGTCAGTAATCAATGGAGGAGGCTGCCCCATTTCACATCATAGCAAGCATAGGACTCCGGGCTCATGATGGCAGAAGACCTTACAATCCGTGCACTTGGTTCCTCTCCATTACTAGGCAAGTTTCCAGATATCATCGCACAATAAAGTAAGATGAATAGAACTACAGCATTCAACGCCTTCATTAAAACACTTGCAACCATAATCCCGAAGCCTATAGACATCAGATCCTAGAGGTCTGCTGAACATACACTCACCGGCCACTTTATTAGGTACACCATGCTAGTAACGGGTTGGACCCCCTTTTGCCTTCAGAACTGTCTCAATTCTTCGTGGCATAGATTCAACAAGGTGCTGGAAGCATTCCTCAGAGATTTTGGTCCATATTGACATGATGGCATCACACAGTTGCCGCAGATTTGTCGGCTGCACATCCCAAAGATGCTCCATACAAGGCAGGATGGATCCATGCTTTCATGTTGTTTACGCCAAATTCTGACCCTACTATCCGAATGTCGCAGCAGAAATCGAGACTCATCAGACCAAGCAACGTTTTTCCAATCTTCTACTGTCCAATTTTGATGAGCTTGTACAAATTGTAGCCTCAGTTTCCTGTTCTTAGCTGAAAGGAGTGGTACCCGGTGTGGTCTTCTGCTGCTGTAGCCCATCTGCCTCAAAGTTCGACGCACTGTGCGTTCAGAGATGCTCTTAGGCCTACCTTGGTTGTAACGGGTGGCGATTTGAGTCACTGTTGCCTTTCTATCAGCTCGAACCAGTCTGCCCATTCTCCTCTGACCTCTGGCATCAACAAGGCATTTCCGCCCACAGAACTGCCGCTCACTGGATTTTTTTTCTTTTTCGGACCATTCTCTGTAAACCCTAGAGATGGTTGTGCGTGAAAATCCCAGTAGATCAGCAGTTTCTGAAATACTCAGACCAGCCCTTCTGGCACCAACAACCATGCCACGTTCAAAGGCACTCAAATCACCTTTCTTCCCCATACTGATGCTCGGTTTGAACTGCAGGAGATTGTCTTGACCATGTCTACATGCCTAAATGCACTGAGTTGCCGCCATGTGATTGGCTGATTAGAAATTAAGTGTTAACAAGAAGTTGGACAGGTGTACCTAATAAAGTGGCCGGTGAGTGTAAGTACTGATGGTCGGCACCATCTCCTTGCAGCACTAAGCTATATTGATAGTTTCATATTTCTGGGCTATACTAATACTTATTTTATGTGTTGCCATTTGCTTTACCTAATATTGCCTTGATATAATGTACAGGCGGTGTAGTGTTTTTGGTTAATGGTGGATGCTCTTTAATGGTACACCTTCCTATAAATCCCAGTTACTGCATTTGTCTATAATGTTCTGCAGGTGTTTGCTCTGTCCAGGTGCTTTATACAGTAATTTCAGCTTTACACGGTTCACATAAAGAAAAGGTACAAAACCATAACATTGTGCATAACGCCAAATGAACACATCGCATAACTACGGCCTGAGATGCACAAACTGGTCACGGGTCTCCCGACAGCCTCATATGATGCATGTCAGGAGACCCACAATTGGTCCATACATCATGGTTTGTGAATGTAAGGCTTCTTCACACAAATCTATTTTTTTTTATTGTTTTTAAATGCATAAAAAATGCCGTGTTTTACAGTGGAAGTAAAATAAATGAGATTTCTAAAATAAGATCTGGAGGCAGATTCTCGGGGAGATCTGTGTCCAGCCCATAGACCTTAACAGCTTATTTACATAATAAAAAAAGTAGATTTCTCTGAAATAAAACATCAGATCACAGATATGAAGGTATCACTTTATTCAGCTTCCTATGACCTACATGGCCATATAGACGGCTTAGGAGGGATGACCCTACAGACAGATTCCCTTTAAAGGGAAAACTGTCACCTGAATTTGGCGGGACCTTTTTTTGGTCCGATGGGCGGTGTTTTCGGGTGTTTTATTCACCCCTTCCTTTCCCGCTGGCCGCACGCTGGCTGCAATATTGCCTTGAAGTTGATTCGCTTTCCTCCATAGAACACGCCTGTGCAAGGCAATCTTGCCTTGCGCACGCGCAGTATGCTTTGCCCAACTGCGGGCAAAGCCGAAAAGCATTAGTGTGCATGTGCCGGCACACTATGTCCCAGAAGTATTTCGCTGTGTTCCGGGAATGTTCAAGGCAATATTGCAGCCAGCGTGCAGCCAGCGGGAAAGGAAGGGGTGAATAAAACACCCGAAAACACCGCCCATCAGACCGAAAAAAGGTCCCGCCAAATTCAGGTGACAGGTACCCTTTAAGTAGAGCAGACAAATTTTAGATGCATTGTGCAGATGTGTGATTTTAGGCACAAAATTTGTAAAGTAGCTAAGAAAATAAGATATTTAAAAAAGTGTTGAGACCGCACTGCCCCAGGTTACATGGCATACTGAAAAAGCAGGCACTGGTTAAAAGTAGAATGATCGCAACAATGTAATATTAGAAGGTTTGCCCCAATTGAACATCCCCTATATTCCTTGGTATGCTCAGAGTAAACAGTGGGTGAAATGTGAATTAAGTGGTTCCCAGAGAAATGAATGAGTGAACAATATAGTACAAGTGCACTGAGCCATCCAGAGAGAACTCAGCAGCTCTCTGGCGCACAGGTGGGATCCTAAGTAGGGACCTCATTATATTGTACATATGACTTAACTAGCACTCTGTGTGATCAGGTGGCGAATCTGTCTCAGATAGTCCAAGATCTGGCCTTGGAGCAACACAAACTGGTGTCCTCACATGCTCAGTTACAGGGTCAGATTTCTGGTACTGCCCCTCAGGATCTCTCTCCTCTGACCGCTGTTATGACTTCTGAACCATCTGACATATCTTTGTGTCCCCCTTAACCTGTTATGGCACTCCCTGACAAATTTTCGGGAGAAAAAGATCAGTTCAGAATTTTTAAGGAGAGTTGTAAATTATTGTTTACCTTGCGCCCTCGGTCATCAGGGAATGAGTCACAGCAGGTGGGAATTATAATGTCACTTTTGCGGGAGGGTCCTCAGACCTGGGCTTTCTCCCTACCTTCTCTTGCTCCCGAACGTCTTTCGGTGGATGCCTTTTTGACGCTTTAGGACAGATCTATGATGAACCTGACAGGGTCAAGGTGGCAGAGACAAGAATCATAAACCTGTCACAGGGGAACCGCACAGCAGAAGACTATTGTACTGAGTTCTGGCAGTGGTCTTCTGAGGTCCGGTGGAATGACGCAACTCTCAGATTTCAATTCCTCAGGGGTCTTTAGGAGTCTCTTAAGGACACTCTGGCTCTACATGCTCCACCTGGTTGTTTCGTGGAGGCCATGACTCATCTGCATGGATCGGAGGATGCAGGAGAGACACGAGGTGCAACAATAAGTTCCATTTTGTCCAACTGGCCCGGTTCGTTCACCTGAGGTGGAACCTATGGAGGTTGATGCTGCCAGCTCAAGGATTAAGGAGAGGAGACATCGTCGGGAACTTGGACTTTGTCTCTATTGTGGCCAAGCTGGACATTTGTTAATGGATTGTTTGGCACAACCTGCAGCAAACAAGCCGTCAGGAAATGCCTAAGTCCGGGTGATTGTAGAGGAGGTCACTCAGACTTACAGGTACCCTTTTACTTCTCCGATAAAGTGTTGTTGAATGCTGAACTTCTTTTTCAAGATCAGTATCTGTTGACATTTGCCTTTATTGTCTGCGGTTCTGCTGCTAATTTCATTGATGCAGGACTTGTTCTGAAGTTAGGATTTGGGACAGTTGAGCTAGAAAGCCCTATTCAAATTGTGGCCATTGATAGAACAACGTTGCTCAAAAATCTGGTTTGGTTAGTTACGTTGGATTTCACACTCAAGGTGGGGTCTCTTCATACGAAATTAGTCTCCTGTTATGTTTTGGACAATTTACCTGCTGGAATTGTGTTGGGTATTCCTTGGTTGCGTATGCATAATCCGATTATTGACTGGAATGAACTGGAAAGCTATTGTCAAATGGGGTCCTTATAGTACTGAAAAATGTCTGAAACCTGTGCATGTTTGCTCCGTTAGTCTGGAGGGTCTTCCAGAATACCTGATAGACTTTGGAGATTTTTTTTGGAAAAAGAGTCTGAGATATTACCTCCCCCCCGCCCCTATGACTGTGCTATTAATCTCATTCCTAATGTGTTCCACAAGTCATTGTTGAAGGAGTTTATTCCCACTGTTGTCTTCCTCGCCCCCGCCTCTTCCAGTGTGTATTGAGGGAAGCTTGGGATATGAGGTACAAAGGATCATTGATTCCCGAATGGTCCGAAATTCCCTTCAATATCTGGTACATTGGAAGGGGTATGGACCTGTGGAAAGGTCTTGGGTTCCAGCTCATTCTGTAAGGGAGGATCGGTTGGTCCAGGCCTTTCATTGGAGGTTTCCTGGGAAACCTGGGGTCCAGTTGCCCCCCCCCATGAAGAGGGAGTACTGTCATGATCTCCACTCTGTTCCTGTCTGATATGTTACGTTGTGTAGGGGTTGTGCTGGGTTTGTGCTGTATCATCTGTGTTCACTTTCCTTGATTAGTCTTCTACTTAAGCATATTAGCTCCTTCACTCTGTGTCAATAGTACACTTGCTCTACCTGTGTAAGTCTGTTCCCTCTGTGCTCTGCGCCTGACCCAGCCTGACTTTATTCCCTTCCTGAATTTGACTCTTTGCTTGTGACCTGATTTCTCTTTCGCCTGCTCCCTGTAAACTATATTTGCTTTTCTGAGCCCAGATAGTGAATTGGATTTCGTCTCTGACTACCCCCTGTTGTACTGCGCCATTTCCTAGACCTGACCTCGGATCACTTGACCTCCTTTTACTAATCCAGTGAGTAGTATTATATTACTATCTGTTATTGTAGTTTTTCGCTCCATTTTGAGGACCTATTACTATAGTGACTCGCGTCACAAGTGACCTGTCAATAACTGACAGGCAGGGAATATGCAAGAGATGCAGCAGAGCTGTAAGTGCAGTGCACACCCATTGCACCTGTAAGCAGATTTGTATAACAATTCAACAAAGAAATTCTCCTAAACGGAAACTCATATTTCTAAAATAATGGTATGAATGTAATCACCATTACAGTGCTTTTACATAGATGGCATTAGTTTGAGGTAAAAAAACCTAATGACATATTCCCTTTAATAATGTCACTCACCCTGCTTCTAAAAGCACCCAATGATGACGACTAGTTTGAGGGTGGTGCTCCTGTCACCCTGCTTCTATTACCCCCCTGTGATGACATCTTGTTTCACAATAAGAAGCTGTGGCTGTGGCAAAAGAAGCAGAATGCCACCACCTCTGCCACACCTCCCACAGCTTCTATCTGGATTCAGGACATCTTTAGAGGACGGCCATGAAAATGTTGCGGAAAAGTGAGTGCAGCCCCAGTCTCCTGATGAAGCCTAGTTTGAAACTCCTCTCAAATGAAACGTCACAATAGGTGAAGTAAAAAACACATTTTGGGATCAGCAGGCTAGGGAGCATTGAAGGGTACATTATAATAAAGCTAATTGCAGAAGTGCTGAGGGTAAAAAACTAGATATTTACAAAGGACATTTTAGATATCAGACCACTGCTTCATCATTCCTATGATGGGCATTTATCATTGGCTGTATTTTATCCAAGTGGATGAGGTCTCAGAACAGTAATATTTGGCATACAGTGTACTTTGTACATTTTCTTTACTACGCTGCTCAGAATATAATAGTCCATTCATGATGAACTCTAGACTCTACACAATTGTAGTACTTGTGGACACAGCATATTATACATCTGCTATTTTCCCCCACAGACTTCGGTGAGGGAAGGGTGCTTAAAAAAGGTATAAAATAAATGTATAAGGAGATTTTACACGTGTTACCACACATGTGCCTTTTTATACAAACATTTTGGGACATTCCTTAACTAATGAGATGTTCCAACAATAACAGTAAAAGCTGCACGTGAAGAGGATCCGCTGTATATAGACTTTATTGACTACTGGAGCCTCGACCTGTGAAGCACATATATACGATCCTAATGCAGCGCCCCAGAGTCCTGGTTGTTGCAGCACTGTGGCTCCGCCGCTAAGGGGGGCTATGGTACGTCTGATGGCACTGAAGGAGTTCATCTGACCAGGTATCACATACACCAATACATTTCACAGTCTGGCCTTCAGGGGGAGCTAAGGGTACTATTCATTAGGCCACTCCTCACAGTCTGGTAAAACTGGGGGTTAGGCAGGAAGTTAGAGAGAACGCTGACTGGGTTGGAACCAGGCAACACCTTGTGGCAGAGGGTGTTGCAGGGGAAGATTCGGTAGGGTCCCTGTCAGGGGTGGGATCCTGACAGAGGCCTGGCAAACAGAGAGAAAGCTACGGGACCGCACCTGCACTTCATAGCGGCGGTGCCCTAAGAAAGGACAAGAAGCGAGATTTATTGTGCTGAGTGAGAAACAAGATCAAAGCAAGAAGGAGAATACCAGTAGGAGTCGTGCTGTAAGATCGAGGCAACATCCTACTGAGGCGTAAACAACCGGCGGCCGGAACGCCGAGGAGGTACAGAGCTCTAAGCCATACTTCAAACCAACGGCAGGACAGTCAGTCACAGGCGGGCTGTCTCACCTAAATCACCTACGCAGACATAGGGGGCAACCTTTGGAGAGGGGCGACTCTAGGGTCACGGAAGAGCTCCGAGCCTACCCGTCATACGGGTGCGTCCCAACCATAACACCTGGGAGGGACGGAAGATTAGCAGAAGATCATCTAATCGAGTTGTGAGGGTACACGAGAAACAGACACAACAGTTGTGGGGACTATCCCGTAAGCTCAGCAGGGGAGGACTGTTATGATCCTAGTGGTAGAGGATCTCAGAAGTTCCAGCTAAGTCCGCAAACACAAAAACCAGCTCATAGGGAGGTGGTAACTTGGCTGACCGTATATCTAATCCTAGCACAACAACTAGAAGTAGCCGGGGAACGTACCTACGTTGATTCTAGACGTCTCGCACCAGCCGGAGAACTAACTAACCCTTTCAGAGAAAATAAGACCTCACTTGCCTCAAGAGAAAGGACCCCAAAGTTATAATACAAGCCCCCAACAAATAATAACGGTGAGGTAAGAAGAAAAGACAAACGTAAGAATGAACTAGATTTAGCAAAGAGAGGCCCACTAATTAATAGCAGAAAATAGGAAGGAGACTTACGGTCAGCAAAAACCCTACAAAAATATCCACGCTGAAAATCCAAGAACCCCCGCACCGACTAACGGTGTGGGGGGAGAATATCAGCCCCCTAGAGCTTCCAGCAAAAATCAGGAATCACATTATGAACAAGCTGGAACAAAATAGAAGCAAAGCGAATAAACAAAAATAAGAAAGCAGGACTTAGCTTATCTTGCAAAGAACAGGAGACCAGGAGTCAGGAGCAAACAGACATAGACTGACTACATCGATTCCAGGCACTAGACTGAGTTTCCAGGAAGTCTAAATAGGAACACCCAAGGCCTAACGAACCAGGTGGGTACCAACCTGGAGAAAGATGATCCAAGTGTAATACCGCTAGTGACCACAAGAGGGAGCCAAGAAATATAGTTCACAACAGTACCCCCCTTTAAGGAGGGGTCACCGAACCCTCACCAAGACCACCAGGGCGATCAGGATGAGCAGCGTGAAAGGCACGCACCAAATCGGCTGCATGAACATCAGAGGCGACCACCCAGGAATTATCCTCCTGACCATAGCCCTTCCATTTGACCAGATACTGAAGCCTCCGTCTAGAGAGACGAGAATCCAAGATCTTCTCCACCACGTACTCCAACTCGCCCTCAACCAAGACCGGAGCCGGAGGGTCAACAGCAGGAACCACAGGCACAACGTACCGCCGTAACAGAGACCTATGGAACACATTGTGAATGGCAAATGACACCGGAAGATCCAAATGAAAAGACACCGGATTAAGGACTTCCAAAATTTTATAAGGACCAATAACGCGAGGCTGAAACTTAGGAGAGGAAACCTTCAGAGGGACATACCGAGAAGATAACCAAACCAAATCCCCAACACGAAGTCGGGGACCCACACCGCGGCGGCGGTTGGCAAATTGCTGAGCCTTCTCCTGTGACAACTTCAAGTTGTCCACCACATGATTCCAAATCCGCTGCAACCTATCCACCACGGAATCCACCCCAGGACAGTCAGAAGGTTCACCATGACCCGAGGAAAAACGAGGATGAAAACCAGAGTTGCAGAAAAATGGCGAAACCAAAGTAGCGGAACTAGCCCGATTATTGAGGGCAAACTCAGCCAATGGCAAGAAGGTCACCCAATCATCCTGATCCGCAGAAACAAAACATCTCAAATAAGCCTCCAGCGTCTGATTTGTTCGCTCTGTTTGGCCATTAGTCTGAGGATGAAAGGCAGATGAAAACGACAAATCAATGCCCATCTTAGCACAAAAAGATCGCCAGAATCTGGACACAAAGTGGGATCCTCTGTCAGACACGATATTCTCAGGAATGCCATGCAAGCGAACCACATTCTGAAAGAACAAAGGAACCAGATCAGAAGAGGAAGGCAACTTAGGCAAGGGCACCAAATGGACCATCTTGGAAAAGCGATCACACACCACCCAGATGACAGACATACCTTGAGACACCGGAAGATCTGAAATGAAATCCATGGAAATGTGTGTCCAGGGCCTCTTCGGGACGGGCAAGGGCAAAAGCAACCCGCTGGCACGAGAACAGCAAGGCTTAGCCCGAGCACAAATCCCACAGGACTGCACAAAAGAACGCACATCCCGCGACAAGGAAGGCCACCAAAAGGACCTAGCCACCAAATCTCTGGTACCAAAAATCCCAGGATGCCTCGCCAACACTGAGGAAAGAACCTCGGAGATAACTCTGCTGGTCCATTTATCAGGAACAAACAGTCTATCAGGTGGGCAAGGGTCAGGTCTACCAGCCTGAAATCTCTGCAACACACGACGCAAATCAGGAGAAATGGCCGACAAGATTACTCCCTCTTTAAGAATACTAGCTGGCTCTGAGACTCCCGGAGAGTCAGGCACAAAACTCCTAGAAAGAGTATCGGCCTTCACATTCTTCGAACCAGGCAGGTACGAGACCACAAAGTCAAAACGGGAGAAAAACAACGACCAACGAGCCTGTCTAGGATTCAGGCGCTTAGCAGACTCGAGATACATCAAATTTTTGTGATCCGTCAAGACCACCACACGATGCTTAGCTCCCTCGAGCCAATGACGCCACTCCTCAAATGCCCACTTCATGGCCAACAACTCCCGATTACCAACATCATAGTTCTGCTCCGCCGGCGAAAATTTCCTAGAAAAAAAAGCACAAGGTCTCATCACAGAGCAACCAGAGCCTTTCTGCGACAAAACAGCCCCTGCACCGATCTCAGAAGCGTCCACTTCAACCTGAAAGGGAAGTGAGACATCAGGCTGGCACAAAACAGGCGCCGAAGTAAACCGGCGCTTCAGCTCCCGGAAAGCCTCCACGGCTGCCGGAGCCCAATTAGCCACATCAGAACCTTTCTTGGTCATATCCGTCAAAGGTTTAACAACGCTAGAGAAATTAGCAATAAAACGACGGTAGAAATTAGCAAAACCCAAGAACTTCTGAAGACTCTTAACAGACGTGGGTTGAGTCCAATCATGAATAGCTCGGACCTTGACTGGGTCCATCTCTACTGCAGAAGGGGAGAAAATGAAACCCAGAAAGGAAACCTTCTGCACTCCAAAGAGACACTTTGAGCCCTTCACAAACAAAGCATTATCACGCAAAACCTGAAACACCATCCTGACCTGCTTTACATGAGAATCCAAATCATCAGAAAAAAACAGAATATCATCCAGATAAACAATCATAAATTTATCTAGATACTTCCGGAAGATGTCATGCATAAAAGACTGAAACACTGAAGGAGCATTAGAAAGCCCAAAAGGCATCACCAAGTACTCAAAATGACCTTCGGGCGTATTAAACGCAGTTTTCCATTCATCTCCCTGCTTAATGCGCACAAGGTTGTACGCACCACGAAGATCTATCTTGGTGAACCACTTGGCACCCTTAATCCGAGCAAACAAGTCCGACAATAGTGGCAAAGGATACTGAAATTTGACCGTGATTTTATTCAGAAGCCGATAGTCTATACAAGGTCTCAAAGACCCGTCTTTCTTGGCTACAAAAAAGAATCCCGCACCAAGAGGGGAAGAGGATGGACGAATATGTCCCTTCTCCAAAGACTCCTTTATATAAGAACGCATTGCAGCATGCTCAGGTACAGATAAATTAAATAATCGTCACTTAGGAAATTTACTACCAGGAATCAAATCTATAGCGCAGTCACAGTCCCTATGAGGAGGAAGGGCACTGGACCTGGACTCACTGAATACATCCTGATAGTCCAACAAATACTCCGGAACTTCAGAAGGAGTAGAAGAAGCAATAGACACCGACGGGAAATCGCAATGAATTCCCTGACAACCCCAACTTGACACAGACATTGCCTTCCAATCCAAAACTGGATTATGGGTCTGTAACCATGGCAGACCTAAAATGACCAAATCATGCATTTTATGCAGAACAAGAAAACGAATCACCTCCCGATGTTCAGGAGTCATACACATGGTCACTTGTGTCCAATACTGCGGTTTTTTCTCCGCCAATGGCGTAGCATCAATTCCTCTAAGAGGAATGAATAGGATTTTTCAAAGGCTCCAGGACAAAACCACAGCGCTTGGCAAACGACAAGTCCATAAGACTCAGGGCAGCACCTGAATCCACAAATGCCATTACAGGGTAGGAAGACAATGAGCAAATTAGAGTTACAGACAAAATAAACTTAGGATGCAAATTACCAATGGCGACAGGACTAACCATCTTTGTTAGGCGTTTAGAGCATGCTGAGATAACATGTGAAGAATCACCACAGTAAAAACACAACCCATTCTGACGTCTATGATTTTGTCGTTCAGTTCTAGTCTGAATTCTATCACATAGCATTGAGTCAGGTGTCCGTTCAGACAACACTGCCAGAGGATTAGCAGATTTACGCTCCCACAAACGCCGATCTACCTGAATGGCCAGAGCCATAGAATCACTCAGATTTGTAGGAATGGGAAAACCCACCATCACATTCTTAATGGCTTCAGAAAGGCCATTTCTGAAATTTGCGGCCAGAGCACACTCATTCCATTGAGTAAGCACGGACCATTTCCGAAATTTTTGGCAATACACTTCAGCCTCATCTTGGCCCTGAGAGATAGCCAGCAATGCTTTTTCTGCCTGAATTTCAAGATTGGGCTCCTCATAAAGCAATCCGAGCGCCAGAAAAAACGCATCAATATTTGCCAATGCCGGATCTCCTGGCGCCAATGAAAAAGCCCAATCCTGAGGGTCGCCACGCAAGAAAGAGATAACAATTTTAACTTGCTGAGCTGAGACTCCAGACGAACGCGGTCTCAAAGATAGAAACAATTTACAATTATTCCTAAAATTCCCAAATTTAAATCGATCACCAGAGAAAAGCTCAGGAATAGGTATCTTAGGCTCTGACATAGGACTACTAATAACAAAATCCTGAATGCCCTGCACTCGTGCAGCAAGCTGATCCACACTAGTAATCAGAGTCTGAACATTCATGTCTGCAGCAGAGCTTCAAGCCACTCAGAGGAAAAAGGAGAAGAAGAAAAAAAAAAAAAAATCAGAACTTCTTTTCTTTTAATCCCGCTTCTGCAATGCAATAAATATTCACTTTAGGCCTGGAATACTGTTATGATCCTAGTGGTAGAGGATCTCAGAAGTTCCAGCTAAGTCCGCAAACACAAAAACCAGCTCATAGGGAGGTGGTAACTTGGCTGACCGTATATCTAATCCTAGCACAACAACTAGAAGTAGCCGGGGAACGTACCTACGTTGATTCTAGACGTCTCGCACCAGCCGGAGAACTAACTAACCCTTTCAGAGAAAATAAGACCTCACTTGCCTCAAGAGAAAGGACCCCAAAGTTATAATACAAGCCCCCAACAAATAATAACGGTGAGGTAAGAAGAAAAGACAAACGTAAGAATGAACTAGATTTAGCAAAGAGAGGCCCACTAATTAATAGCAGAAAATAGGAAGGAGACTTATACGGTCAGCAAAAACCCTACAAAAATATCCACGCTGAAAATCCAAGAACCCCCGCACTGACTAACGGTGTGGGGGAAGAATATCAGCCCCCTAGAGCTTCCAGCAAAAATCAGGAATCACATTATGAACAAGCTGGAACAAAATAGAAGCAAAGCGAATAAACAAAAATAAGAAAGCAGGACTTAGCTTATCTTGCAAAGAACAGGAGACCAGGAGTCAGGAGCAAACAGACATAGACTGACTACATCGATTCCAGGCACTAGACTGAGTTTCTAGGAAGTCTAAATAGGAACACCCAAGGCCTAACGAACCAGGTGGGTGCCAACCTGGAGAAAGATGATCCAAGTGTAATACCGCTAGTGACCACAAGAGGGAGCCAAGAAATATAGTTCACAACAGAGGACCACAACACATAGCGCTAGCAGGAAGGCACAGATTTCCACCTGCAAAGGGAACTCTGGAGGTGCCATCGGACCGGCCGGAATTGCGCAGCCCGGTTAACTGTATTCCGGATTGAGGACTTTGAGACCTTCAGTAAAGAGGTAAAGAGACTGCAACCTGGTGTCCTCGTTATTGACTGCGACCGGCACTACACTACCACCATTTTCCACATCTACCACTGTGCGCCCCTCAGCAGGGTCACGGAACCGGGTCTAGCCACCGTGACAACCCCAGAGCAGAGACTCAGAGGCCCGGTACCGGGTACCCCTCGGCCCTGCAGCAGTGGGGGCGCTGCAGACTTGGCGTCACGAACAGGATCTACTTAAGCCTGAAGAATCAGGTCATGTGTGCCTTGGAACTGTGATTTATTGTGCTTGGACTGAACTTTATTGCAAAGACTGTGCTGTGCCACTTGCCGCCAAAATCCGCCATTACAGCGCTGAGGAGAGCGCAGGAGAAGAAGAAGGGCGTGGAGTGGGCGTAGACAAGCTGGAGAGCGCGAACGACCATGGCCGCCCAGTCTAAATATTTCTGCACTGTGAGGACGTGTCCGTCAGCAGCCGAGATCCGCCTCCTAATCCTCAATGGAGGGCGGAGACAACGAAAACAAAACCGCCCACGAAGGAGAGAGCGGGAAAAGGATCAGGAAGCGACCCACGTGGAGGATGCCATGGCCAGCAGCTCGGAACCCGAATGTGGGGTGGAAGCAGAAGTCTCCCCCAACTACCCGGACGAGTACCGCAGCTAATTCTCCACGGATAGTGCTGATCTGTTGCAGGCTGAGATGGGAGAACTGATCCACCAGCTCCTTCAGCTAAACGCGGAGGCCCAGGCTCCACACCAGGTGGCGCCGGAAGTAGGTCCTCTGACATCGGATCCTGTACCACTACCGGAGTTGTTGCTGGGGCCCTCGCCGACACCGCCAGCGGAACCTGCCGCGGAGGAGGAACCTGCATCGGCTGGTGAGTCCGTCGACCCTGGCCCGCCAGCAGAGGACTTGTTAATAGGCCCCGTTGCGGCACCCCCTCTCCCTGGGACCCATAGACTCCAACGCCTGTTACCATGGGAGGAGGCAACGGGCATGGAACACCGCCTGAAGGCCCCGATCGCGCCAACCACACTGTTGTGTGAGACCTGTGCGGAGCGCACGGTATGCCGCTGGGTGAACCCAGGATC
Source organism: Ranitomeya variabilis (assembly GCF_051348905.1). Lineage (NCBI taxonomy): Eukaryota > Metazoa > Chordata > Amphibia > Anura > Dendrobatidae > Ranitomeya > Ranitomeya variabilis. The sequence goes on along the minus strand of NC_135236.1, from coordinate 560,256,950 downwards.
CGACCTTATGGGGTTCCCCGGAGTGAAGACACGGGAAGGGGAGATGGTGCAGGCCCTGAGCTGGGAGGAATACCAGGCCCAGCTGGAACAGCAGTGGAAGGAGAAGGAAAAGGAGTACCAGGCCGGGCTGGAGGCCTACCATCAGAAAGACCTGGCGGTCAAGGACCGGGCCTGCAAGGACCCCACCGCTCACCAGGCCCCGCGCAGGCAGGGCATCATCACCACCTTCAAGCTCCGCGGAGGCTGGGGCTTCATTAAAGAGCCGGGCCTGTATGCGGAGGTGTTTGTAAACCGGAGGGATGTTGAGTCGCACCTCAGAGAGGGCCACCCAGGCCGGGATCTCTACCCGGGGGATGGGGTTAGTTACACCAGGCACTTTGGGGAAAAGGGGTGGTTTGCCCTGAATGTCCACAAGAGGCAGAACCCTGTGACGCCCCCGATTAAGGTGCCAGTGAAGCTGACCCCTGTAGCAAAGGTGCCCCCATGTGGCCAGCCCATGATCACCACCAGGACCACCAAGGTCACTCCAAAGTGCACTATGGTCAAGACCACAACGTGCAGCATCGTCTCTTCAACCACCATCGTGGCCAAGGAGGCGCCTCCTCAGGTGGGTGGTGCTTCTGCTGCTCCAGCACTGAAGACAGTGGGTACACAAACCTCCAGATGGGACAGTGCTCCACCTTACGCAGTGCCAGGCGGCGGGCAATATCCAAAGGTGCTGCCCCCTGATTGGTTTAAGTAAATATCTGAACACTTTGCCATTGTAAATAGTTCATTGTTTTTCTCTGCTATTTTGCTGCTAAAACCCGTCCAGGGTTAACTCTTAAAGGGATCCCTTTGTTGACCCGGGATCCCTATTGTTTTTGTTTGTTTTCTACGTTTGCACAAGTTATCCAGAACTGCTGAATCATGAACAATGCATGATACAAACTTCTTGTATATAGTTTGCACCTTCTTAAAGGTGCCCTCTACTGGTTTTACATAAAGACAGACTCTTTGCGAAGATACGGTTCTTGGAACCTGCACTGGAGTCCTTGCTGCATACGGACTTGCGGCTTGAGAAGTTGCACTACCTCATAGAGACTTGGTCCCCTCTTAAAGGGGATGTTCACATCCGGCACTTATGAACAGTGTTGCCTTAAGATGGTTGAATGGCAATAATGTTTTGAAAAAGAAAGTATTGATGATGTTGATATGTGAAAGTTAAATGTAACTAACTAGTTGATTGTAAGAAATGTTTAATAATGTGTTAGAGAATGAGGACAGAAAGTGAACCCGTAGGGGTTAGTTGGTGAGTCCTCTTAGGAGCCATATAGGGATGGCTCAGTGATCTTAAACTGAAAGAAAAATGATATGTTCTATACTGTGTATAGTAGTGGAAGGACAGTAGGCTCGGGCGGAAAGGAGCGGTCCTGTAACAGAAAGGAGAGGCAGTAGGTCTGGAGCGGTTAGGACAGGCGGTCCTGCAGATTTAAAGAAGGAGAATGCATAAAAGTTAATTAGCCTTATATGTGATATAAGAAGGTCTTTAGTGGATTTAGCGAGTACGTCCTTAAAGGCCATGTTAAACTATTGTTCAGAATTTGCACTCAGTAGAATACCCAGTTGGGTAAGAAAAGTTATTTATAGTAAAGTTATTTAAAAGTATTTAACCATGTTTGTAACGTTCAAGTGTCCTCACCTCCCATAAAGGGAAGCTCTGTTAAAAAGTTGACTTGTACTTGCATTTTCAAAATTGTATGTCTTTTTGCTGACATGTATTGTTGTTTTCTTCCCAGTCCAGGAGTACTGGATTTAACCGGGGGGGAATGCAGCGCCCCAGAGTCCTGGTCGTTGCAGTACTGTGGCTCCGCCGCTAAGGGGGGCTATGGTACGTCTGATGGCACTGAAGGAGTTCATCTGACCAGGTATCACATACACCAATACATTTCACAGTCGGGCCTCCAGGGGAGCTAAGGGTACTATTCATTAGGCCACTCCTCACAGTCTGGTAAAACTGGGGGTTAGGCAGGAAGTTAGAGAGAACGCTGACTGGGTTGGAACCAGGCAACACCTTGTGGCAGAGGGTGTTGCAGGGGAAGATTCGGTAGGGTCCCTGTCAGGGGTGGGATCCTGACAGAGGCCTGGCAAACAGAGAGAAAGCTACGGGACCACGCCTGCACTTCATAGCGGCGGTGCCTTAAGAAAGGACAAGAAGCGAGATTTATTGTGCTGAGTGAGAAACGAGATCAAAGCAAGAAGGAGAATACCAGTAGGAGTCGTGCTGTAAGATCGAGGCAACATCCTACTGAGGCTGTTGTGAATTTGCTTTTTGCTCCCTCTAGTGGTTACTAGTTTTTTGACTCTGGTTTTTCTGTCATTCCTTTTATCCGCACCTGGGTCGTTAGTTAGGGGTGTTGCTATATAAGCTCCCTGGACCTTCAGTTCAATGCCTGGCAACGTAGTTATCAGAGCTAGTCTGCTGTGCTCTTGTCTACTGATCCTGGTTCCAGTTATATCAGCTAAGTCTGCCTTTTGCTTTTTGCTATTTGTTTTGGTTTTGTATTTTTGTCCAGCTTGTTCCAAATCTATATCCTGACCTTTGCTGTAAGCTCTAGGGGGCTGGTGTTCTCCCCCCGGACCGTTAGACGGTTCGGGGGTTCTTGAATTTCCAGTGTGGATTTTGATAGGGTTTTTGTTGACCATATAAGTTACCTTTCTTTATTCTGCTATCAGTAAGCGGGCCTCTCTGTGCTAAACCTGATTCATTTCTGTGTTTGTCATTTCCTCTTACCTCACCGTCATTATTTGTGGGGGGCTTCTATCCAGCTTTGGGGTCCCCTTCTCTGGAGGCAAGAAAGGTCTTTGTTTTCCTCTACTAGGGGTAGCTAGATTCTCCGGCTGGCGCGTGTCATCTAGAATCAACGTAGGAATGATCCCCGGCTACTTCTAGTGTTGGCGTTAGGAGTAGATATATGGTCAACCCAGTTACCACAGCCCTATGAGCTGGATTTTTGTATTCTGCAGACTTCCACGTTCCTCTGAGACCCTCGCCATTGGGGTCATAACAGTTTGCCAGGCCTTGAACTGAAGGTCCAGGGAGCTTATATAGCAACACCCCTAACTAACGACCCAGGTGCGGATAAAAGGAATGACAGAAAAACCAGAGTCAAAAAACTAGTAACCACTAGAGGGAGCAAAAAGCAAATTCACAACAGTATACTGTTGTAACTTTGATTTGCTCACTGTCATCTTATCCTGTCATGGCGTTTGTAGATTCAGGTGCTGCCCTGAGTCTCATGGATCTCTCATTTGCTAAGCGCTGTGGTTTTACTCTTGAACCATTAGAAAATCCTATTCCTCTTAGGGGTATTGATGCTACACCATTGGCAGCAAATAAACCGCAGTATTGGACACAGGTTACCATGTGCATGACTCCTGAACACCGCGAGGTGATACGTTTCCTGGTTTTACATAAAATGCATGATTTGGTTGTTTTAGGGCTGCCATGGTTACAGACCCATAATCCAGTCCTGGACTGGAAGGCTATGTCAGTCTCAAGTTGGGGCTGTCGTGGTATTCATGGGGATTCCCTGCCTGTGTCTATTGCTTCTTCTACGCCTTCGGAAGTTCCGGAGTATTTGTCTGATTATCAGGATGTCTTCAGTGAGTCTGAGTCCAGTGCACTGCCTCCTCATAGGGACTGTGACTGTGCTATAGATTTGATCCCAGGCAGTAAGTTTCCTAAGGGAAGACTGTTTAATCTGTCGGTACCTGAACATACCGCTATGCGTTCATATATCAAGGAGTCTCTGGAGAAAGGACATATTCGTCCGTCTTCTTCCCCTCTTGGTGCGGGATTCTTTTTTGTGGCAAAAAAGGACGGATCTTTGAGACCTTGTATTGATTATCGGCTTTTAAATAAGATCACTGTCAAATTTCAGTATCCTTTACCGCTGTTGTCTGACTTGTTTGCCCGGATTAAGGGTGCCAAGTGGTTCACCAAGATAGACCTTCGTGGTGCGTACAACCTTGTGCGCATTAAGCAAGGTGATGAATGGAAAACCGCATTCAATACGCCCGAAGGTCATTTTGAGTACTTGGTGATGCCTTTTGGGCTCTCCAATGCGCCTTCAGTTTTTCAGTCCTTTATGCATGACATTATCCAGAAGTATCTGGATAAATTTTTGATTGTTTATCTGGATGATATTTTGGTTTTTTCTGATAATTGGGATTCGCATGTGGAACAGGTCAGGTTGGTCTTTAAAATTTTGCGTGAAAATTCTTTGTTTGTCAAGGGCTCAAAGTGTCTCTTTGGTGTACAGAAGATTCCCTTTTTGGGGTTCATTTTTTCTCCTTCTGCTGTGGAGATGGACCCAGTCAAGGTCCGAGCTATTCTTGATTGGACTCAGCCCTCGTCAGTTAAGAGTCTTCAGAAGTTCTTGGGCTTCGCTAACTTCTACCGTCGTTTTATTGCTAATTTTTCTAGCATTGTGAAACCTTTGACGGATATGACCAAGAAGGGCTCCGATGTAGCTAACTGGGCTCCTGCTGCCGTGGAGGCTTTCCAGGAGTTGAAACGCCGGTTTACTTCGGCGCCTGTTTTGTGCCAGCCTGACGTCTCACTTCCCTTTCAGGTTGAGGTGGATGCTTCGGAGATTGGGGCAGGGGCCGTTTTGTCGCAGAGAGGCCCTGGTTGCTCTGTTATGAAACCTTGTGCCTTTTTCTCTAGGAAGTTTTCGCCTGCCGAGCGAAATTATGATGTGGGCAATCGGGAGTTGTTGGCCATGAAATGGGCATTTGAGGAGTGGCGTCATTGGCTCGAGGGTGCTAAGCATCGTGTGGTGGTCTTGACTGATCACAAAAATCTGATGTATCTCGAGTCTGCTAAACGCCTTAATCCGAGACAGGCCCGCTGGTCATTGTTTTTCTCCCGCTTTGATTTTGTTGTCTCGTATTTACCAGGTTCAAAGAATGTGAAGGCCGATGCTCTTTCTAGGAGCTTTGTGCCTGATGCTCCTGGAGTCGCTGATCCTGTTGGTATTCTTAAAGATGGAGTTATCTTGTCAGCTATTTCTCCGGATCTGCGACGTGTGTTGCAGAGATTTCAGGCTGATAGGCCTGAGTCTTGTCCACCTGACAGACTGTTTGTCCCGGATAAGTGGACCAGCAGAGTCATTTCCGAGGTTCATTCCTCGGTGTTGGCAGGTCACCCGGGAATTTTTGGCACCAGAGATCTGGTGGCCAGGTCTGTTGTGAATTTGCTTTTTGCTCCCTCTAGTGGTTACTAGTTTTTTGACTCTGGTTTTTCTGTCATTCCTTTTATCCGCACCTGGGTCGTTAGTTAGGGGTGTTGCTATATAAGCTCCCTGGACCTTCAGTTCAATGCCTGGCAACGTAGTTATCAGAGCTAGTCTGCTGTGCTCTTGTCTACTGATCCTGGTTCCAGTTATATCAGCTAAGTCTGCCTTTTGCTTTTTGCTATTTGTTTTGGTTTTGTATTTTTGTCCAGCTTGTTCCAAATCTATATCCTGACCTTTGCTGGTAGCTCTAGGGGGGCTGGTGTTCTCCCCCCGGACCGTTAGACGGTTCGGGGGTTCTTGAATTTCCAGTGTGGATTTTGATAGGGTTTTTGTTGACCATATAAGTTACCTTTCTTTATTCTGCTATCAGTAAGCGGGCCTCTCTGTGCTAAACCTGGTTCATTTCTGTGTTTGTCATTTCCTCTTACCTCACCGTCATTATTTGTGGGGGGCTTCTATCCAGCTTTGGGGTCCCCTTCTCTGGAGGCAAGAAAGGTCTTTGTTTTCCTCTACTAGGGGTAGCTAGATTCTCCGGCTGGCGCGTGTCATCTAGAATCAACGTAGGAATGATCCCCGGCTACTTCTAGTGTTGGCGTTAGGAGTAGATATATGGTCAACCCAGTTACCACTGCCCTATGAGCTGGATTTTTGTATTCTGCAGACTTCCACGTTCCTCTGAGACCCTCGCCATTGGGGTCATAACAGTTTGCCAGGCCAGTATTAAATGTTTAATGCATTGCAGAAGAGGGATTATAAGAAAGAAGATTCTGAGTTTTTTTTTTTTTTTTCCTTTTTCCCCTTTACCTCAGAGTGGCTATGCTTGCTGCAGACATGAATGTCCAGACCTTGATTACAAGTGTGGACCAGCTGGCTACTCGTGTGCAGGGCATACAAGACTATGTTATCAGAAATCCTAGGTCAGAACCTAAAATACCGATTCCTGAACTGTTTTCCGGAGACAGGTTTAAGTTTAGGAATTTCGTGAATAATTGTAAATTGTTTTTGTCCCTGAGACCCTGTTCATCTGGAGATTCTGCTCAGCAAGTAAAAATTGTTATTTCGTTCTTACGGGGCGACCCTCAGGATTGGGCTTTTTCGTTGGCGCCAGGAGATCCGGCATTGGCTGATCTTGATACGTTTTTTCTGGCGCTCGGTTTACTTTATGAGGAACCCAATCTTGAGATTCAGGCAGAAAAGGCCTTGCTGGCTATGTCTCAGGGGCAGGACGAGGCTGAAGTGTATTGCCAAAAATTTCGGAAATGGTCCGTGCTGACACATTGGAACGAGTGTGCACTGGCCGCTAATTTTAGAAATGGCCTTTCTGAAGCCATTAAGAATGTTATGGTGGGTTTTCCCATTCCCACAGGTCTGAATGATACTATGGCACTGGCTATTCAAATTGACCGGCGGTTGCGGGAGCGCAAAACCGCAAATTCCCTCATGGTGTTGTCTGAACAGACACCTAATTCGGTGCAATGTGATAGAAAAACCGCAAATTCCCTCATGGTGTTGTCTGAACAGACACCTGATTTAATGCAATGTGATAGAATCTTGACTAGAAATGAGCGGAAAATTCATAGACGCCGGAATGGCTTGTGCTACTACTGTGGTGATTCTACACATGTTATCTCAGCATGCTCTAAACGTATAGCTAAGGTTGTTAGTCCTGTCACCGTTGGTAATTTGCAACCTAAATTTATTCTGTCTGTAACTTTGATTTGCTCACTGTCATCTTATCCTGTCATGGCGTTTGTAGATTCAGGTGCTGCCCTGAGTCTCATGGATCTCTCATTTGCTAAGCGCTGTGGTTTTACTCTTGAACCATTAGAAAATCCTATTCCTCTTAGGGGTATTGATGCTACACCATTGGCAGCAAATAAACCGCAGTATTGGACACAGGTTACCATGTGCATGAATCCTGAACACCGCGAGGTGATACGTTTCCTGGTTTTACATAAAATGCATGATTTGGTTGTTTTAGGGCTGCCATGGTTACAGACCCATAATCCAGTCCTGGACTGGAAGGCTATGTCAGTCTCAAGTTGGGGCTGTCGTGGTATTCATGGGGATTCCCTGCCTGTGTCTATTGCTTCTTCTACGCCTTCGGAAGTTCCGGAGTATTTGTCTGATTATCAGGATGTCTTCAGTGAGTCTGAGTCCAGTGCACTGCCTCCTCATAGGGACTGTGACTGTGCTATAGATTTGATCCCAGGCAGTAAATTTCCTAAGGGAAGACTGTTTAATCTGTCGGTACCTGAACATACCGCTATGCGTTCATATATCAAGGAGTCTCTGGAGAAAGGACATATTCGTCCGTCTTCTTCCCCTCTTGGTGCGGGATTCTTTTTTGTGGCAAAAAAGGACGGATCTTTGAGACCTTGTATTGATTATCGGCTTTTAAATAAGATCACTGTCAAATTTCAGTATCCTTTACCGCTGTTGTCTGACTTGTTTGCCCGGATTAAGGGTGCCAAGTGGTTCACCAAGATAGACCTTCGTGGTGCGTACAACCTTGTGCGCATTAAGCAAGGTGATGAATGGAAAACCGCATTCAATACGCCCGAAGGTCATTTTGAGTACTTGGTGATGCCTTTTGGGCTCTCCAATGCGCCTTCAGTTTTTCAGTCCTTTATGCATGACATTTTCCGGAAGTATCTGGATAAATTTTTGATTGTTTATCTGGATGATATTTTGTTTTTTTCTGATAATTGGGATTCGCATGTGGAGCAGGTCAGGTTGGTCTTTAAAATTTTGCGTGAAAATTCTTTGTTTGTCAAGGGCTCAAAGTGTCTCTTTGGTGTACAGAAGGTTCCCTTTTTGGGGTTCATTTTTTCCCCTTCTGCTGTGGAGATGGACCCAGTCAAGGTCCGAGCTATTCTTGATTGGACTCAGCCCTCGTCAGTTAAGAGTCTTCAGAAGTTCTTGGGCTTCGCTAACTTCTACCGTCGTTTTATCGCTAATTTTTCTAGCATTGTGAAACCTTTGACGGATATGACCAAGAAGGGCTCCGATGTAGCTAACTGGGCTCCTGCTGCCGTGGAGGCTTTCCAGGAGTTGAAACGCCGGTTTACTTCGGCGCCTGTTTTGTGCCAGCCTGACGTCTCACTTCCCTTTCAGGTTGAGGTGGATGCTTCGGAGATTGGGGCAGGGGCCGTTTTGTCGCAGAGAGGCCCTGGTTGCTCTGTTATGAAACCTTGTGCCTTTTTCTCTAGGAAGTTTTCGCCTGCCGAGCGAAATTATGATGTGGGCTATCGGGAGTTGTTGGCCATGAAATGGGCATTTGAGGAGTGGCGTCATTGGCTCGAGGGTGCTAAGCATCGTGTGGTGGTCTTGACTGATCACAAAAATCTGATGTATCTCGAGTCTGCTAAACGCCTTAATCCGAGACAGGCCCGCTGGTCATTGTTTTTCTCCCGCTTTGATTTTGTTGTCTCGTATTTACCAGGTTCAAAGAATGTGAAGGCCGATGCTCTTTCTAGGAGCTTTGTGCCTGATGCTCCTGGAGTCACGGATCCTGTTGGTATTCTTAAAGATGGAGTTATCTTGTCAGCTATTTCTCCGGATCTGCGACGTGTGTTGCAGAGATTTCAGGCTGATAGGCCTGAGTCTTGTCCACCTGACAGACTGTTTGTCCCGGATAAGTGGACCAGCAGAGTCATTTCCGAGGTTCATTCCTCGGTGTTGGCAGGTCACCCGGGAATTTTTGGCACCAGAGATCTGGTGGCCAGGTCCTTTTGGTGGCCTTCCTTGTCAAGGGATGTGCGGTCATTTGTGCAGTCCTGTGGGACTTGTGCTCGAGCTAAGCCTTGCTGTTCTCGTGCCAGCGGTTTGCTCTTGCCCTTGCCTGTCCCGAAGAGACCTTGGACACATATCTCCATGGATTTCATTTCTGATCTTCCGCTATCTCAGGGCATGTCCGTTATCTGGGTGATATGTGATCGCTTCTCCAAGATGGTCCATTTGGTTCCTTTGCCTAAGCTGCCTTCCTCTTCCGATCTGGTTCCTGTGTTTTTCCAGAACGTGGTTCGTTTGCACGGCATCCCTGAGAATATTGTGTCAGACAGAGGATCCCAGTTCGTTTCCAGGTTCTGGCGATCCTTTTGTAGTAGGATGGGCATTGATTTGTCGTTTTTGTCTGCTTTCCATCCTCAGACTAATGGACAGACGGAGCGAACCAATCAGACTTTGGAGGCTTATTTGAGGTGTTTTGTCTCTGCTGATCAGGACGATTGGGTGACATTCTTGCCGTTGGCTGAGTTTGCCCTTAATAATCGGGCTAGTTCCGCCACCTTGGTTTCGCCTTTTTTCTGCAACTCTGGTTTCCATCCTCGCTTTTCTTCGGGTCATGTGGAGCCTTCTGACTGTCCTGGGGTGGATTCTTTGGTGGATAGGTTGCAGCAGATCTGGAATCATGTGGTGGACAACTTGAAGTTGTCACAGGAGAAGGCTCAGCGCTTTGCCAACCGCCGCCGCGGTGTGGGTCCCCGACTACGCGTTGGGGATTTGGTATGGCTTTCTTCCCGCTTTGTTCCTATGAAGGTCTCCTCTCCCAAATTTAAACCTCGTTTTATTGGGCCTTACAAGATATTGGAAATCCTTAATCCTGTATCTTTTCGTCTGGATCTTCCTGTGTCGTTTGCTATTCACAATGTATTTCATAGGTCCTTGTTGCGGCGGTACATTGTGCCTGTAGTTCCTTCTGCTGAGCCTCCTGCTCCGGTGTTGGTTGAGGGCGAGTTGGAGTACGTGGTGGAGAAGATCTTGGATTCTCGCCTCTCCAGGCGGAGGCTTCAGTACCTGGTCAAGTGGAAGGGCTATGGTCAGGAGGATAATTCCTGGGTGGTCGCCTCTGATGTTCATGCGGCCGATTTAGTTCGTGCCTTTCATGCCGCTCATCCTGATCGCCCTGGTGGTCGTGGTGAGGGTTCGGTGACCCCTCACTAAGGGGGGGGTACTGTTGTGAATTTGCTTTTTGCTCCCTCTAGTGGTTACTAGTTTTTTGACTCTGGTTTTTCTGTCATTCCTTTTATCCGCACCTGGGTCGTTAGTTAGGGGTGTTGCTATATAAGCTCCCTGGACCTTCAGTTCAATGCCTGGCAACGTAGTTATCAGAGCTAGTCTGCTGTGCTCTTGTCTACTGATCCTGGTTCCAGTTATATCAGCTAAGTCTGCCTTTTGCTTTTTGCTATTTGTTTTGGTTTTGTATTTTTGTCCAGCTTGTTCCAAATCTATATCCTGACCTTTGCTGGTAGCTCTAGGGGGGCTGGTGTTCTCCCCCCGGACCGTTAGACGGTTCGGGGGTTCTTGAATTTCCAGTGTGGATTTTGATAGGGTTTTTGTTGACCATATAAGTTACCTTTCTTTATTCTGCTATCAGTAAGCGGGCCTCTCTGTGCTAAACCTGGTTCATTTCTGTGTTTGTCATTTCCTCTTACCTCACCGTCATTATTTGTGGGGGGCTTCTATCCAGCTTTGGGGTCCCCTTCTCTGGAGGCAAGAAAGGTCTTTGTTTTCCTCTACTAGGGGTAGCTAGATTCTCCGGCTGGCGCGTGTCATCTAGAATCAACGTAGGAATGATCCCCGGCTACTTCTAGTGTTGGCGTTAGGAGTAGATATATGGTCAACCCAGTTACCACTGCCCTATGAGCTGGATTTTTGTATTCTGCAGACTTCCACGTTCCTCTGAGACCCTCGCCATTGGGGTCATAACACAGGTCCTTTTGGTGGCCTTCCTTGTCAAGAGATGTGCGGTCATTTGTGCAGTCCTGTGGGACTTGTGCTCGAGCTAAGCCTTGCTGTTCTCGTGCCAGCGGTTTGCTCTTGCCCTTGCCTGTCCCGAAGAGACCTTGGACACATATCTCCATGGATTTCATTTCTGATCTTCCGCTATCTCAGGGCATGTCCGTTATCTGGGTGATATGTGATCGCTTCTCCAAGATGGTCCATTTGGTTCCTTTGCCTAAGCTGCCTTCCTCTTCCGATCTGGTTCCTGTGTTTTTCCAGAAGGTGGTTCGTTTGCACGGCATCCCTGAGAATATTGTGTCAGACAGAGGATCCCAGTTCGTTTCCAGGTTCTGGCGATCCTTTTGTAGTAGGATGGGCATTGATTTGTCGTTTTCGTCTGCTTTCCATCCTCAGACTAATGGACAGATGGAGCGAACCAATCAGACTTTGGAGGCTTATTTGAGGTGTTTTGTCTCTGCTGATCAGGACGATTGGGTGACATTCTTGCCGTTGGCTGAGTTTGCCCTTAATAATCGGGCTAGTTCCGCCTCCTTGGTTTCGCCTTTTTTCTGCAACTCTGGTTTCCATCCTCGCTTTTCTTCGGGTCATGTGGAGCCTTCTGACTGTCCTGGGGTGGATTCTGTGGTGGATAGGTTGCAGCAGATCTGGAATCATGTGGTGGACAACTTGAAGTTGTCACAGGAGAAGGCTCAGCGCTTTGCCAACCGCCGCCGCGGTGTGGGTCCCCGACTACGCGTTGGGGATTTGGTATGGCTTTCTTCCCGCTTTGTTCCTATGAAGGTCTCCTCTCCCAAATTTAAACCTCGTTTTATTGGGCCTTACAAGATATTGGAAATCCTTAATCCTGTATCTTTTCGTCTGGATCTTCCTGTGTCGTTTGCTATTCACAATGTATTTCATAGGTCCTTGTTGCGGCGGTACATTGTGCCTGTAGTTCCTTCTGCTGAGCCTCCTGCTCCGGTGTTGGTTGAGGGCGAGTTGGAGTACGTGGTGGAGAAGATCTTGGATTCTCGCCTCTCCAGGCGGAGGCTTCAGTACCTGGTCAAGTGGAAGGGCTATGGTCAGGAGGATAATTCCTGGGTGGTCGCCTCTGATGTTCATGCGGCCGATTTAGTTCGTGCCTTTCATGCCGCTCATCCTGATCGCCCTGGTGGTCGTGGTGAGGGTTCGGTGACCCCTCACTAAGGGGGGGGTACTGTTGTGAATTTGCTTTTTGCTCCCTCTAGTGGTTACTAGTTTTTTGACTCTGGTTTTTCTGTCATTCCTTTTATCCGCACCTGGGTCGTTAGTTAGGGGTGTTGCTATATAAGCTCCCTGGACCTTCAGTTCAATGCCTGGCAACGTAGTTATCAGAGCTAGTCTGCTGTGCTCTTGTCTACTGATCCTGGTTCCAGTTATATCAGCTAAGTCTGCCTTTTGCTTTTTGCTATTTGTTTTGGTTTTGTATTTTTGTCCAGCTTGTTCCAAATCTATATCCTGACCTTTGCTGTAAGCTCTAGGGGGCTGGTGTTCTCCCCCCGGACCGTTAGACGGTTCGGGGGTTCTTGAATTTCCAGTGTGGATTTTGATAGGGTTTTTGTTGACCATATAAGTTACCTTTCTTTATTCTGCTATCAGTAAGCGGGCCTCTCTGTGCTAAACCTGATTCATTTCTGTGTTTGTCATTTCCTCTTACCTCACCGTCATTATTTGTGGGGGGCTTCTATCCAGCTTTGGGGTCCCCTTCTCTGGAGGCAAGAAAGGTCTTTGTTTTCCTCTACTAGGGGTAGCTAGATTCTCCGGCTGGCGTGTGTCATCTAGAATCAACGTAGGAATGATCCCCGGCTACTTCTAGTGTTGGCGTTAGGAGTAGATATATGGTCAACCCAGTTACCACAGCCCTATGAGCTGGATTTTTGTATTCTGCAGACTTCCACGTTCCTCTGAGACCCTCGCCATTGGGGTCATAACATGAGGCGTAAACAACCGGCGGCCGGAACGCCGAGGAGGTACAGAGCTCTAAGCCATACTTCAAACCAACGGCAGGACAGTCAGTCACAGGCGGGCTGTCTCACCTAAATCACCTACGCAGACATAGGGGGCAACCTTTGGAGAGGGGCGACTCTAGGGTCCCGGAAGAGCTCCGAGCCTACCCGTCATACGGGTGCGTCCCAACCATAACACCTGGGAGGGACGGAAGATTAGCAGAAGATCATCTAATCGAGTTGTGAGGGAAGACGAGAAACAGACACAACAGTTGTGGGAACTATCCCATAAGCTCAGCAGGGGAGGACCACAACACATAGCGCTAGCAGGAAGGCACAGATTTCCACCTGCAAAGGGAACTCTGGAGGTGCCATCGGATCGGCCGGACTTGCGCAGCCCGGTTAACTGTATTCCGGATTGAGGACTTTGAGACCTTCAGTAAAGAGGTAAAGAGACTGCAACCTGGTGTCCTCGTTATTGACTGCGACCGGCACTACACTACCACCATCGTCCACATCTATCACTGTGCGCCCCTCAGCAGGGTCACGGAACCGGGTCTAGCCACCGTGACAACTCCAGAACAGAGACTCAGAGACCCGGTACCGGGTACCCCTCGGCCCTGCGGCAGTGGGGGCGCTGCACTAACAAAAGAGGAAAATCTTACCATATGGGAATGACTGTTGCATTGACAAAGACTTAGGATTATGGAGTAATTTCTAGGAGAGATCAGAATCACAGATGAAATATTATGGGTATGATTATTGAGAAGTAAATCTTCTAGGATGCTTCATGGACTCATATCTGTCTTTGATGAATAATGACTTCATATGGTCCTCGTGCTCAGCTGTGCATATTATAGTCAAGTCTGAGAAGTAGATATTGACGGGGATTTAATATAGAGTTTAGGCCAGTTTTATGGTGTGAACTTGAAGACATCATAAACTATGGTACATGTCATACTTATACCATTTTTTCTGCTTAACAGAAGGGGCAAGAGTACACATGGCCTGACAAATTTAATATAATTTATACCAGAAAGTGGAATCTGGCACATGCAGAGCAAGAAATCTACCTAACGTATTGACAGGTATGTGATCTTCATAAATTAGGTGCATTTTTGCTTTCTATAAGCCAGCTTATTTTTTAATAAAATCAACGTAAGTGTAGCCTCAACATGATATTTTAATGGTGCTGTTAATGAACAAATTGCCATTAATGACATTGGTGACCATGGAATAACAAAACTAAACTCCAAGACAAAATTGACAATTTGTTCAATGCAAGAGTTGAAGTAAAGGTTAATGTTAATACTACAACACACAAATATATCTTAGACCATTGGTTGCTTATAGCTATGTGGGAACATTTGGTGAAGGCTTTTTCCTCTATCAGATTTACTGTACCTCAGTGCAAAAACAAAGTCTATAAAGGCATGATTGCATGAATTTGGCATGGGAAAAATGTAGGCACTCACACAGAGCCTTGACTTCAACTCCACTGAGAAATTATGGGATAAATTGGAACAATGACTGCAAACCAGACCGTCTCATCCATCATGGCCTGACCTACAAATGCTCCTTTTGGCTCAATGGACAAAAATACCCAATGACTCAACATGTAGGTGCAATTGTGAGATGTCCACACAACTTTGCACAAATACAAAAATCAACAACAGTTCATTCTTTCTGAAGCAAGAAGAAAGCAAGGTTGCCAATGAGAAACCCATAAACTGTTCCCAGTCTTCACTTAATTAAAACTATATAAAACAATACCAAACGCAGTAACATTTATGATAGGACCATCAAAGTGATTTCAGAGATTTAGCAAGACGTATACATTTATAAGAGCATCCAGAAACATATGTATTCAATAAATTACATGAACTACAAGTGTATTATACTACGGTAATTTAATGATAAATATATCATACAAGTGCATAACGTTAGTATAATTTATCTTCAAATTACCCATGGTATAAAGTGCACAGTGGGCAAAACTCAAACTATTCCATATTACTACAAAGTATATCTGCCTATAAAATATTATTTTTATTTACACAATTAAAAACATACCAAACATAAAAAAATGTATGTAGCCAGTGGTTGCCACACATTACTGCAGGGACACATACAGATAGATCAGATAATAATTAATAATTGGTTAATAAATTGTGCAGGCCTTTAAATAGTGCAAAAGTACATAGGTTGCTGCAATATTGTTAGTATAAATGTATGAAAGGGGTTGACTGGGACTTTAACATTGATGGCTTTTACATAGGATAGGCCATCAATGTCTGATTGGTGGTGGTGCGACACCCGGCATTCCTATGATCAGCAGTTCCCAGCACTGGTGGCGGATGGAACGATTAAGTTGTAGAGCTGCACAGCACAATGGAAAAGTGACCTCGGCCAGATACTACACATCCACCCTCTATTGATTCAAATATGGGACGGATATGCAGCACCCAGCTGTGGCCACTATACATGTGTCAGAGCTGTGCAGCTCCATAACTGAGTAGTTCTGGACAGCACAGGGATGTTGCATCCCCCACTGATCAGATATTGGTGACCTATCCTAAGGACATAAATGGTAGAAACGTGTGCACTACTGGTGGTGGTGCAAAGGTAGGTTCCCACACCTTACAGTATATATAAAGAAAAACCTTGCACTCAACTTATGCTCTTTGTGAATTTTTAATGTAGTACCCAAAAAAACGTTTCGGTCCAACACACCGGACGTTCATCAGTTATGTACTATGTGTGGAATTGCGGGGGGAGACAAAACAGTGTCTCTGGGCACACAGAGAGAGCGGCGTCTGAGTTGCAAACGGGTAAGAGATAAGATCCACTTATGCAGAAAAAAGGTATTGTGTGCCGTGAATAGACGCGGAGTCCTCCGCTCAGCACAATTTTGGAAACAAAAATTTTTTTTGCTAGGAAGTTATAAGGGTTAAAATTTGACCAGTGATTTCTCATTTTTACAACAAAATTTACAAAACCATTTTTTTAGGGACCACCTCACATTTGAAGTCAGTTTGAGGGTTCTATAAAAGTGACACCATTCTAAAAACTGCACCCCTCAAGGTACTCAAAACCACATTCAAGAAGTTTATTAACCCTTCAGGTGTTTCACAGCAGCAGAAGCAACATGGAAGGAAAAAATGAACATTTAACTTTTTAGTCACAAAAATTATCTTTTAGCAACAATTTTTTTATTTTCCCAAGGGTAAAAGGAGAAACTGGACCACAAACGTTGTTGTCCAATTTGTCCTGAGTACGCTGATACTTCATATGTGGGGGTAAACCACTGTTTGGGCGCACGGCAGGGCTCGGAAGGGAAGGAGCACCATTTGACTTTTTGAATGAAAAATTGGCTCCAATCTTTAGCGGACACCATGTCGCGTTTGGAGAGCCCCCGTGTGCCTAAACATTGGAGCTTCCCCACAAGTGACCCCATTTTGGAAACTAGACCCCCCAAGGAACTTATCTAGAAGCATAGTGAGCACTTTAAACCTCCAGGTGCTTCACAAATTGATCCGTAAAAATGAAAAAGTACTTTTTTTTCACAAAAAAATTATTTTAGCCTCAATTTTCTCATTTTCACATGGGCAACAGGATAAAATGGATCCTAAAATTTGTTGGGCAATTTCTCCTGAGTACACCGATACCTCACATGTGGGGGTAAACCACTGTTTGGGCACATGGTAAGGCTCGGAGGGGAAGGAGCGCCATTTGACTTTTTGAATGAAAAATTATCTCCATCGTTAGCGGACACCATGTCGCGTTTGGAGAGACCCTGTGTGCCTAAACATTGGAGCTCCCTCACAAGTGAGCCCATTTTGGAAACTAGACCCCCCAAGGAACTTATCTAGAAGCATAGTGAGCACTTTAAACCCTCAGGTGCTTCACAAATTGATCCGTAAAAATGAAAAAGTACTTTTTTTTCACACAAAATTTCTTTTAGCCTCAATTTTTTCATTTTCACATGGGCAACAGGATAAAATGGATCATAAAATTTGTTGGGCAATTTCTCCTGAGTACGCTGATACCTCATATGTGAGGGTAAACCACTGTTTGGGTGCACGGCAAGGCTCGGAAGGGAAGGCGCGCCATTTGACTTTTTGAATGGAAAATTAGCTCCAATCGTTAGCTGACACCATGTCGCGTTTGGAGAGCCCCTGTGTGCCTAAACATTGGAGCTCCCCTACAAATGACCCCATTTTGGAAACTAGACCCCCCAAGGAACTTATGTAGATGCATAGTGAGCACTTTAAACCCCCAGTTGCTTCACAGAAGTTTATAACGCAGAGCCGTGAAAATAAAAAAATATTTTTCTTTCCTCAAAAATGATTTTTAGCCCGGAATTTTTTATTTTCCCAAGGGTAACAGGAGAAATTGGACCCCAAATGTTGTTGTCCAGTTTCTCCTGAGTATGCTGATACCCCATATGTGGGGGTAATCCACTGTTTGGGCACACGTCGGGGTTCGGAAGGGAAGTAGTGATGTTTTGAAATGCAGACTTTGATGGAATGCTCTGCGGGCGTCACGTTGCGTTTGCAGAGCCCCTGATGTGCCTAAACAGTAGAAACTCCCACAAGTGACCCCATTTTGGAAACTAGACCCCCCAAGGAACTTATCTAGATGCATAGTGAGCACTTTACAAACCCCAAGGTGCATTACAGAAGTTTATAACGCAGAGCCGTGAAAATAAAAAAATATTTTTCTTTCCTCAAAAATGATTTTTAGCCCGGAATTTTTTATTTTCCCAAGGGTAACAGGAGAAATTGGACCCCAAATGTTGTTGTCCAGTTTCTCCTGAGTACACTGATACCCCATATGTGGGGGGAAACCACTGTTTGGGCACATGCCGGGGCTCGGAAGGGAAGTAGTGACGTTTTGGAATGCAGACTTTGATGGAATGGTCTGCGGGCATCATGTTACGTTTGCAGAGCCCCTGATGTGCCTAAACAGTAGAAACCCCCCACAAGTGACCTCATTTTGGAAACTAGACCCCCCCAAGGAACTTATCTAGATATGTGGTGAGCACTTTGAACCCCCAAGTGCTTCACAGAAGTTTACAACGCAGAGCCGTGAAAATAAAAAATCATTTTTCTTTCCTCAAAAATTATGTTTTAGCAAGCAATTTTTTATTTTCACAAGGGTAACAGGAGAAATTGGACCCCAATAGTTGTTGCCCAGTTTGTCCTAAGTACACTGATACCCCATATGTGGGGGTAAACCACTGTTTGGGCACAAGTCGGGGCTCGGAAGGGAAGTAGTGACGTTTTGAAATGCAGACTTTGATGGAGTGGTCTGCGGGCATCACATTCCATTTGCAGAGCCCCTGATGTGCCTAAGCAGTAGAAACCACCCACAAGTGACCCCATTTTGGAAACTAGACCCCCCAAGGAACTTATCTAGATGTGTAGTGAGCACTTAGAACCCAAAAGTGCTTCATAGAAGTTTACAACGCAGAGCCGTGAAAATAAAAATAAATTTTTCATTCCTCAAAAATTATGTTTTAGCAAGCAATTTTTTATTTTTTCAAGAGTAACAGGAGAAATTGGACCCCGATAGTTGTTGTCCAGTTTGTCCTGAGTACGCTGGTACCGCATATGTGGGGGGTAAACCACTGTTTGGGCACACGTCGGGGCTCGGAAGGGAAGCAGTGACGTTTTGCAATGCAGATTTTGATGGAGTGGTCTGCGGGTGTCACGTTGCATTTGCAGAGCCCCTGATGTGCCTAAACAGTAGAAACCCCCCACAAGTGACCCCATTTTGGAAACTAGACCCCCCAAGAAACTTATCTAGATGTGTGGTGAGCACTTTGAACCCCCAAGTGCTTCACAGAAGTTTATAACGCAGAGCTGTAAAAATAAAAAATAATTTTTCTTTCCTCAAAAATTATGTTTTAGCAAGCAATTTTTTATTTTCACAAGGGTAACAGGAGAAATTGGACCCCAATAGTTGTTGCCCAGTTTGTCCTAAGTACACTGATACCCCATATGTGGGGGTAAACCACTGTTTGGGCACAAGTCGGGGCTCGGAAGGGAAGTAGTGACGTTTTGAAATGCAGACTTTGATGGAGTGGTCTGCGGGCATCACATTCCATTTGCAGAGCCCCTGATGTGCCTAAGCAGTAGAAACCACCCACAAGTGACCCCATTTTGGAAACTAGACCCCCCAAGGAACTTATCTAGATGTGTAGTGAGCACTTAGAACCCAAAAGTGCTTCATAGAAGTTTACAACGCAGAGCCGTGAAAATAAAAATAAATTTTTCATTCCTCAAAAATTATGTTTTAGCAAGCAATTTTTTATTTTTTCAAGAGTAACAGGAGAAATTGGACCCCGATAGTTGTTGTCCAGTTTGTCCTGAGTACGCTGGTACCGCATATGTGGGGGGTAAACCACTGTTTGGGCACACGTCGGGGCTCGGAAGGGAAGCAGTGACGTTTTGCAATGCAGATTTTGATGGAGTGGTCTGCGGGTGTCACGTTGCATTTGCAGAGCCCCTGATGTGCCTAAA